>NC_142050.1:35639693-35954693 GCF_982192425.1 Myodes glareolus
ACTCTGTTTACTTCAGAGGAGAAGGAACATACTGGGATGGAGACTAGGATTCAGGTATCGTTCTAAAACCCACTAATTTGTCAACACCCCTGCTGGTCTCCAGAGGCCAGAGAGAGTACAGAAAGCCTTCCAAATTTGTATGCCAAACCTAAGGAGGGCTGACCCTGACCACAAGCTAAACAATGAGGCAGAATAAAGGGGCTGGGCTCCACCCTCTTAGGCACCCAAGAGTCCTTGATCACTTGCATGATCAGAAGGCCACACAAGTAAGTCACTGGTAGACATTGGGGCAGAGATTTCTGTTTTAAAAACTCTAATGGGGCTAGTTACAAATGAAAAGTAACTACTTTCATTTCAGTAACTGTGTCTGGTAACCACTGACACAGTTAAGGACTACCACTTCACCCCTGAAAAAAAAAAAAAAAGGTTAGCCTGAGCCACAAGCAGGTGACTCACTCTTTGAGCGGTTCCAAATTGCCCTTTCCCACTTCCAGGCATAGATCTCCCTTAAAACTTATATACCACCCTCACCATTACCTTTTCTCCCCAGAATTTCCTCTGCACCTATCTACCAGCTCAACTGCACCTCGGTCTGAAGACCATCTCCTAGTCATTCCAAACTCCACAGCAGAGGCAAATCCTAGGAACCTGCTCTGAGACTTGCAATGACAGTTTCCTAAAGTATGGGCTGAAGCAAATCCTCCAGGGTAGAGGGCGCACCACCCACTCATTTTGGTAAGTCTCTTGGCTACAGTCACACTCATAAGGGTCTGGCAATATCCTATCAGCCAAAAAACTAGACTAGAAATTGATACTCATATCATGAGGCTGTTGGAAGCAAACATACTCACCCTGTGCCTGTCAGTCTGGAATACACCCTTCCTGCTGGCCTGTGACCTAGGGACCTCAGATTATTGACCAGTCCACAATCTCTGGGAGATAAATATGATATATAAATATATAAATGGACTGAGCCCATCTCCTCTACTGTTCTGAATTCATACACTTTGCTTAGACTCCTCTCACCAAATCACCAGGTCTACACAATCTTGGGCCTTAAGTATATTTTCTTTTATATTTACTTGACACCAGTGAATCAGTCCATTTTTGCATTTAAAGGGATGGATAAGTCCTGCAAGCAAAGTCAGCTAACATGGACTCACTTATCCCAAGTTGTTTAAAAATCCCCCCATGCTCTGCCAGAAGGAAGTCTCCTATCTGGGGTACAAGCTCACACACGGTAAGAGAACTCTTAGTACCATGAGAAGAAAACCATCTTCAGGATCTCCACACCCCAAACACAAAAGCAGGTATGGAATTTCTAGGGTCAGTAAATACTGTAGGTTCTGAGTTCCAGGGTTAGTCAAATTTATTCTGTCATGATGGAGTTGAGTCTTTAAAATGAATGGTTACAGAAGAATAGGCTTTTCAGTAACTGAAGCAGGCCTTGACCCAAGCAAGCCCTGATTCAATCAGATGTCACCAAAACATTCCACTTTCTCATTTATGAAACTTCAACATTGCAAAGGGTATTTTTTTCTTTCTTTTCTTTTTTCATTTGTTTTTGTTTTTGCTTGTTTGTTTTTTGAGATAGGGTTTCACTGTAGCTTTGAAGCCTGTCCTAGAACTAGCTCTTGTGGACAAGACTGGCCTCAAACTCACAGAGAACTACCTAACTCTGCCTTCCTAGTGCTGGGATTAAAGGCGTGTGCCGGAATTAAAGGTGTGTGCCACCACCACTGCCAAGCTGCAAAGGGCATCTTAACTCAGATCCTGTGGTATTGTCAGAGGTCAGTAGCATATCTGTCCAAGTATTGGATCCAGCGGCTTCAGGTTGGCTATCCTAGTGAGGGAAGCTGAAAAACTCACTTTAGACCTGGATCTGACTCGAATGTCTCCCCATGCTAAGGAGACCCTTCTGTGGGAGTGAGGTGGGAACAGATGTCAAATGCCTACATCACCCAGTATCATAGCCTATTATTTAATCAGTATTGTCTCACTTTCACTGCTGAGTCTCAACCAGTGGCATTAATAACTGCTATCAACCTTGAAGTCCCTCTCCATGATTGTGACAACCCAATGGACATCTCTCATGCCAGTCACCAAGACTTTTGAGGCTCTACTCTTCCTGAAGCAGATGTTGAATGCTTTACTGATGAAGCAGCTTGGTCATCTTCTGAGTCAGGCAGGAGAGCAGGGACAGCAGTAACTTCCCAGTGGGACACCATCTGGGTACTTCGACCCCAAAGGCAGAATTAATAGCTCTTACTTGGACTCCACACTGGGAAAAGAACAAACAACTATCTGAACAGACAGAAGGAATGCTCTTGCGACTCTTCATGTTCATGCCATGGTCTACCAAGAAAGAAGCCTTTATATGATGAAGACTATTAAAAACAAAGAAGAAATTCTAGTTCTCCCTGAGATGGTCTGGCTCCTTAAGGAGGTAGCTGTTACCCATTGTAAGGGACATCAAAGGGCCAACATGCCTAAAACTAAAGGGTTGGTGTGAGGATCATGCATCTGACAAGCAGCTGAAACGCCAGTAGGACTTCTTCTGTCTTACCCATTGCCTTTGCCCATCACAGCATCCTCCTCAACCAACCTATCCCTGGAAAGAAGAGGAAAAGGTCTTCTCCCAAGGCACAAAACAGAATCCAGACAGAAAGTGGATCTTGTCAGACTTCAGAATCATTTTGTACGAATTAGACCACCCATCAGGGCACTACCAGACTGGTCTAATTGCTGCCTCACAAGACACCGCAGCCCTGAGAGATGGCTGCCCAGGCTGAATCTCAATGTCTTTCCAGTACCCAGGTCAACCCAAAACAAGGAACAAAGGGAGTCTCCTCCATTCACCTAAAAGGACAAGCCCCTGGTAAGAGCTGGGAAGTTGGCTTCACCAAGAAAAAGCTCCCTCACTCCAGGTATTCATGAACATCCTTTCTGGATGGGAAGACTTTGTTACCCAGAGAGATGATGCTCTGACAGTGGTCAAGACTCTTTTATGTGAGATTATTCTTAGGTTTAGGCTGCCCTATCAGCTGAGTCAGATGGTACACCTGCCTTTGGCCTCATCCATAGCTCAGGGGGTCAGTAAGCATTAAACCTGGAAGTTCCACTATGCTTACTGATCCTTGAGTTTTGGGCAGGCTGAATGCCTATTAAGTCCACCCTGCCTCATGAAAATAATTTTAGAAACTGGTAAAAATTGGCCTGACATGTTTTCTCTGGCTTTCCTTTGAGCAAGATGCAGGAGGATTCACAAGGCAGGTTTTACACCCCTCCTCCTATGAATTATGTTTAGGAGGCTATCTCCCTTACAACTTTTTTTTTAAAGACCCATCATTGAGATTGTCAATCAGTTTCTTTTTCCAGTCTCCCCAACAGGTCCAGACTGCAGTACATTCTAAAGTTTGAGATACCCTTTAAGTTCCCTATTTGATGCTATCATTCATTTCAACCAAGGGACCAAGTGCACATCAAGAAGTTCCATAAAGTGTAGTGGGGAAAGTGGGTCCTTTTGTTTCGTCCTGCCCAACTAGCTTACACCTTAAATAATCACACAGAAGCTGTATTCATTTAAATCACTGCCTGGCCATTAGCTCTAGCCTCTTATTGGCTAACTCTCACATCTTGATTTAACCCATTTCTAATCATCTGTATTTCACCACAAGGTCGTGGCTTACCAGGAAAGATTCACCATGTCTGACCTGGCAGCTGGCTCCATGGTGGCTCTCTCTGTCTGCCCTTCTTCCCAGCATCCAGTTCTGTCTACTCCGCCTCCCTGATTGTTTTCCTATCAAAGGCCAAGGCAGTTTCTTTATTCAACCAATGAAAACAACACAAATACAGAAGGACCTCCTACACCAATAAAGGACTGACTTCTGCATGGAAGGGACCTTATACTATTATCCTGACAATGGCAACTTCCATCAAGTTTAACAGAATCTCCACTCAGATTCATCACTTCTGTGTTAAGATTACTCCAGACCAGTACTATGGGTCTACACTCTCATCTGGGCTAGATCCCCTCAAGTTAAGACTCTCAAAAATAGAACTCCTACTTGCCTATATAGTCCCTCTTGTTACAGCTAGATCATTTACTTATTCCTTTACTCTAACCTCCTTCTACACCAGAAAATTTCTGGTAGAAACTAACTGGACTGAAGGTACAGTTAGTCCAATAAGCCTGTGTATAAAAATGATTTCATGACCAGGCAGTGGTGGCACATGCCTTTAATCCCAGCACTCAGGAGGCAGAGGCAAGTGGATCTCTATGAGTTCAAGGCCAACCTGGTCTACAGAACTAGTTCCAGCACAAGCTCCAAAGCGCCACAAAAGACACCCTATCTCAAAAAAAAATACAAAATAAATAAAAATGATTTTATGAAACTCTTAAGCCATCCATAGTCAAGGTTAGGAGTTAAATTCTGATGGGCATAGGCAGAATGTCTTCTAATATCTCATATGATTGTTGGAGTATTAAAAAATGGACTTTTACCTATGTCCCAGGAATGGGAAAATATTAGGAACACCCCAGCTGAAAGATCCCAATGTGGTCTAGAGGAAGAATTCTTATGTCCAGATGGTATGCATAGACATTGCCACCTATTCAGAGACCCCAATGACTCTACTTCCTGTCTGTAAGGAGGAAGCCTACTAGAAATTGTTCAACCCCTGCAACTAATAACTCCATATACCTACAGACAACCCCCCATATTATGTTTGGGTTGTTGGCTCCAGCTGGGAATAAGATTATATACAGCTGGGCATGGCCGAGGGGCCTTGTTTACTATTCAAAGCAGATAATACCACACACACCCACACACACATAAAACGCACCATTGGCCTGATAGCACTGTTGGCTAAACCTCTAGTCACCTTCTCCTGGTCAAACAAGAGCCTGAAGCCCCTGAAACTGCAGGTCTATATTCTTCAACCCCTGGAGCTATGATAACTAACTCCACCCTTAAGGGAACCCCTAAAAGACCTGACCTTTTTATTATGCCCCAGGGAGTGCACCATTTCCTAAATTACACCCAGCATGAACAAGCTCTGGATCTGTTTAAAGTCCTGACTTCCTTATGCATCAGACTGGGAGCAGACCTTCTCCAGCCAGCCTGCCTGTTCTCTCTCAGAAACCACTGTTACACTGGGAGATGTAACCGGAAACACGTCCTGTCTTTTCACTGTGAATTGCCCACTTGCTAACTCCCCGTTTTTCTGCTTCCTGCAATGCTATTTTCAGGGCTGCTCTTGGATCAGAAACGTATTTGGCTCCCACAGGAACTTGCTTTGCCTGTACCGCCAGTCTCACTCACTATATGACCTCAGAACGTCGGTATAATAATCCAGTTTTATGCATGGTTATACATGTTCTTCCCCAAGTGTATTCATATTCGGCACCAGAATATGGCGGCCATCTTTTATTCCCCTGTGGGATGCCCCATTGGTGGTACAGGAGGGCTGTCGCAACCTCCAGAGGTTGGTAGGGATAGGAGCAGCAGGTACCACTGTCCTAAATGTACTACACCCCTAACCAGCGGGAAAGAGGGCCTAAAGCAAACAGCTGGGAGATGCAGACATTAGACACCTTCAGTTCTCCATTGATAACCTCCGTGCCCGGATAGTCTCTGGCGGAAGCAGTCCTCCGTGCCCGGCGAGGTTTAAACTTAGTTTTCATATCCCAGGGAGAATTTTGTGTGGCATTCAGAGAGGCTTGTCGCCTGATTTGTGCTAACAGATCAGGAGTTAGCCAATAGACTTTACAAAAGGTTAGGGAGAATCTTGAGGAAAGACAATAGGAACACAAGTCTAATAACTCTTGGTACTGATGCAGGTAAAACTTGAGGCAGCAGAATTGACACTAGAAAGTACTTACCAACAAACTTGCTTAGAAAATGTCCGGTTATGCAAAGTGGAATTCTGCTAAGGAGTGCTGACTGCCTGGAAGGTAAGCAGTGAAGTAAGAACCTACCTTCTTAGAAAACTCTGTTCCGTAACTGAAGTTTAGGGTGGCTGAGAAAGAGTCTGCTAATGTTTATTCACCAAGATTGACCTCCAGTGAGGCCCCATTCCCATAAAAAAAAAGAAAAAGAAAAAGAAATAACCCTGTTTTACAACAGGCCATTAGGCCCACCCCCCCATATCAGAGAACAGGCCTCTAAATGGTAGTTCAAAGGGTTCAGCGCAGGGTCACAACCACCACTGGATACTGGTCTGCCATTATGCGCCCTGTGTTGTTATCAGTAAAGTCACAATTCTGCCGGGTGAACAAAATGAACCTTGATAACAATTATTCAAAAAAAATATCCTTTTCTTGAGTACACTAGAGTACTTAAGAAAAATCAGGCAAGATTTTGGTGAATAAATCTCCTATCTGCCTAAGTTGTAGTCTCCTATCTCCGTTTAAACTGCTCTAAGCGTAACTTGGGTTGTAGGACTGAAAAGAGATTTGAAGACGATAGTGTTTGGGAAATGCATCAGGCTGAGGTCTACGTAAGTTAGTAAAATGTTCTCGCCAAGGCCAGCTCTTCTTTGGGTGTTCGCCTTTATTAATCTCTAAGCACGCAGAGTGAGTTCTCCCAGGGGAAGCGTATTATTTCTGTAACCGTACCACAACCTTCTGCCTGGAGCATTTGGCTTGCCACCCTCTTCACTGACCTAGTTGGCCCTTTACTCCTCTTTTTTATACAACGTGTTGTGTGGTTCTATATAATAAATTGCTCTTTAAACTTCGTCAAACAAAGAATCCCTTCGATTAAGCTAATAATTGTTAAGGTTCAGGCATTATGCTGGCCTGTCATCTGGCAGGTTGCACTCAGGCAGTACCCTGGCCAGCCCAAGATCCTATGGTTGCTATGTCACTAAGTAGTCTGTATGCAGGTGCAAAAAGGCCCCTTTAAGAGAAAAGCTCTGGCCATTCTCGCTCTTTGTTTCCCCGGTGTTCTTCTGAAGAGGCAGGGTCTCTCTCTCTCTCTCTTTCTCTCTCTCTCTCTCTCTCTCTCTCTCTCTCTCTCTCTCTCTCTCCCTTCCCTTCCCTTCCCTTCCCTTCCCCCACTCCCTTTCTCAATAAAACGCTCCACATAAGCTCTGTCTGCAAAGCATGTCTGTCTCTCATCTGCCACGTGGCCCCTTGGCCCACCAAGGTCCCTCTCCTGCCAAATCATATCAATAACTACAGCTGTGCACCACCATACCTGGTTTATAAGGTGCTGGGGATCAAACCCAAAACTTTATGTAAGCTAGGCAAGCACTCTGCCAACTGAGCTTCCCCCACCAAGAACTCTTTAAGGCTAGCTGCACACATGAAAAGACAGGCCAAAAGGGCCTTCCTGAAGTTACAGTCCTTGAAGTGATTTCTGGTTGAAATAGCAGGCCAAACCAGCCTACTTTGAGAGGGTACATCCGTAATCTCATCGGAAATTCACACAATCACTAGGCAAATTCATCTTTTGCCTGAATTGAAGTTATTCCCATTCCAAGGACCTCAAAGCTGCCCTTAGTACAGTCAGTATAACCATATATCTGAAAGGCAAGGTGAACATACGACATAGTTTAGTTGCGTTCCCCCACATTTCCGAAGTCAGATGATGGCCACCTCTAGCCTTTCCCCAGGGTCCTAGTTAGGGCTATGATTCCCAATTACAAAAAGGGAAGAAAGGACTTTTCTTCACTCACAGTTTCATATAACAGTTTATCATCAAATGCAGTGGGGAAAGGAACTCAAGCAGGGTAGGAGTCTGGAGGCAGGAGCTGATGCAGAAATAAGGAGAGGTGTTGCTTATTGGCTCGCTCTACATGCCTTGCTCAGTCCGTTTTCTTATAGAGCCCAGAGCTAGCAGCATAGGATAGGGGTGGCCCCAACCACACGGGGCTAGGCCCTCCCACATCAATCACTAGTTAAAAACACGCCTAATAGTCTTGCCCAATCTTATGGAGGTATTTTCTCAGTTAAAGCTCTCTTTTCGCCAATGACTCAAGCTTATGTCAAGTTGACATAAAACTAGCTAGCACACTCAGAAATGTATTTATACAGTTCCCCAATATCATGAATTATCAAGCAAGACTTTGTACAGCAGAATTTTATCAGAAAATTTTCCAAGGCAGTGACAACCAAGTATTTAACATAATTTGCTTTCTTGAAAAAAAGGGGAAATAACTAGAATTATTACAAACGTAGTCATTTGAAGGCATCGTTATATGAACAAATAATGCATTTAAATGTAAACTTCTGTGAAAATAACAAAACACACTTGAATAATCCTGATAGCTCAGACATAAACTCAACAAACGGGGGTAAATTTATCCATCATTTATGTTGTTTGTGATGCAAATAAGTGGATGGGCTATTTTAGCCCCTCAACAGTCCACATAGAAGATTCCTCTTGCTAATCCATGTATTCTCCATATTTATTTAAAGATCTATGCAAATAAAAGAGAATTTCCATGCTATTTCTTGTCTGTTGACCTATTGCACAGTAGAGCGACACATTCTACATCTCTCAAATAAATCTACCTTTCTTCATACATCTCAAAGACTAAGAACACTGTTGACAAAAACAGCTCTCACCTCAAAGGAAAAGGAGATGGCTTATTCTAACAACCAATATAAGTGACCAAGTTCCAAGAAATAAAAGATTTGGATTTTGTTAAAGACCAGGTTCGAACTAGGTAACAATTTCAAAAATTTTGATATGAAGAGAGCAAAGAAAGTAATAAATCAACAGAATTTCATGAGCATATCCAAGAGGTGGGTGTTGTGGTTTTAATAAGAATGGTCACCATAAGTTCACATATTTGAATGCTTAGCCACGGGGGAGTAGACCTCTTTGAAAGAATTAGAAGGATTAGGATTATGGCCTTGTTGGAGGAAGTATGTCATTGGGGGTAGGCTTTGAGGATTCAAAAGTCATACAGTCTGTCTTTTTCTCTGTCTCTGTTTCTCTCTGTCTCTGTCTCTCTTTCTCTGCCTATGGTTTGGGATATAGAACTCCCAGCTACTTCTCCATATCTGCCTGTGTGCCATCATTCCCCCTACCATGATGATAACAACTAACTTCTGAAACTATACGCCAGCCCCCAATTAAATGCTTTCTTTTATGAGAGTGATCTTGGTCACGATGTCTCCTCACACTGATAGAACAATGATTAAGACAGTATGTCAGAGAAAATTTTGCTATAGATCTCAGATACTGTCTTATGGGATGCTTAGCCCTTGGGCTGGTGAAAGCTAGTTGTCTGCTAAATTAGTACATCTCAAGAAGTTTCATGTGCTTGTCACAAAGACATCCCATTACACACAGAGGGAGATAACAGCTATTTGAGGACCCAAGATAATTTGTAAGTAGGCTCTGGACCTTCAACCTCTCCACAATCACAGGTTTTCTAATGTGTAGAACATTCAAGCAGGTATGTTTTTTTTTCCTGAGAACTTTTGCCCACAGAACTTTATAGATTGTTGACATCAACATCATGTAATGGAGACACTTTGCATGCAAAGCTTCTCTTAATCACTTATTATGTTCTGGATAAGCTATAGTTCCTCCAATCCATTGTTGGAGACCAGCTTCGATAAGGATACCACTTACTAGGGTAGGGGCATAGAGATTAGAAAAATAAGTAAAGAGAACGAAGACGCAAGTAAAAATAACAGAAACACAAGATAGTACTGGGAGGGAGTTCCAGTGAATACTGAAATTGCTTTCTTTTAATTTCCATTTGTTTAAATGTCTCAACCCCAAAAGGTAGGAGTAAAATAAAAATTTACATTAACATGATACAAGGAAATGAACTGACTACTTGAAGGATTGCGGGCTACATTTTCAGTTAAACATTCTGTTTGCTGGAACAAGACAATGCTCACACTCTAGACAAAAACATTCTGTAGACAAATCACTTCCTGGGTAGAATTCATTGTTATCTCCCTAAGGGAGCAGGAACTTAGTTGGATCCCTAGACTTTTGATTGAGGTAGAAACAGATCTACTTCTCAATACCTGAAACACAAGGTTTGGATATTAGCTATACCTGTTGACAATAACCTTGAGAGAGCAGAACTCTCTGACCTAAATCAAGGTAGGACCTTTGTTTGAGGTAAAAACAGACAACAACCTTGAAGGAGCAGAAGTAAGTTCTAACTCTCTTACCTTTGGTCAGGGTGTAGTGGATCTACCTCCATGGGCCATCTTAATGTTCAAAATAACAAGTAACCACACCCTTTGTCAGGGTGTGTAACCATAGTTGTTGTCAACAACTTTGAGCAAGCTGAAACGCTCTGACCTTCAGACAAGGTGGAATAGGATCACATTTTTGAGTCACCACAATCCATCACTGTGCAATCAAATGATTTTTTAATCTAAGAGGTCTCTTCATATTTTCAATTTTAAAATTTATTTTTTTGTGTATGAATATTTTGAATGCATGTATATCTGTGCATGACTATCCCCAGGGAGACCAAAAGAGGACATTAGATTCCCTGGGACTAGAGTTACAGATGACAGTGAGCCTTCATGGATCATCTGAATGAGAAGCTAAGGGCTTTTATTTCCTGAGCCATATCACCATCCCCAGGTCTCTTCACATTTATTTATCCAGTTTTTAGTCAACCTAATTGTTTAAATACAGGATTATTTTGTGGTGTGAGTGACATACTGTCTTAGTTAGGGTTTTTATTGCTGTGAAGAGATACCATAAGGCTACTCTTATAAGGAAAACATTTCATTGTGCTGGCTTGCTTGCAGTTTCAGGGATACAATCCATGATCATCATGGCAGGGAACATGGCAGCATGCAGGCAGGCATGGTGCTGGCTACATCTTGATCAGAAGGCAATAGGAAGTGATCTGTGACACATTTTGATCTGAAAGCAGAAAGCAGAGAAATAAGGAAAACATGAAATTGCATGTAACTTTGAGATCACAAAGTTTATTCTCAGTTATATGATTCCTCCAATAAGGCCACACTTCCTAAACCTACCCACTACCAACTGGGAACCATGTAATAAAACATCTAACTATAAGGAGCTTTCTCATTCAAACCACCACAGATTCCAAAAGTTTCTTCCTGAGCTTAATTAAATGAGGTGTGTGTGTGTGTGTGTGTGTGTGTGTGTGTCTGTGTGTGTGTGTGTTTGAGAGAGAGAGAGAGAGGGAGAGGGAGAGGGAGAGAGAGAGAGAGAGAGAGAGGGTGTAACATGAGGGGCCGGCTTGTTGGGGTTTCTGTCCCGCCCGGTACCCCACAACCGGCTTCTCCCAACGAAAATCACACACAGGACTCCATAAGATTATAAACTGATTGGCCCATTAGGTCAGGCTTCTTATTAGTCCTTGTAACTTATGTTACCCCATTATCCTTATCTACGTTAGCCACACGGCTCAGTACCTTTCTCAGGTGGGCAGCTTACATCTTGCCTCTTCGGTGGTCTGGACAGGAATGGCCGAGGGAGCTTTCTCCTCCCTAGCCTTATCCTATTCTCATTGCCCCCGCCTCTACTTCCTGTCTGGTTGACCCGCCTATACTTCCTTCCTGCCAATCAGCATTTTATTAAAATATGATTGACAGAATACATACAATTCTCCCACACCAGAGAGGGTGTGTGTGTGAGAGAGAAAGAGAGAGACAGAGAGAGAGAGAGAGAGAGAGAGAGAGAGAGAGAGAGAGAGAATATGAATATGTACCTGTATGCTGTGCGTATAGAAGCACACTTGGAAGCCAGAGGAAGACATCAGGTGTCTTGCTTTACCTTATTCCCTGAGTCAACATCTCTCACTGAACATGAAGCTTGGCTGGCAGCCAGAAGACCCCAGTGATTCTCCTCTCTCTACCATCCCTAAGAATAGAATTACAGGCACACACACACAGGCATACCCAGTGTGTGATGTGGGTGCTATGGGTTTGAACTCGGGTACTTACATTTGCACAGCCAGTGCTCATCCCACTGAGTCACTTCTCTAGTCCTTCCTTCCTATTTTTGAACAGAGTCTTTATCTCAAGTTGTCTGGAGCTAGGTGTAGCTGAGAATGACTTTGAAACTCTACCCTCTATGCTCAGGTTATTCAATGTTGGAGACTGAGGCCAGGGGTCCCTGAATGCTAGTAAGCACTCCACAGACTGAGTTACATTTCCGTTCCCTAATACTTATAAATCTTACACATTAAAGCCATTTGGAAAATGTTCACCTCCCACCCTCATTCAGTCTCTGGAAATTACTGACTCACTATCCCATTCTCTGGTATTTTTGTCCTGGGACTGAGTCCAAGATCTCACGCTAGAAAAGTGCTCTGTGTCTGGAGACAACTCCCAGTGGTTACGGACACTTCCTGCTCTTCCGGATGGCCTGGGTTTGTTGGTCAACACCTGCACAGAGGCGCACAGACATCCATAACTCTAGTTCTAGGAGACCTGATACCCTCTTCTAGCCTCTGAGAGCACTGCACACATGTAGTACGCATACACGCATGCAGGCAAAACACTCATAAAATAAGTATAAATCAGATTACACGTGCTCTATTATTGTGCTCTCTTTCTAGCTCCCATTCTCCGATTCTGAGTTGGACTATTCTTAAATTACCATTCAAGTGGCTTGTTTCACAAAAAAAAAAAAAAAAAAAAAAAAAGCACTCATTCATACATGATGGTGTCAAGTGGCCATAGTTCCTTCTTTATTAAGGTTGAATAATGTACTACTGTAGGAGTAAACTGTTTCTTCCTCCTCTTCTTCTTTTTCTTCTCCTCCTCTTTCTCCCCTTTCTATGTTTTTATCTCTACCCAGGGAGAAAAAAGAACTTAGATTCTAACGGTTGAGTCTTCTCTCTAGCCCCTTGTGACAACTTGTGACTTGGACTCGTGAGACTTGGACTCTACTTTGTTTAATACAGGATTGCTGTGAAATCATCCTTTTGCACACTGTGAAAATGTGTTGCTCTCATTGTTAATAAATACCTGACTGGTCAATAGATAGGTGGGATTTTAGGGGCAGAGAGAATGCTGGGAAGAAGGGCGGAGTCAGAAGAGTCATCAGCCAAATGCAGAGGAGCAGAACACGTACAAAATAGGTAACAAGTCGTGAGCCAAGTGGGCAGCACACAGATTAATAGAAATGGGTTCACTTAAGTTATAAGAGCTAGCTAGAAACAAGACTAAGCTATTGACTAAGCATTTATAATTAATTTAAACCTCTTTGTAGTTATTTGGGAGCCACTGCCAAGACATAGAAAAACTTTGCCTACAAAGGATCACCATTTCTGTCTTTTAGCTTCTTTTGGTTGAGCTCCTTCTATCATCCCTTATTTTCTGCTTGATGTATCCTTAAATCTGGAATGTCTGGGGGAAACACGGATAAATATTGGTTTTGTTTTTATTTTGTTTTTGAGATGAGGTATGATGAAGCCCAAGCTAACCAAGAACTTGCAATATCGCTGAGGACAGCCATGAACAACTTCTTTTACTTTTTAATTTGCTATGCATTTATTTAGACAGGTATGTGCCTGCCTCTGGGTCCCAAGAACTAGGACTAAATGCACAATGACCTTCTGACCCTCTTACTTTAACCTCCCAAGGCCTGAGATTAATGGTATGAGATACCATGCCTGATTTTATGTTGTACAAGGATCAAATCTAGCAAGCACTTTACCAGCTGATCTACATATAATCCCATCCCCTGGTGTAGGCTTTTTTGTTTGTTTATTTGTTTTTGAAATTTGTATTTTTCAGGGCTGGAGAGTGTAACAGCCAAGTTCGTGTTACCCTCTCAGTTTGGGTCGTGCGCCTCCATACCTTACATGAGTTTGGGCAAAGGCCCGGAGATTGAACAAAAGACACAACAGACCAGGGTCATTCGACAAGAGATCACCGAATGCCACTTTATTCAGCTTAATGCAAAGCTAATATACCTTGGCCCCAGTAAAAGAATTCCCTCCCAGCCAGAGGGGAAACTGGCGCCGTAGGGGACCTGGCGCCCTATGGGTTCCTTCCCAGGCAGGGGGTTGGGGGCCTGAGAGCAGCGACAGCAGCCAGGAGAGAGAACTGTAGGAATTTTCCCGGGCAGGTGGAAAATTACCATACCAAAGATGAAGCAAAGCCCTACAGCTAAATCACCAGGCTATGGCAGAGAGAACACAGGAACAGCAGGAAGCTTTAGCTGGCTGACCAGAACTGTCCTCGAGACGCACCCCAGGGAGTAAGGGGAGACAGGGGCCCTACAGGAGAGGTGGCTCAGTGATTAAGAGTACTTTCTGCTCTTGCAGAGGACTCAGGTCAGGTTCTCGGCACTCACATGGTGGCTCACAACTGTCTATAACTCCAGTTCAGGGGATCCATGTCATCTGGCTTCTCTGAGCACTGCATGAATATGGTGCATACATACACATGCATACATGCAGGCAAAAGACTCAGATATATAGATAGATAGATAGATAGATAGATAGATAGATAGATAGATAGATAGATAGATGATAGAAGATAGATAAGTAAATAAATACAATTTATTAATAAAAAAGTTAAGAAATTTATATATTCAAATTCTTTTGTGTGGCCCCTATTTAGGTATTTTCATCTATAGATAGATATTAAATTGTAGAACTACAAAGGTTAGAACTTACTTACCATTCTTCCTTCTTATTGATGTCACTTAAATTTTTTTCCCCAGTACCTAGGGTTAAAGAGAAAGGACATACTGGACACTTGATAGAAATGGCAGGAAGATTACGCCTGAGCTACTGGGAAGCAAGGTCTCAGTACACAGCTGACTTCAGCTGCAAACGCAGCAAAGGCAGCTGGGCTTTAGAGGCAACAAGCGCAGCTAAAGGGTCAGCTGATGGAAAATAACTAAGAATGACCTCAGTGGACATCTTGGGTGAAAGATTATTGTTAAACCGGCCCAGCAGGATTTCCATTAGAGTCTGGCCAAGGATCTAGAAAAGAAGTGCAATCAAATACACATTACAGGCAGCATTCCTGCGAAAATAGGCCCAGTAGGTCCAGGGCTTTGAGGGACAATTATAGGCCTAGCCAAGAAGAGGGCTCAGGGTCTCCTGAGTGAGCTCTCACCACCCAGCCAAGGTTTCCTCAGCCTGCAAGGGCACTTGCTTTCTGTTCAATCTCTAAGTGCCCCTTCAGACATTGTTTTGGTTTGCAACTGTTTTCTACCCTGTATAATAAATTTTTATTGTTTAATTCCTCCTGTTAAAAGTTCTTATGGGGCTGGGACTGTAGAGGTGGCTCAGCGGTTAAGAGCACTAACTGATCTTCCAGAGATCCTGAGTTCAATACCCAGCAACCACATGGTGGCTCACAACCATCTATAATGGGATCCAATTCCCTCTTCTGTTATGCAGGTATATATGACATAAAATACACACACACATACATACATACTTTTTGTTGGTATACTTATCAGTTCAGAAAAGTACAAAATCTCATATGGCTGGGGTTTAACTCAGCTGTGTAACACTTGCCTAGCACACCCAAGATGCAGAGTTTCATCTCCAGAACCTCATAAATCAGGCATGGTAGTACACACCTGTAACTCTAGCTTGGAAGGTAGAAGCAAGATGATCAAAATTTCAGGTTATCGTTGGCTACACAGTGAGCATGGAGTTTGAGACTAGCTTGGTCTATGTGAGTAGCTGCCTCAAAAAAAAAAAAGGATTAAAGAAATAGCTCAGCTGATGAAGTAGTTGAATAGTTGCCATTCAAGCATAAGGACCTAAATTAATCCCTACCAAGCAACCTAAACCAAGCTGGGTCTGGTGGTAAAAGTTAGTAATCCAGCTCTAGAGAGGCAGAGACAGGCAGATCCCTGGAGTTAACCAGCCAGCCTGGCTTAATTCATTGGTCCCAGTTTTCAGTGGAATGCTATGTCTTTTTGTTGTTGCTGTTTTATTTCATTGTGTTATCATTTTGTTTTGTTTTTCAAGGCAGGGTTTCTCTGTGTGTCCTTGCTCTCCTGGAACTACCTCTGTAAACCAGGCTGGCCTTGAACTCACAGAGATCCACCTGCCTCTGCTTCCTGAGTGCTAGGATTAAAGGCGTGCATCACCACCACCTGGTTGAGGGTATAGTTTTTTTTAAAAAAAAAAATTAAGGTGGCAGTATGAGAAACGTCTTCTGTTCGTTTTTTCTACCAAATGTAAATAGGCTGTTTTGTTTTATTTTTGAAATCAAGGTAAGGACCTCTATTTCCTGAACTTCCCCTTCCCCTTTGTGTTGTTGGCCAATTTCATCAGATTATAAAGTTGATATCCCACTAATGAGATGAGACAAAGTCACCACCTATGACAGGAATGAAAGGCAGGAGCCATCTTGGCCTGTGGTGCTTTGAGCCTGGTCTGGGTTCTGGCACACCTTTTCTTACAAAAAGAACTGCCTTGCCAGGCTGCTCTCACTTTGTTCATGTGTTCCTTTGTGGGACACTGAGATGAGTGTTTGTTTCTAACAAACAGCATGTGAGGAATGACACTGAAGGCTGACTTGCAGCTTCCACAGACACCGTCACACATGTGTACATACATGCTGAACCCATAGACACACACAAACATGAAAAAAGCAATTTCTTATGTATAGAACCTTAAGGGCACAGTTTGATATATTTCAACAAAATAAAAGCATTTAATTTTCACTGAGGCTAAAAGTCATGTAACCAACATACCAGAAACTCCTTGATTATTCTCTCCCAACTACAACCATACCAAGTTTGTCCTTCTAAGGCAACGTAGCTTTGACTGTGTTTGTGTTTGATAAAATTAAAGAAAGCAACATGTACTTTTTAATGTCTGGACTCTTTGTCTCAACATTATCTTTTAAAAGATGTATTATTCTTTAGTCAATGTTTTAGTCAGGATTCTCTAGAAGAATGGTACTTATTGAATGAATCTATATATAAATATTCAAAAAAGGGTTTCTTAGGGTTTCTATTGCTGTGAAGAGATACCATGACCATGGTGACTCTTATAAAGGAAAACATTTAATTGGGTGGCTTAGTTTCAGAAATTTAGTTCATTATCATTATGCTGGGACATGGCGGTATGCAGACATGGTACTGGAGAAGGAACTGAGAGTTCTACATCTTGTAGGAAACAGGAAGTGAACTGAGTCACTGGGCAGTATCTTGAGCATAGGAGACCTCAAAGCCTGCCCCTACAATAACACACTTCCTCCAACAAAGTCACACATACTTCAACAAGGCAATACCTCCTAATAGTGCCATTTCCTATAAGATTATGGGGGCCAATTACATTCAAACTACCACAAAGGGGCTTATTAGAATGGCTTACAGGCAGAGGCAGGTAGATCCTTGTGAGTTCGAGGCCAACCTAGTCTACAAGAGCTAGTTCCAGGACATACTCCAAAAGGTTACAGAAAAACCCTGTCTCAAAAAAATTAAAAAAAAAAAGGCTTACAGGCTGGTCCAGCTAGTTCAACAATGGCTGTCTACTAATGGAAGACCCAAGAATCCAATAGTTGTTCAGTCCACAAGACTGGCTGTCCCAGCTGGTCTTCAGTTACTTCCTAAAAAAGTAGGCTCTAGTGTCAGTGAAGGAATAGACTTGCTAGCAAGAGCAAGCCAGGAAAGAAAGCAAGTTTCCTTCTTCCATGTCCTTTATATTGGCTGCCTGCAGAAGGTGTGACCCAGATTACAGGTTGGTCTTCCTACCTTAAAGATCCAGATTAGAAGTATGTCTTCCCACTTCAAACGACTTAATTAAGCAAAAATCCCTCCTAAGTATGACCACCAATTTTGGGGTTTTAGTTTATTCCAGATGTAGCCAAGTTGACAACTAAGACTAGTCATCACAGTCTCCCTGTAGCCTGCTTATTCTAGCTGTACATGTCATAGCCTTGTATGAACTGATTGTTTATTCCATCAGTGGGTCAAAATACTTGGGTAATTTCTAGGTTCGTGTTTAAATGGTACTGCTGTAAATGTTCTTGCATTTTGTTGGTCAATGTGATAGATTTCTCTTGAGTATAGCTAAAAGGGTAAATGCATAGACTCACTTCCATGCGAAGACTAGACCAATTTATATTCCCAATCAGTAATAAAAAATTGCCTGTGTGTACATATGTGTGTATGCATGTGTGTGTGTGCATGTGTGTGTGTATGCATGTGTGTGTGTGTGCAGTGTGTGTGTGTGTGTGTGTGTGTGTGTGCATGTATGCCTAGGGAGGTCAGAGGACAACTTAGAGGAATTGGTTCTCTCCTTCTACCTTGTAGGTCCTGGGGATTGAAGTCAGGTCACTGGGCTTTGGCAGTAAGTGATTTACCCACTGAGCCACCTTGCCAGCCCAAGGACTGCCATTCCTCACATCACAGCACCTTCTATGGTCTCACTTTACCCTCTTAGCCATCACTGTGGGGTTGTGGTAATACCACATCATTATTTACATTTGCATTCTCTCATCACTGGGGAAGTCAACATCCCTGTGTTTATCCCATTTCTATTGTTCGAGCTTACATCACACTTCCGTTTTCTTGTTTTGTGGACAGACATCCTCAACAGGAGGAATAATGACCTCATGACTGCTTTCCTTTCCTCTCCCATTCTTTCTTGGCTTCTTCTGCTGGTTCGTTCTAACTTTCTCAGCATGCCTGCTATGTAAAGGGATGCAAATTCCATTATTTATCAATCTTAGGTTATATATAGTGATTTCCCACAAACATGGATAAGGTAATTTATGGTAGTATATGAACTTACCATACCTTAGAAATGTTTGTTAAAGATGGTGGAGATAGAGGGTGAAGAGATGACTCAGCAGCCAAGAGTCCTTGTACAATCATGAGAACCTTAGTTTAGGACCAAGCACCCATGTAAAAAGCTGGGTTTGTGCAAACACCTGCAACAGCACCTGAACCCACATATATTCACATATAAATAAACAAATAAATAAATACCCTTTTCTTAAGGTTCTGGGGATATAACCCAGGAGCTTCTGCACGATAGGCAGGTGAGTTAAGAATTTTTATTTTCCTCCTCCAAGTTTTGAAGTTCTATTTTTTATATTATTTCTGTATATTTTTTTTTTATTTCTGTATATTTTTTTAATCTGCAACTTTAGTCCTCTTTTTTTAAGACTATTTTATTTAATTAATGTATTTATTTTACATCTTGATTGCAGTTTCCTTCCCTTTTCTCCTCCCATTCCTTCCTCACCCCACCTCCCATCTACCCCACCCCCCAATCACTCCTTCTCCATTTCTGTTCAGAAAAGGGCAGACTTCCTACGGGTATCAACAAAGCATGGCTTATCAAGTTGCAGTAAGACTAAGCACCTCCCCTTGTATTAAGGCTGGGCAAGGCAACCCAGTATGAGGAGTAGGGTCCCAAAGCCAGCAAAAGAGTCAGAGACAGCCCCTGCTCCCACTGTTAAGAGTCTCACAAGAAGACCAAGCTACACAATTGTCATATACATGCAGAGGGCCTAGATCAGTCTCATGCAGGCTCTCTGGTTTTTGGTTTAGTCTCTATGAGCTCCTGTGAGCCCAGGTTAGTGGATTCTGTGTGTTTTCTTGTGATGGCTTTGACCCCTCCGACTCCTACACTCCTTCTGCCCTCTCTTCAGCAGGATCCCCCAAGGTCTGTCTAATGTTTGGCTGTGGGTCTCGGCATCTGTTTCCATCAGTTGCTGGATGAAGCCTCTCTGATAACTGTTGGGCTAGGTACCAATCTACGAGTATAGCGGAATAACATTAGGCATCATTACATCCTGAGTCAAAAACAGGGGTTTATGAGAAATGAGTGGCTGACGTCTCTGAACACCCAAATCTCATCTCAGCGAGGCCTGACTTGCTGCGTGGGTCGGACTTCATCTGAAAGCCTAAAAATTGACAAAAATAAAAACGCTCAAATGGAACCCCTGGAACCTTACCTGCCATGTGCTCCAAAAGGGGAACTCACAGAGATGAAGCCTGGTGAAGAGCACGGAGAAGGGTGTCTTTTAGCACGTGGCGCTAGGCCCGTGGGAAAAACAAACTCCCTCAGTGGAAACCTTCTTATGTTACGCATATTTCTTAAGACGAGCCTCTCCACCAAAGCAAATAATTCCAATCAGACAAAATTAGACAAATAAAAGATTCCCACGTTTAACACAGCACTCCCGGGTGCCCCGGGAAAGCATGGCGAGGGGTAGAGAACAGGGAAGACCATGCAAAGCCCAGAGATCACGTGTTCCTTTTCTGGGTCGCAGACTAAATAGCCCTGGGGAGGGGTCAGTGCTTGGCAGACTTTCCCAGAGGTGGAGTCTGGAACCAAGGCAACTCCTAGAGTGAAGGGTCTTAAAATGGAGCTTTCTGCTTTTTAAGAAAAAAAAACCCATGGGGCTCCAAGGATGGGTGCCAGGGGCTGGGGTGATGCTTTCACCCAAACATCCCAGACTTCTTGGATATAGGGGTGTCAGGGGGCTGGAGTCTCACTTTTGACCAAACACTTTGCTGTTCATCAGGGAGGAAAAGCTTCCCTTTACCCTGTAAGGTTAGTGCCAGGGGCCTGAGAACTACACCACAGATGAACAGGAAACCAGTGGGCCGCACCCTCTTCATGAGTATTAACATGCATAGTACCATGAACAGGAGCGAGCCTCTGTGAGCTAGTTCTGGCCTCCAGACAAAAGGAAGAGCATCTGAGCTTCAAGGGAAATAAATCATGAGAACGTGACTGTGAAATATAATGGGGGTTTATGGATGATAAAAGCTACCGCAACAAGATTTGCTTGCACAAGCTCAACTTAGCACTGGCTCCTCGATTTTGATGACAAACACTCTTTCAGGGAATAGAAAAGGCGTCTTCCTTAAAAGGAAATTTGTTCCCTTCTTACAGGCAGAAAAAAATCGACAGTGAGATCTCCCTGCATCAAGCAAATGTTTTATCACCTTCAACACTAAATGAGCTTTGTCCCAACATGGAATCTTCTTGGATGGCAGATTTGGCTCTCTTTCCCTGAGCCTTTTGATATAGCTTCCTCAATCATATCTTGGATTTTAGAATTTGTCTTCTAGAAGTTTCCTTAAGAAAATTTGATAGGAGGACTATGAGGACTAGCTCATAGACAATTTGCCCAGAGCACGCAAAGCCCTGGATGAGACAGAGACACAGATTTGTGCCCTAGCTAACTGCATGTGCAACACCATCTTCTGCCTTCTGTTGTGGGACATGACTGGGTGTAAAACCTGGCTTATGTCCTTTTGTCTCGGTTGTCTTTAAGATGCCACCCCAGGTCATGTAGAACATTGACAACCCCAAATCACCCTCCCCTGCTACCTCAGAGGCACACGCCCCTCCCCATAAGTACCGTGGTCCTGTGGCTCTATGTTCTCATCTATTCTGGCCTTGGATCACTCCAGGTATGGGAAGTCTCCTACCAGCAAGCAGCCTGCTCAGCTGTGCTCCTTCCTTTGCTCCCGAAAGTGTCTCTGTAGCCCAGCCTGGCCCTGTCACTCCAGAAAGCTGTTGCTAACTGCAATCTGCCACCGGCGGGCCCTGCTGAATCCCTGCTTGGTTCTCGGAGGCTTCTGCCAAACCCCATTGCTCTAAAAGCTTCACAGGGATTTTGAAGTGGGCGACTCTGAGGTCTCCGGGGATTGTGTTTGACTCCTACTGCGTTTGTATTATGGACAAGAATGAAAGTTCAAGTATGTAGCTAAACAGTCACGTTTAATATTGAAATCCCAGAAATACAGGCTTCAGGGGAGGAGGAAGACTACAGAGAGGCAGGGAGGAGCAAGAGAGGGTAACAGGGGTGAGAAACAAAGGCATGTTTTCTTTCATGTGGCATCTCAGGCTGGTCTCTAACTCATGATCCCCCTGCCTCTGCCTCTTCAGTGTGTCCTTCCAGCAGTTGTCATGGCAACCAGTGTTGCACTTGCTCTTTGTGTTTGTGTGTGGTGTGAAAGCAGAAGGGTAACACTGGAGGCTGTGGGCGGGGTAAATCTGAGCAAGGTAGAGTGATATGCGTCCATGAAAACTCCATCAGGAAACCCATTATTTTATACACTAATTGAAAACCTAGTGACATTTTAAAGTTAGGTTTCTAGAGAGAACCATCAAAGGAGAGAATGCCTCTAAAAATGAACTGAAGAGCCAAGCTTGGTGGCACAGCCTTTAATCACTGCACTCAGAGACAGAGGCAGGCGGATCTCGATGGAGTCCAAGCCAGTGTGATCTATCAGGGAGTAGGGATACTAAAGCTACATAGTGAGCCCCTCGCTCTCAAAAATCAAAGCAAAACAAAAACAAACAAAAAAGCCCAAAGCTAATTGAAGGAAGTAGTGAGTATTTCCTAAAGAAGACTATCGGAACAGAGAAAACAGTCCTTCAATCTATTGTACACATATAGTGGAAAGAATAAAACTTTTAAGAAGGGCACACAGCTAGCCGGGCAGTGATGGTGCACGTCTTTAATCCAAGCACTTGGAAAGCAGAGGGAGAGGCAAGCAGATCTCTGTGAGTTAAAGACCAGCCTGGCCTTCAGAGCAAGTTCCAGGACAGGCAGGGCTACACAGAGAAACTCTGTCTCAAAAAAAAAAGAAAGAAAGAAAGAAAGAAAGAAAGAAAGAAAGAAAGAGGGAGAGAGAGAAAAGAAAAGGAAAGGAAAGAAAAGAAAATAGAAAGAGAGAAAGGAAGGAAGGAAGGAAGGAAGGAAGGAAGGAAGGAAGGAAGGAAAAAGAAAAGAAGGGCACAGTCCTTTCTTATAAGGGAATTCAGACTCAATTTTCCTATCAATGAAATGGGAATAAAATGTAGTCAGTTTTTCATAGTCATGAGTCATTCAGTCAAAGGTTCCATCAACCATGAATCAGAAAATATTCAGGAGAGTAGAGATGGCTCGGTGATTAGGAGCACTTGTTTTTACAGAGGACCCAGAACTCACATGGTGGCTCACAACCATCCATAATGCCGGTTCTAGAGGATCCAATGTCCTCTCCTGACCTCTATGGTCACCAGGCATGCACACAGTATACATACATACATGCAGACCAAGAGCCCTACACATAAAAGAAATCTTTTTTCTTTCTTTTTGTTTGTTTGTTTTTCCAGACAGAATTTCCTTATAGCTTTGGAGCCTGTCCTTGAACTAGCTCTTGTAGACCAGGCTGACCTCAAACTCACAGAGATCTGCCTGCCTCTGCCTTCTGAGTGCGGGGATTAAAGGTATGCACAACCAACATCTGGCTATAAAATAAATCATTAAAAAATGTTCAGAAAAGAAATTGCACCAATATTGCACATGGCCAGAGATCTTCCGCCATTATCAGCTCTTCTCTAAGCACTGTATGAGAGCTTCTAGACGGACATTCACACTGTATTGGGAGTCATACTGAAAGACCCCTGGAGTGGGGAGACTCTCTCTCAAGTCTTGGGATAACACGACCCCCCTAAGAACTCACGAGGGACCGTCCTTGCTGCAATCACATGAGGTTTATTGACAGGAACCAGCACACTGGAACCGAGACTCATATCCCACACAGGGAATGAGCTCAACCCCAAGCAGCTGGGAGAAGGGGTATTTAGGGGAAAAAAAACACAACCCAAAGTGAGTAGGAAGGGCGTCATTGGAAAATTCTGAAAATATCAGTGATAATCACAAGGGGGTAACTCCCTGTTTCTCAAGATTATAATCTAACTTTATGGTCAGCCAGTTCCTGGAACAGAGTCACTGAACCGGCTAACCTAGAGTTTTGTCTCTTCTCAACCTGCTAGATTTTTGGCTCTATTTTTTCTGCTAGAGGGGTCTGGATTTATCCGGGTCTTTCAATACCAATTATTTCTAGTCAAAATCCCCTTAAGAGAGACCTGAGAAACCACTGTTAGGTGCCTTTGTTGTGTGACCATCACAGATTGTATTTGCTCAAATGTGTCTGCAATATGACCGAGGAACATAATATGAGATCACAGCCGTATCTGCCATCTACCTTTGAACTAGCAGTATGGACAGATGATTGAACAGGAAGATGTGTTTAAACTATATACAAATACTATGCCATTTCATACAAGGAACTTGAGGGGAGATGGCTTAGTAGGTGAAGTGCTTGCCATACAAGTATGAAGACCCAAATTCAGATCCCCAACACCCCTATAGAAAGCTGGCTGTGGTAGCCCACACCTGTAATCCCAAAACTGGAAGATACAGACAGGTTGATCCCAGAGGCTCATAAAATAGCCAGCCTAGCCAATTGGAGAGCTCTAAGTTCAGTGAGAGACTGTGTCTCAAAACATATAGTGGAGAGCGATTGAGAGAAATACCCATTAACACAAATACATGGGGGACACCTGGGGGATTAGTATAGTACCCCTTTGGGTATATCTGTGAGGACATTTCTAGAGATAATTAGACTATGAGGGCTGTGACATACTGTTAGTCTTCTGCTGCCACCTTAAGAACTAACCACGCCCACCCAGCCACCTCTGACCTCCCCCTTCGCCATCTTTCTCTCTCTCTTGTGTGGTTGTCTCCTGTCGTGTGCACACGTTTTTCTCTGTCTCTGTGTCTTTATGTCTTTATATTTGTCTATCTCTGTCTCTCTGCTTTTCTATTTCTTTTTAAGTAATAAATGTTTACCCTTATGTTTGTTTACTATGTCTTGTGAGCCTTTTATCCGCCGTAACCGCCCGCCTGACTCCCCCGGCCGCATGGCGCTGCAGGGACTCACGGCCATCCTTGTCGGACTCTGTGAGCCACCCAGGACTTTTCATCATCATATTCATCATAAAAGAACAAAATTTGGTGCCGCGGACTCGAGAGATTCACCCACCAAGGGTCAGTCCCGGCTTCACATATCCTCCGGGACTCTGAGCTCCAACTTCCGGGACTGAATGGGAACCGAGGTCTCAACACCGACCCACCTGTTACAAACAACACCGGCTTCACTTGGTGAGTCGCTCCTCGTTCTGCTACAGAAGGCTGCTTTCCTTTGCTGGAATCGTGTTTGGACGACCCCGGGGGTTGGTCCGCCTGCGTTAGCACTGCATTCCAGTGCTGTGCATTTGACATTCGTCTGGGGTCCGGGTCCTCAGTTTCTTTATCTTTTTTCATTTTCACTTCTTTTCTTTACTTTTTCTCTCCTCTCGTCGTACCGCTGCTTCGGAGCGGCCCCGGCCTCTGGTTTATCCAGCTAGGCCCATAGCTCCCCACCCGTGAATCAAGGACGCTTGTTCACGTGGTCCTGGGTGCTTGTTCATTGCACGGGTTTTCACGATTCAGACTCTGGATAGCAATCGTCCATGGCAGACAGTCGCTGGTTTTTCCATCCCAGTCGTGACCTGGTGCAGTTTTTTTTTCAGTTCCAGACTTTTGCTCCCCTCTGCGGCTTATGGTTCGGCATGGCAGCTCAACAACAAACTGTAACTTTTCCCTTGCAACACGTGGCCGCCGCCATGTTCATTGGGGTCAGGTGACTTTATCACTAGATTCACTGAGAGCCAGATCACGCGACCAGGCCCTCCCACTGTTATGTATGTCCCGCTTTCCCCTCCCCCTCCTCAGTGTTCACTGAAATCTCTCCTTAGCTGTAATTACAGGTGTTTTGCATAGTGACATGCTTTCTGATAGGGCCCATCAGAAACATACACTTTGCCTAATTCCTGTTCTCTATGTATAATAATTGTTCATTTCATCTCGTTTCAGACTACGAAATCATAAACTGGTATGTACTTTTAAACTGTTTTCTACCATTGTCAGTTCTGTCACTAATCTTAATGTTACAAACAGGTTTTTTTTCTTTCTGTCTGTCTTTTTACAAATGTGGATCTTACCTATTAAGAGTCAATACAGTCAAACTCAAACCCAATCTTCCAGACAGATTCTATACTGCAGCCCTCAACTGCTCAGAGATCTGGGGAATGCGATATTTAAATGTTTAATTATTTAAAAAACTTTTCATAACAAAAAGAGACAGGTTGGCTCCTAGCAAGCACTCTGTTTCCTCCGAGAAGACAGAAGACCAACGTCCATCTGCAGTTTGCTTCGACTGCCAAGCGCTGACCATTGGGCAAAAACTGCCTATCACCTAAACTGGAGACCTCCAAACATGGACAGGATCACTGGAATCGATAGCCTAGCTGCCCAGGGTCAAGGTAGGCCTGTCTTCCTAAAGATTTCTTGGTCCACAGGGTCTTCAAAAGCCTGGCAGCTCTACATTAAACAACAAAGGTCAAATACAACCTTCAGCAACCAGGGAGGACCAAAGAGTAGCTCTGGGTTCCAACCAAGTAAGTTCTCTGTCATTTTTTAATCAGTAACTCAAGTAAAATCTTATCCTTCTCAAAGATCTCTGACAGTCTGATAGCTGAGAGGTTTTGCCAGGTTGTCTCACCAAATAAAAATACTTTTCAGTATAATTTCTGTTTTTACAAACCCAAGGAGTTCTTAATACAATATATATGTCTAAAACTTCTGTTTTTCTTATGAGTTCCAGGGAGCCAAATTAAAAAACCCACCGTAAACAGGTCAGATACAAACCTCTCAATTCCCTGGTCCTAAAATTTTTTCTCAATTTAACTTTGTCCTCTGTTCTGCCAATACCCTAACCAGGTCCAAGGGACACCAGACATTTCCATGCCACAGACACCTGTCCTGTCAGGAGCAGAGACCAGCTATGCCAGAATGTGACCAACACCCAGCTTCTCTCAGATCTCCCTCACCCCCACACCCCCCCAAAGACGACGCCCACAAATCAGCTGGAAGCAGTCTTGAGAATTCGCCGCCCCAATTCCTTCAACCTGTAATGTCTAACCTTCTACTTTTTATTATAAAAAGGAACCGGGAATGTTAGTCTTCTGCTGTCACTTTAAGAACTAGCCACGCCCACCCCAGCCACTTCTGACCTCCCCCTTCGCCATCTTTCTCTCTCTCGTGTGTGGTTGTCTCCTGTCGAGTGCACACGTTTCTCTCTGTCTCTGTCTTTATGTCTTTATATTTGTCTATTTCTGTCTCTCTGTTTTTCTATTTCTTTTTAAGTAATAAATGTTTATCCTTATGTTTATTTACTATGTCTTGTGAGCCTTTTATCCGCCGTAACCGCCCGCCTGACTCCCCCGGCCGCATGGCGCTGCAGGGACTCACGGCCATCCTTGCCGGACTCCGCGAGCCGCCCAGGACTTCCCATCATCATATTCATCATAAAAGAACAAAATTTATACTCCATGGCTAATCCACTGAGGGATTCAAACTTTGAGTAGATGCTTAAAAGGAGGCAGTATTGTGAAGGGTGTGTTCTGCCTGGAGGAAGCCCAGCACTGGGCCTTGCTGTCTGTCTCTGTCTGCTTTCTGTCTGTTCTGCTATGCTCTCTCATCCTGATGGTCTGCCTCATGAAAGGGCTGCAAACACTACAGCCAGTTGAACATGACTTCAAATCTGTGGCCAAGATACATCCTTTCCCAAAATATATAAATAAGTACTTCCAGGAGAAAACACACACACGCACACACACACACACACATACACACACGCACACACAATCATTGTTCTGAGAACAGTGATTGGTATATGACAATCAAAGCCCAAGCAACTGAAGACTAAGTAAGGCTCTATCAAACTTCAACACTTCTGCAGAACAGACAGGAAGCCATCAGACCGAACAAAAGGAAACATCTGCGAGTCGTGAGTACGTTAAGGAGTACACAAAGGATATAAGGACCTCTTGAAACTCAAGAGCAGAAACCAAATAAGTTACAAAGAAAAAAGGGAGCAAAGAAACCAGTATACATCCTTCTAAAGAATTACAAGTGGCCAATAAAAATATGAAGAGTGGATCCAGAAAGATGGCTCAGAAGTGAGGAGCACTGACTGCTCTTTCAGAGGACTCAGCTTCAATTCCCAGCACTCACATGGCAGCTCACAACTGTCTGTAACTCCAGTTCCAGGGAATCTGACACCCTCATACAGACATACATGCAGGTAAAAAAAAAAAATGCACATAAATTTTTTTTTAAAAAAACATGAAAAGTATTCAAAACTTCTCATTCCAGAATGCAACTCTGTTAGGATGGCTATCATCAAAAAGACAAGAGACAAGAAGTGTTAAAGGGACCCATAGGATAGGATGCCAACCCTGCCAACCTGAGTTTCCCCAGGACCCACATAATGGAAGGAAAGAATCAACTCATGCAAGTTGTCCTCTGACCCCACACTTGTGCCCATGCCTGTGCACACATGTATGTTCACACACACACACACACACACACACATGTGCACACACACACAAATATATAAACTAATTTAATTGTACAAAATTATTTTAAAAGCTTTAAAAAGAAATGGGAAAAGGGGACCTTTGTACTTTGAGAATATAAATTGGTTAAATATTAGCAAGAACAGAAAATATTAAAACAGAACTCCTATGGGATTAAGCAGTCGCACTTCTGAGATTCTGAAGGAAACAAAATCAGTATCTCAAAGAGGCAGGCATCTATAGGCCCCTGTTCATCGTGGTGTTATTCACAGAAGCTGAACAATGAAAACAATCCACTTGTCCATCAATGGACATCAATGGATAAATGGATAAAGAAGTCGTGGCATGTATTAACAATGGACTATTATTCAGCAGTCTTTTTAAAAAAGCAGTCTTCAAGAGGCATGGTGGCATATACTTGCAATTCAGAAAGCTGAAATAGGAGGAACGCAAGTTTGAGCTCAGCTTGGAGAAGGAAAGCCTATCCCAGAAGAAAAAAACAAGATGGAAGATGAAACAGAGGAGAAAAGAACCATCATTTGAGACAGCCCGGATGAACTTTATGGGTATTAGTAAAATAATACGGACAAAGATAAGAACTGTGCATGTACCCAGTCACTATGGGAACCCAGCAAATGGGAGGTGCAGCAGTGGGCTGTGGGGGGTGGGGAGAAAGAGTATAAGATTTCAATTATAAGATGAATAAACTCTGAACTTGTCATGGCGGCACAGGCCTGGTAATACCAGCACTTGGGAGTATAAGGCAGAACTGTGAGTTCAAAATCAGACTAGGATATCTGATCAAGTTCCAGGCTAGCCTGGGCTACAGTGAGAGACCCTGCCTCCAAAGCAAAAAACCTTCTGCCACCACCAACAAAAAGATGAATAAGAATTTCTCAGGTAGTTCCAGGACAGGTTTCAGAGCTACACAGAGAAACCCTGCCTCCAAAAAAAAAAACAGAAAAGAAAAAAAAAAGTTCTCAGGAGCTAATGTGCAGCATGGCGTAGTTATAACACTGTATTGAATAATGGAGATTTCATATAAGAATATATCTTAAATGCTCTCACTACAAGGAAATAGAGGATTTGAAGGTTTGGACTTGCTAACTAACTTGCTTATATTCTGCAGTATACACATACACATCAAACCATCACATTGGAAATCTTAAATTTATGCAATTTTTAAAATTAAACTTATTAAATTAATTTATAAATTAAGTGTGTGTGTGCGCGCACACGTGCGTGCACATGTGAGCATACGTGCACACACAGACAGGCATGCTCATGTACGGTGCACAGATGGAGGTCAAAGGACAACCTTGGGGAGTCAGTTCTTTTCTTACACTAAGGGATGCAGGGATCAAACTCGGGCCATCAGGACTACACAACATGAGCTTCTGCTTTCTTGGGCATCTTGCCAGCCCAAATTTGTGCCATTTTATTTGTCAATTATACCCAAATAAAACTGGCATGTATATGAAAATAAAGGGGGGAGGGGAAGAAAATATGGAAGGCAGGAAGGCAGGTTGGTCAGTATCACTGTCTATTCTAAGGAGGGTTTAATTCCAAAAATCCTGGCATGCCCCGAGCGGCCTGCCCAAGATCCCCGGGTGGCGGACTCGCAGAGCAGCCACGAGCCAGGCAGAGAGGGCTGCCAGAGCGGTGCAGATTCTCAGCAGCAAGTGGCAGAGCAGTGGCTCATCCCGGACAGGCTGGTCCTGCCATGCGGCCGGGAGAGCCATCCAAGCGGGTGGGTGAGCAGGCGACAGATAAAAGGCTTACAAGACACAGTAAATAGACATAAAACTGAACATTTATTACTTAAAGGAGAGAGACAGAGAGACAGAGAGACACGTGTGCACACGCCAAGAGAGAAGACAGAAAGAATGAGTCCAAGATGGCTGGACAGGTGTCAGGGGTTGCTGGGAGTGGGCGTGGCTTGTCCCTTAAAGGGCCAAAAGAATAACATTGGGACTATTTGAATATGTAAAAAACAAGATTAATAAAAATGTTTCTTTATAAAATCAGTTAGTATTTTTGTCAGCTGCTTGAAATATTGGAGACAGAGAAAAGGATGCATATCATACATGCCGGGCAAGTATCTTCTGAACTGCAAGCCCAGCATCAGAGTATTTTAATTTTCCTCACTTACTTTTCCTTTTGATCACAACCCCCTTCCTAGTAATAAGAGTAGAGGCACGTATTCCTAATGAAAGACCCCCCCCATATGGAGAGACTCTCACTCAAGTCTCGGGATAACACGACCCCTCCAGTAATTCACAAGAGACCGTCCTTGCTGCAATCACATGAGGTTTATTTGACAGGTACCAGTGCACTGGGGCCAAGACTCATAACCCACACAAGGGAGGAGTTCGACCCTGAGTAACTGGGAGAAGAGGTTTTTAAGGAAAGAAACCACAGCCCAGTAATCCAAAGGGGTAGGGAGGGCATCATAGAAAATTCCAAAAATACCAATGGTAATCACAAGCGGGCAACTCCCTGTTTCTCAAGATTATTCTCAAAATTACAATCTAACTTTATCTTCAGCTAGTTCCTGAAACTGCACCGGCTAATCCTAGATTTCTGAGTCTTCCCTCCCTGCTTAGATTTTTGGCTCTATTTTTTCCTGCTAGGGGGATCTGGATTTATCCAGGTCTTTCACTACAAGCATAATAGTTTTAAGTGTTGTTTCAATCAAGTAAAATGAAAAAGTCTGAAAAACATTGCATCTATTCTCCATTGACTGAAGACTTTCCATGACTTGTTTTTGCCAATAATGCGGGTGCTGAGCTTCCTGGTCAATTGTTTCCTTACTATATAAAATAATCAATTAGTCCATTACTAAGTGGCATCCTGAATCTCCTCGCGTGTTCCATCAATAATGTCTCCTTATAAATTGGTGTAGGCTTCTACATCTGGTCACAATGCTTAGTCCCCCTGGTTTGAAATAAATCCACCAGAGAACACGCATGGGCACCCTAGAAGCCCACCAGAAGCCTGTATAGCTGACTGGCAGCTGCATGGGGACCTTGCCCAAATGGTGCAGCCCCGAGTCTCATTGTCCTTTGTCTTCTAGGCACAAAAACCATGTCCTGGTTGGCACAGTTTGGTTAGCAAGAAGCAGAACTACAGAAGTCTGAAAGCAAGATTAGTACATTTTGGGACTTCCCTGGATGCAGGGAATATGGACAAGGGTCAATGATGGATTAGGTCTTTGCTCCCAGCTTGGCAGATGTTGGGTCCCATGTGCTGGGCTTTAAGGTTTGAATGATGTTTCTACCACGGTGCCTGTTGTGCTAAGATCTGGGGTCTACAAAGGTCTGGGGTCTGTTATGCTTCAAACCACAAGCATGCTTTGAGTGAGGGTTATCTCCCAATTAGGAAAATAGTAAGCATGAGAAGTATTGTTTATTTCTAGAGATCTAGGGAAGCACAAAACACTATGCTAAGAAATTTATGGCTAAGCCATGTATGGTAGCACTTGTCTTTAATCCCAGCACTTGGGAGGCAGAGGCAGCTGGATCAGACTGTGAGTTCCAGGCCAGCCTGGGCTACAGCCTAGTCAGCTTTAGGGCTACATTGAGAGACCCTGTCTTAAAAAAAATAAAAATTAAAAAAAAAGATATTTGATCCCAATTTTATAGATAAGGACCGTTAAGGACTTTACCATAACAACAGAGAGACCTTAAGGACACGTGTGTCCCATGAGAATTAGCCACAGTAATTACTATCAATGCAGAGAACTATGTGATCCCATCGAGCCACAGAGTGACCGCACAGACCACTGAGTGCAGGGGTTAGCAGACAGGAAGGGGAAGGGACTTCCTCTTTCTCTAGACTCCCCGTTGCTGCCTTCTGCCTCACACAGTCCACCTGAGGCAACCAGATCTCAGCAGGAACCGTATGTAGGCCAGTCTGCCCCAGTTGTAGCAGATAACCCAAAAGTTGTTTGTACCATGGCTGATTTTCAGCTTAAAGTTTTAGCTCACTGGGTAGCTGTGGCTTTCATGCTTCGGCGATTCAGCCTGGGTCATAGCGCTGGCACATGCACACTGTAGTTTCCTGTAAATAGTAATTTCCTGACGACCATGCTAAGTCACAGGCCTGGTAACAGGAGCTGTAAGGGTGGTTTCCTTCTCCCAGTCCGTAAATAACCTGAGAGCCCCCACTGCTTCCTCCTTAGCTACCCAGAAAAGCAGTTCTCTCAGCAGGAGATGAAAGGGCACGTCCTTGCCCTCAAGAAGCGCTGATCTAATACAGTAGATGGATCTGCTCTGTAAACAGTGAAGAGATAGAGCAGGTGCCTAGGAAGAAAAGAAAGTGTGCTGCCAGCAGGTGGGACAGATGGGCATTATGGAGGAATGTTGCTCAATAGATTACATTTGAATAGAGTTTAAGAGCTCATCAGGGGCAGGGGGCAGGGGAGTGGGAGGTGACTGGAATAGTCAGACCTTTCCCATTACAGTGACTTACTCCCTACCCTACCCCCCACCAGGAGTCCCTACATAGCCTAGGACTACATTGAACTACTGGCATCATTTTATTTATTAGTTAATTAGTGATGTGACAAATATGGGGTGTGTGTGCAAAAACAAATGACTTGTTTTGCCTTACAGTCTATGACTGACAGGAAACAAAGAGGGAGTCACAGGAAGAGACCATGGGCACACCCTAAGTGAGCTAGTTACCTCAACTAGATCCCTCCACTGGTAATTCCACGACCTATCAGTGGTGTATTTAGATTTTCATCCCATCAGTGGATTAATGCAATGGCAAAGACAGAACCTTCATGATCCTCCCAAAATGGTCACCTCCCAAAGCCTCATCTCTGAACAGGGTTCACATATATAGGATCAAATCTTCAATGCACAAGCTCTCTGGGTGGATACTCTTCAGATACAGCCTCCAGCTCAGCCCTGCCCTCCCAGAAAAGCCTCCAAAAGTCCAGCTCCACATTCCTGGCAGCTGGCTGCTCTTCCCAGTGAAGCTGCTAGCTGTGTAAGACCCTCCTTACACCGTAATTGGGCACAAACCCTGTATGTGGAGGATGCATCATTGCCATGCACCTATGAGGTATTTAAACCCCCTCCTTCAGATCAGCCATGTGATTTTTCCTGGCTCTCCACCTCACCCCCAATGTTGGGGGGGAGGGATTAGGTGGAGGACTCACCCAGGAGTGCTTTGTCCAAATAAACCTAGTCTTTTACTTTTTAATTCAGTTTGATCTGGCTTATTGCGTTGACAGGGACACCTATTGTCATGTTACAGAAAACCTATCAGATACTTCCTATGGAACCATAACATCAACTCTCTAGAAAAATAACACTACAGTAGGACCATGTGACCAGCTTCATGCGAAGGCAGAGACATATGCTGTAAATGCTGATGGACAAACATACCTCTTTTATATACTGGTATAATTTCCTTTCTTGTTGGGTATAGACATAATAAAAGATGAACTGCAAGAAACTATCTGAACAGCCCCAGAATTAGTAAGAGGTAACACCATGGATGCAAATTTGAGGATTCTGCTGGCTAGTCTTTTGTCAACTTGACACAAACTAGAGTCATCAGAGAGGAGGGAGCCTCTATAACATCAGATTGTAGACAGTCCTTCAGAGAATTTTCTTAATTAGTGATTGATGAAGGAGGGCCCAGCCCATTGTGGGTTGTGCAACCCTGAGCTAGTGATCCTGGGTTCTATAAGAAAGCAGGCTGAGCAAGCCATGAGGAAGGAGCCAGTAAGCAGCATCCTCCAACTTGCTCCTGCTCCAAGTTCCTGCCCTGCTTGGGTTCCTGCCCTAACTTCTTTTGGTGATGAACTGTGATATGGAGGCCCAAGAAGTCCTTTCCTCCCCAACTTGTTTTTGGCCATGGTGTTTCATCACAATGATAGTAACTCCTACTAAAACAGGGACAAACTTAATGCTTGGGCTAGACTCTGATCAGCTAGGCAGGCTACAAGTGATCCCAAGAGCTAGTAATAAAGAGAGTCAAAAATGAAACTTGCTTCATGAAAAGGAGGAAGGCTGAATGTACCAAATATATTAGTGTTATTCCCCGAATGTTGAAAATATGTCTAGTTTTGTTTATTGGCTTTGGTTGGTTGGTTGGTTGGTTGGTTGGTTGGCTGGCTGGCTGGCTGGTTGGTTGGCTAGTTGGTTGGTTTGGGGGACAATGCCTCATTTTGCCTATGTCACTGAAGCCGACATTGAACTCCTATTCTGCCTCTACCTCCCAAGTGTTGAGATTACAGGTATACACTACCAAGAATGGAACTTAGGCCAACAGCTCAGACCCACTAGGCCTTAAAAATGGGCTTCTGTGTGCTGACAACTGCTTGTTGACCACAGTGAAGATATACTGTTTCCTAGAAAAACCAGAGGTAGAGACACGTTAGTCCCAGCACTCACGAGGCCAATGCAGCTAGATCTCTGTGAATTCAAGGCCAGCCTGGTATACATAGTGAGTATTGTTCTTTTTAAAATACCATGAGCGGATGTCTCAGGCAGCTCGCGGAGCAGCTGCAAGTGGCAGCGCCATGCGGTGGGGGGAGTCAGGGTCCCCAGGTGAGCAGCAGAGTCAAACGGCTGGATATGGTGGATGACAGAGTAAATAGACATAAGGCTATACATAAAGCTAGACATTTATTACTTAAAGAAAGGAAAACATAGACAAACATAGGAAAAAGACACACATACACACACGCGCGCGCACACACGCACCCACACACATGCGCGCGCGAAAGAGAGAGAGCGGATGGCGGTGGGAGGAGGGTCAAAAGTGGCTGGGATGGGCGTGGTTAGTTCTTAAAGTGTCCCAATGGAATAACAGTGAGTTCTAGGACAGCCAGGGCTACAAAGTGTGACCCTGTCTCAAAAACAGAAAAAGGAAAAAAAAGTAAGAAAAGAAGAACAACCAGGGATAAACAACCCACATGTCTGGCTGCTTGACTGCACAAGACTCTCCCTTTTGTAAAGTCCTTTTAAAACACGCAAACAACACTAGACAACAGCAGCCACCCTGCTGGGAAGCTCTAGTGACTTCTGATACCAGTCATGGTGCCTTTGCTCCTCTGGCAGTCGTCCCTCTTCTGCTGCTCAATAGACTTGAGTTCTCATGCTCACAGGTTGTCTGGATTTTGTTCAAGGGACTCAAGAGGTGAGAACCCTCACTGGCCTCTGGTACTGGGACTTCTGGTGACCTAAGTTCAACTCATTGTCGAGCACCTTTGCACCCACACCAAGACTCTAATTACAGGGGATACCCCTTGTGTCTCAGCCCTTTTCTTATTTAGTTAGTTACTATTTATATCTCGAGGCATTATTTCATTCTGTAGGCCAAGGTATTTAAAAGTTGTGGCAATCCTCCTTCCATAACTTCATAAACGCTGGGAAAACAGGTGTAAACTGCAATGGTAAAAATAAAATGGCACCATTCCCTGAGGGCCAGCGGGTCCCAGGCAGGGAGCCGCATGGCAGGTGAGAGACAGAGACAGATGGGCATGCCATGCAGAGTGAGGGTGGATATTTATTTAGTGAGTTATGGATGGGAAGGGGAAAGGGAAGAGGAAGGGAGAAGCGGGACAAAGAGAGAGAAAGAGAAACGGGGGGGGCGGGGAGGAGAAGCTACCTCTTCGGGAGAGAGACAGACAAAAAGGAAGGAGCTCAGGCTGGATCAGCTTGCCTTGAGGATTGGTGGAGGAAGTGGGAGGGGCTTGTCTTTTAAAGGGACAGTACAGACCATTGCACAAAGCATTACACCTGACTTGTATTTTCTATTTTTCCAATGTGCCTAAACAAAATTCCTCCTTGAAATTTAATCTTCATGGTGAGGGTTTTAGCAGGTTAAAAGTGAACCCAATTGTAATGCTTAGTGGTAGAACTGTATTAGGTAATAAAACTTAGACAAAGCCCTATGGATGTGTCTCAGTTACCTCTCTATTGCCGTGACAAAACACCACGGCCAAGGGAACTTATAAAAAGCATGTTTAAATTGGAAGTTCCAGAGGGTTAGAGTTCCAGACCATCACGGCGAGGACCATGAAAGCAGGCAGGCATGGTGTGGAGCAGCAGCTAAGAGCGTCCACCTGATCCACAGCAGGAGGCAGAGGGCTAACTGCAAATGACTGTGAAAGACCCCCGATATTGGAAGACTCTCACTCAAGTCTCGGGATAACGCGACCCCCCCCCCCCAGTAACTCACGAGAGACCGTCCTTGCTGCAATCACACGAGGTTTAATGACAAGACGACAAGACGGGAACCAGTGCACTGGGGCCAAGACTCATAACCCACGCAGGGGAAGAGTTCGACCCCGAGTGACTGGGAGAAGTAGTTTTTATAGGAAGTAACCACACAGCCCAGTAACCCGAAAGGGGGGGGCAGGGAGGGTGTCACAGAAAATTCCGAAAATTCCAGTGATGATTACAAGGAGGCAACTCCCTGCCTCTCAAGATCATTCTCAAGGTCATAATCAGCTAGTTCCTATTTTAAAAATACCAATGATGATTACTAGGGGGTGATAATTACTAGGGGGAATCTCCCTGTTTCTCAAGATTACTCTCAAGATTACAATCTACCTTTATCTTCAGCTAGTTCCTGAAACCCTGAAACTGGCTAATCCTAGATTTCTGATTCTTCTCTTCCTGCTAGATTTTTGGCTCTATTTTCCTGCTGGGCAGGGGGGGGGGTGGGAGGGTGGAGACTTGGATTTATCCAGGTCTTTCAACTGGAGTTTTTGAAACCTCAGAGCCAACCCATGACATCCCTCCTCAAATAAAACCTCCTGATCTTTTCTAAGCAGGTCCAACAACTACAGAACAAGCCTTTAAATATGTGAGCCTATAGAGGCCATTCTCATTGAACTACCCAATTTCAGTTTCTGGCCCCCATAGGCTTGTAACCATATCTTAATGCAAAATGCTTTTAGTCCAACTTCAAATGGACCCAGAGTCTTTCAGACTCAAGACTGTTTAAAAGTCCAAAATCTCTTCTGAGACCCATGGTGATTTCATAACTGGAACGTCCTATAAAATCTAAAAGCAAGTTCCATACTTCCAGCATAAGATGCACAGAGTGTACATTATCATTCCAACAGGGAGAGGAAGGCATAGCAAGGACGTGCCGAACAAGAAATAGACCAAAACCCAGCAGGTTAGACTCCAAATCCTGTATTTCTGTGACTGATGTCAAAGGCCTTAGATGGCTCTTCTTTCCAGCTTGCTGACTGCAACACCTCTCTCTCTCTCTCTCTCTCTCTCTCTCTCTCTCTCTCAGACTGTTCCCACTCCCTGTGTGCAGCTCTCCTTGGCTGGTGTCCCACAGCTCCGGCACCTCCAACATCTTGGGGTCTACAACACAATCCAGGCTTCACCGGCACAGCTTCACACAATGGTCTTTCTGGGCCTCTGCACAGGCATTCCCCTGCCACACATCTGGCCTCAAGGGCTCTCCCTAATCCAAGATGATTCCACAATCTCTTTATTCCTGCATCCTTCATAACTCTATAGTCAGAGTCAGAGCCGTGGGGCAGAAGCTGCCAAGTTTCCTGTCTTAGTGTGGAATCTAGTCCCTCCTTGAATTACATTTGCATAAACTTTGCTTGTCGCTTTCCTTCTTTGCATAAACTTTCCTTTTACAAGCTGAGAATGTAACTGAGTAGGATCTTGCCCTGAGGGCACCACTCCCTTTATTCCATTTTGCAAGAGACTTTTCTTCAAACTTCTCATCTTTTTTAGCACAAGCCTTGGCTCCAACATTAAATTTCCTGGTGCTCTTTCTCTCCAAACTGCACATTTTGTATTTCTTTTTGCCCATTTGCTCTTTTTCATTGTAGATCTGCATAAGAGCGGCCACTAACAATCAGAGGACACAATCACAACTAGGCTGTCGTGAACTCTCCTCTGCCAATGGAATTAGTTCAAACCTCTTCAATGTAGCCTCAGGCAGACCCTTAAGACAAGGGCAAAAAGCACCCACTTTCTTTGCCAAAATATCATAACAACCTAGTAGCTAATATTGTTCTCCTCTGAAATTGTTAGGAGAAATCTGAAGAGGAAAAATCCAGGATGCCTGAATAAATCATAAGTCTTTATTCATCACTGCCAGGGCTTGTACCAAGCAAAGCAGCAGGATGCAGTCCCAGCCTCCAATTTGTTCAAAGCTTTTGTTTTGTTCTGTTTTTCCAAGACAGGGTTTCTCTGTGTACCACCCTGGCTGTCCTGGAACTTGCCTTGTAGGCCTGGCTGGCCTCAAATACAAAGAGATCCGCCTGCCTCTGCCTCTCACATGCCAGAATTAAAGGTATGTGCCACCACAGCCCAGCTTGTTCAAGTTTTTAAAGGTAAAAATTGAAATTGTGACATCTACCAAAAGGCAGCTTTGGGCATCTGCAACAAGCAAATGTTTACAGAGATGACAGTTTAGTGGTCAGGTGGTTCTCACAACCTTTAGATCAGGGACACACTGTGTAAGAACTTATGTCTGGTCCAGAGACCAGTTAACGCTAGGAACTTACGGTGAATTTGTGGCTGGTCTAAGTGACCATAAACCAGTTTACCCAGAATAGTTTTAGTACTTCAAGTATTCTTAGGACTACTTTCACAAGACGGAATAACTGTTGGTCAGCAGGCCACTACAGAATCTGGTGAGATGGACCCCCATAGTTCACCCTGATCTCTGCACCACTGTCTTCCAAGCTCCTACTAGGAGGGCCCATTACACATCCCCCCACACACACAGTATTCAACTGCTTTGTTCACTGGAAGTCTAAAGTCTCACATTTCTTCAAATCACAACATTCAGGCCTGTCACAGCAACAGCCCACTCCCTGCAACCCTTCTCACTTAGACCCCCCACAGAACGATACCCTTGTTCTTTACACAGAAAGGAAATACCCGAGACAGGATGGTGTGTCTCAGTGCTTGATGGCATGTACCAACTGGAGACTCTGAAGAAAGTCCCTCCCCATAAAATGGACCTTACCAGGTATGGCTCCTCCATCATGACTTCCTGGCCTGTAAAACTATGAGCCACACAAAGCTTCATTCTTAGGACACTACTTCATCTGTGGCAGCCAATTATAGCCACAGACGAAGCCCTGAGCTAGTACCATCGGTGAAATCCAACCGTCTGGTAGGCAGAGCTTCAGAGCTTGGGTGGACACTAACCACTATGAGACAGGGCTGGAATGTGCAGGGTCTGAGACTCTTACCAGTGAGATGACTTTCCTGCAGGCACAGAAAGGCCATCTGAGAGGAACAAAGGCCCAAAGGGCCAATTAACTTTTCAACAACATGGTGCCAGCATGGATATTCGGAATGAGCTAAAATGGGGAGCACCGGTTATCCAGGGAACCATGAGTAAGCAGCTTATACAAATAAACAATGATGTAATCCCTGGTTATATAACTATGAATCATCTCTGGCAAAATGCCACTTTTGTGTGATTCTTTGTAACTATACTAGTGAGACCTAGAGGTAGGGTGCTTGACTGAGAAAAGTATGTCACATCTGCTTCCTCACACTTTCTTCTAATGTCTGGCTCCCTGAAATTCTCCCTCCCTAGCCATAGAGCTCAGATCTCACACCGTCAAAGGCTTTTAAATGGGAAGTTGTCTGGGTTTGTATTTTAGAGAAATAGTCGTGGTGATGATATTGAAGATGAGGCAAAATAGATTGTAACCATGAACCGGAAGGATGCTATCCTGTTCTAGATTCTATAGACTATACCTATAGCTTCTTTGAGTCTTCGAAGCAGTGTTTTCATATTTACTAATTTTTAGGTATATAGCCTATTTATTAATGGAAAAGGCCTACGTATAGAATCACTTGTTCTTGGACACACCCACTCTGTGGTTACTGCTTGAAGTGTTCTGTGAACATCTTTGCATCATTGTGCTAGTTAGTGTGACAGTTAATTTGAAAATTGTCTGTCTGTCTGTCAAAAATCTTTTTTTTTTTTTTTTTTTGGTGACTGCAGAGACAGTCGTGGGTGCTGGGAACCGAACTCTTATATTTTTGATTGTGAGCCTAGCCTTTAACAGCTGAGCCATCTCTCCAGCCCTTCTTTTTGGCTTTTCGAGACAAGGTTTCTCTGTGTAACAGTCCTAGCTGTCCTGGAACGAGCTCTGTAGACCAGGCTGACCTCGAACTCATAGAGATCCACCTCCCTCTGCCTCCCGAGTGCTGGGATTAAAGGTGTGCGCCACCAGTGCTTGGCATCAATGGAGTCTTAAAGGCGTTTTCTGGGTCATGTTGGCCTGTCTGTGGGAAACTGTCTTATTCTTTTAGTTATTTTATTCCGTGTGTTATGGGTGTTTTGCCTGCACATATCTCTGCACCATGCCCACGCCTAGTACCAGTGAAGGCCAAAATGGGGCATCAGATTCCCCTGGAACTGGAGTTACAGATGAGCTGTGAGCTGCCGTGTGAGTCCTGGGAATGGAATACAAGTCCTCTGAAAGAACTGCCAGTTCTGGGGAACGTTCTTTAAGTTAAGTGATGAAGAAAGACCCCCTCTAAATATGGTGATGCCATTTTCTGAGCTGGGCCTAGACTCTACCAGTAGAGGGAGCTGACTGAGTGCTTAGCAGGCGGGAAATTATGCGTGTGCTCTCTCTGCTCTTGACTGTGGATGTGATAGGTGGGGGTTTGAACAAATGTTCCACACAGGCTCAGTGTTTGAACCCTTGGTTCCCAGCTGGTGGTACCGAATGGAGAGATTTAGGTAATGTAGCTTTGCTGGAGGAAGCATGCTGCTGGGTACAGGCTTTGAGAATAGACTTGCACCAAACTTCTTCTTCACTCTCTCTGTTTCGTCTCGTGTTTGAAGATGTGAGCTCTCAGCCACAGCGCCTACTACCTGTTTGTTGCTATGCTTCCCTGCCATGATGGCTTTTAGCTCTAGGACTGTTAGCCAAACAAAGCTTTCTTTGTTTTGTTTTGTTTTGGTTTTGGTTTTGGTTTTTTGAGACAATGTTTCTTTGTGTAGCTCTGGCTGTCCTGGAACTTGCTCTGTAGACCATGCTGGCCCCAAATTCACAGAGCTCCGCCTGCCGCTGCCTCCCAAGTGTGGCCACCACTGCCTGGCAGGCCTTTTGTTCTATAAGTTGCCTAGCTTTTTCTCTGAGCAAGTGACGAGTTACTAACACATGATGTTTAGATTTCCCACCTTGACTTCCAGCAATAAGAGACTATGCCGTGAAACTCTCTTCCCTTATGCTGCTATGCGATATTTTCCCACGGCAAGAGAAACAAAACTAGAACAATCCCGCAAAGCCAGAGCCCTCCGTCGGGTTTGCTCCTCCTTAGCCCCTCCAGGCCTTCACAGAACTTGCTGTCTAAACCATTGGCCAGAACCTGTCTGTATTTTCCATCCTTCTGGATGCAAGTGACAGATCCAGCACTATTGTGCTGTCTACCTGATAGTGGGTGCACATTCCACCTCATCTTTGGCAGGCTCTCCAGCTGTCTCAGAGAGGTCCGTGTCTGTCTTCCTCAGCGTCACATTAATGTCTCTGTCACACTCCTTGTCCTTCTTTTGGTGGAAGGGAATCAATCCCAGGGCCTCAAGCATGTTCGGGAAAGTTCCCTAGTGTTCTACCTCTGACCTACATCTTCATCTTACCCTCCTCCCAGCCTCTTTTGAAAATTATTATTATCGTTTTGATATTTTTTAGTAGCATACAAGCATGCAAACTGAGAAGTTTCTCCTTGTTCCTTGGTTTTCAGAGGCTCGCTATGTAGCTCTGGCTGTCCTGTAAGTCACTATGTAGACCAGGCTGTCCTCACACTCCCAGAGATCCACCTGCCTCTAAAGCTGTGTGTACTGTGCCTGGTGATAGGTTTTCCATACATACTGTTTTCTTATCCTACTCCCAGATGCTAGCATCTCCCTACCTTGCTCACGCTGGGTTCCCACCCTTCACTTAGTAGCCCACCTTCTACACTCATGTCAGATGTATTCTATTATTCTATTCTTCTTTCCAGCCAAGTTTGGTAGCCCACACCTTTAATCCCAGCACTCAGCAGTCAGAGGCAGGCAGATCTCTGAGTTCAAGGCCAGCCTGATCTACAAAGTGAGTTCCAGGACCACCAGAGCTTCTTTCCCTCTCGTGACCACCTTTCTAGTTTCATAACCTAAATCCACCCCACAAACACATAAAAAATTAAAATCAGTTCCATCAATTTTCCTGCAAATACCAGGATTTTATTTTTCTTTATGACTGAATAAAATTTCATATTTCATCTTGTGTCACATTTCCTTATTCATTCATCCATGATGAACATCTTGGTGTATTCTATTTCCTAGATATTATCAGTAGTGCCCCATTGAACATGGATGTCTATGTGTCACTGCGATTTTTTGACCAAAGTCCCTGGAGCACAGATATCCAAGAATGATATAGCTGAGTGGTGTGGCGGTTCTATTTCCACTGTTCTGAGAATGCACACTGGTTTCCATATCTTCTACACCAGCTTATTCTCCCGCCAACACTAACTAAGGTTCTCCTTTCCCTTAGCCTCACCACCATGGGTTGTCCTTTGTTCTAGTGAGGTCAGCTGTTTGACCAGGATGGACTGGAAACTGAAAGAACTTTCATTTTTTTATTTCCTTGGTGGCTATGGATGTTGGAAGACTTTTCAAAAGTATTCATTAATAATTTGTGTTTCTTCTTTGGGATTTTTGCTTGTTTGTTTATTCGGTCTTATTTTTTTTATTTTCTTTTGTTCTTTGGGAGAGGCTCTTAACTTCTGTTCCTCCTGCCTCCGCTTCTTGAGTTCCAAGGTGCAGGGTGTGCCACCGCACCTGGGTGATGGTTCTTCTTTTTGAGAATTGTTCAGTTCATGAACTCATTTGTTGATTGATGATAGCAGCTGTTTGTGCTTAAGTTTTACAGTTTTTTATATAGTCCAAATATCTTCTTTATATAGTCTATATGTGTATATTAACTCTTTCTCTGAGGTAGTATTTGCAAAGATTTTCCCACTTTCTGTAGAGATCTCTTCACTTTGTTAATAGTTTCCTATACTGCACAGTAGCTCTTTAATGTAATCCAACATGTGAATTCTGTGGGGTTCTTTCCTGTGCTACTAGAATCTGATTCAGAAAGTTCTTACTTATACCTGTATCTTGGAGGTTTGTGCCTCTGGTCTACCAATTTCAGTGTTTCGATTTTTTTATGAAGGTTTTTGATTCATTCTGAATTAAATTTTGTTCTAGGTGAGAGATATGGATCTAATTTTATTCTTCAATGTGTGTATAGTTTTTCAGCACCAGTGTCGAAGAGACTTTCTTTTTCCAATGTATGTTTTTAACAATTTAGTCAAAAATTAGGTGGTTGTAGCTACATAGGTTGTCATTCCTCTGTGTTGTTTCAATTATTCTATGTCTATTTTGTGGCATAAATGCCATGTGAATATATCTTTGCTGCACATACCCTCCTTCTTTTCTGGCAGTGGAAATCAAATCCAGAGGCTTGTAAGTAGTAGACAAGAGCCCTTCCTCAGTCTCAGCTCACCACCACCCTTCCTTGGTTTGGCTTGCTTTTGATTTTGAAATGGCTTTCACTCTTTATCCCAGGCTGCACTTTAATTCTTTGGATCCTCCTGTCTCAGCCTCCCAAGTGCTGGGATTGTCTTTTTTGTCACACCCATTAGCATTCAGGCATTTACGCTGGCCTGCTTCAGGGTCCTGACAGAATTTGTCAGCAGCTACAGCAGGTATGTAGAGATCTTCCTATGCTCATGTGCTGAGTCCCTTTATAAAAGCCACTCCCACCTCATTTGCTCTCTCCTTTGTTCTTGCCTCTAGGGGCAGTCTCTGCATCCCCTCTCCCACCCAATTAATTGGTGTGACTTTCCTTGCTGCAAAACTTCAATACCTATCTCTCCCCCAAACTGTTTTAGATTAGTGGGCTGCTGCTGCTGCTGCTGCTGCTGCTGCTGCTGCTGCTGCTGCTGCTGCTGCTGCTGCTGCTGCTGCTGCTGCTGCTGCTGCTTCTTCTTCTTCTTCTTCTTCTTCTTCTTCTTCTTCTTCTTCTTCTCCTTCTTCTTCTTCTTCTTCTTCTTTCTCCTCCTCCTCCTCCTCCTCCTCCTCCTCCTCCTCCTCCTCCTCCTCCTCCTCCTCTTCTTCTTCTTCTTCTTCTTCTTCTTCTTCTTCTTCTTCTTCTTCTTCTGACAGAGTCTTATTCTGCATCCCAGGCTGGCCTGGAACTTTTAAACATTGTCCCATCTCAGCTTAGTGCTGGCTCCTACAAGCATAAAGTCTCCCAAGAAACTAGTTGGATCCTTACCTTACACAAGATGGTTTCCTAAAGTTGGTATATCCCTTGAGCAGATACAGGTATTTCACAGTTCCCTGTGTTACAAAGGAAAGATTTCCCAAGTCTCAAAGTAGTACAAAGATCTATGGTGCAAAAACATACAGGGGATCTCAGTTTGTAAAACTAGCATAGTTGCCTTAAATGAAGACATACTAGTACTCAATAAAACCTGAGTATGGAGTTATTTCCTTGTCGGATTAGTTATATTGTTGTCATGGGAGAAACACTGTATTAGAAGCAGGAGGATATTTTGACCAAATTGGAATCCTCTGAAATGAGATATATTCAAGAATTTGATGCTAGAAATAACTGTGTGGTTGGTTTAATGACCTTGAGTTCTTATACTGTGTCCTTTGTAAGAAGTCAACAAATTTCACTGTTTCCCTGAGTTCTTCTGTGAACCTTTAGAACAAATTATTGAACCTCAGAATGGAGTTGTTAAAAACACCCTCAGTTTATAACCAGCTGGTCTGTAGAAACTGGGGAGGCCACTGGGGGTGAGACACAGTCTTCTGAGACTGAACCCTTGATTCAATTTTAGGGTAAACATCTCACATCTATAAAGTGCAAGAAATGGCTGCTGGTACTGGAAACATCCCATAGAAAGTGAATCATGATTTTATACTTTATTGAATATTTATTTAGACTTAGTCTTTTGCCCAAACCTGCATGTGTTGATGATTTTTTTTTTTGAGAAGGTTTTAAAGTATTTCAGGCTGGCCTTGCATCCCCACCCCCACACAAGTATGTCCCCACACAGGCAAACATGCACACACAGACATACACATAACACATATACACAGAGCAAGAGAGAGAGAGAGAGAGACTAATAATAGTAATAAAAATATGTCAAGCAGAAACAACCAAATACATTCAGAAGCTTGAATATTCTGTAAGACATCAAATCTGTTTTGAAGGAATAACTATAATGAAGAAAAACTTTGAAAGGCAGTGGAAGGGAATTGAAGGCCATGGGGCCACAAAGAGGCTGAAACAACAAAGTACCCTTGTAGATATCCGGAATGTGCTAAAGGTGGCAAACACAGGATATCCGGGGAACTGTGAGTCAACCAGTGGCACATATGCCCAACAATGTAATCTGTTTTATAACTATGAATCATCCCTGGCAGAGTGCCACCTTTGTGTGATTTTGTGTAAACATGTCCCTGAGACGGGAGGCCATTGCCTTCACCAGAGTAAAGAATGTTTTGTCTTTTCTTTCCCTGGCTTCCCATATTTCCCTACACCTCCAGACTTTCAACTACACCCCCACCCCCCACCCTCACTTCCCACCCCCACCCCAGCTTCAGAGCTGTGGCCTCACAGCAGGGTACAGGGAGAGGAAGCTGCTGCTCTTTGTTAAAAGTTTCAGAGAGAACCAAAATACATAGCCCCTCCACCTCTTCCCCTGCCTGGGGTTCAGAACAATAAACAACATTTTCTTTTTCTTTCTTTTTTTTTCTTCTTTTTTCTCACTAGCAGATAGTCTCGTCTACATATGTGAAGATTCCTTGACTGTACTTTTCCATTGTTCTGTGTCTGTAAAGTTTCATGAAAACATTTCCATGTGGGAACATGTTATTCAGGTCAACCTGAACCTTGCTCCTAGACAATGATCACTCATATCTGACTCAAGAATCAACTACCTCTTTCTCCCTTTGTAGTGGAAGCAGTTTGTATGGACATTATCATGTCGATATTTTACTACAAAATACTTCAAAAAGGTAAGCAAACATAGCCAAAAGAAAAAAGAAGAAGAAGAAGAAGAAGAAGAAGAAGAAGAAGAAGAAGAAGAAGAAGAAGAAGAAGAAGAAGAAAGTTAAATGTGTGTCTATTACAAATAGTACTATAGTTCTTCTCTGATTTTCTTTACTAGGTAGTCAAGGCTATTCTTGAACTCAGGATCCTCCTGCCTCAGCCTCTTCAATGCTGGTATTACAGTCCTGCACTACCACACCCAACTAATTTTCAAGAGGCTATTAGACATCAACTTAAATAATCAAAATTTTCTTCATACTGGATGTGGTAGGGCTTGACTTTAATCCCAGCTGCCCTCCAGGGAAAAGCAGTTAAAGCTTTGTGAGTTCAAAGCCAACCTCGGCTACACAGAGACTACCAGGCCAGCCAGGACTACATATTAAAACCATTTCTCAAGGGGGGAAAAAAAAACCAGTTTGACTTGTTTACTTCCTGGGGTGGGGGTGGCGGAGTTGAGGTGGGTAATGTCCATTCCTTTAACTTGGTGGGTAAGTTAGAGTTACTTTTCTTTTCGTCTTTTTGAGATAGGGTCTCATTTAGCTCAGACTGGCCTCCAATTTGCTAACAAGTCTAGGGTAACCTTGACCTTCTGATCATCTTGCCTCTGCCCCATTAAGCTCTATCACTGTGGTGTGAACAAAAAGAAGAAATAAAAAGGAAAGAACAAGACTTGCCCCTAGGTGTGGTAGAGGAGGAAGTTTATTACAGATATGTGGGAGAGCATAGTCAGAGGCAGGGACACCTGGGAGAGTCAAGAGTGGACATGACCAGACTGAACTGGGCCATGTGGGGAGAGGGGAAGGCCATGTGGTGAGAGAAGGAAGAGAGGGGAAATACCGCGCCAGCACGGTCTGGAACCACGAGTCTCGGTGGAGGGTGTCCAGGCTGAATGAAATCCACAGAACACGAGGTTGAGGTGAAACAGCAGCTCGTTTATTGTTCTTCTGGGGCTAGCTTTTATACCATGGCACCAAATGGGGAGGGGGCTGCGAAGGGACTGTCACCTGACCCAAGGAGGAACTCTCACCTGACCCCAATAGGGGTCAAGGACTGATCACATGCACTCCACCTTCACCTGTCCCCAGTGGGGACTGTCATCTGACCCCAGCAAGGATCAAGGAATAATCACGTGCACTCAAACTTCCTCATCCAACTCCAGGAGCAGAGGGAAGTTAAGGTTCTTTGCAGATAAGCACCTCAAATGGGGGCAGGGAAATATAACTCGGGGTAGCAATTCCCACAGGGAAACGGGTACAGCAGTCAGGAGGCTAAAGGTACAGGAGCAGAGGTTAACCAAAATATCTGGATTGTATAAGAAAAAGCCTCAGGGGGAAGAGCAGCACAGTCATGGACTGGAAAGTCCAAGAAAGAGGGTGGGGTATGCTAGCCATATCCTGTAACAGGTAGGAACTGAGGGATGCTGGGAGAACCTGGCAGCCAGGTCTGCTTTGACATGTTAGGCACCTCAGCTGTTTGTCCCCAGTTTGAAACTTAACATTGTGGTTTGAATGAAAATGGCCCAGGAGACTCACAGGGAGTGGTATTAGGAGGTGTGGCCTTGTTAGAGGAAGTATGTCACTAGGGGTGGACTTCAAGGTTTCAGATGCTTAAACCAGGCCCAGTGTCACTTTCTCTTCCTGCTGTGCTGTGGGATTTGTCACGCATATTGGTTTAATAAAACGTTCATTGGCTCGTAGCCAGGCAGGAAGTACAGACAGGGCAACCAGACTAGGAGAATTCTGGGAAGAGGAAAGGCTCAGTCTGCAGTCACCAGCCAAACGCAGAGAAAGCAAGATGAGAATGCCTCACTGAGTAAGGTACCAAGCCACATGGCTAAACATCAATAAGAATTATGGGTTAATTTAAGTTGTAAGAGCTAGTTAATAATAATCCTGAACTAACAGGCCAACCAGTTTATAAATAAAATAAGCCTCTATATGTTTTGTTGGGGCTGAACGGCTGTGGGACCAGGCGGTACAGAAACTTCTGTCTACACTGCTGCCTGCTGATCTGGAACTCTCAACCACTTCTCCTGCACCATGTCTGTGTATGTCACCATGCTTCCCACCATGATAAAAATGGACTAAACCTCTGTAATCCAGCCCTAACTGGATATTTTCCTTTATAAGAGTTACCATGGTTATGGTGTCTCTTCACAGCAGTAAAGCTCTAAGGCAATCACTAACTCCCTGATAATTCTTCCTGAGGCTTTTTGCTACTGAGACAGCACCCTATCTTTATAGTGCTTTTTGATAGACTTCCTTGTAATTGGCCAAATCAACGCCTTTCAGAAGAAGAATCTCGTGGCAAGTCAGATGAGTTGCAACAATTTGCTTAACAGACTCAGAAGGCTTTACTGAGCCCCAAGCTGACAACTCATTAAAACCAGTTTTCAACAAAGATGACTCTAGGATTTTTAAAAAAATAACTCAGTGCTCCAAGAACTGATGGGCAGAGCTGTAACAAAACTTCCTCGTCTTTTTTATCTACATATTTATGTAATCAAATTTTCTCAATGCTTATTTCTCTAAAGATGAAAACTAGGAATAAAACTGTTGATGAACCCTCATTCTAGTGATATGGTACAATTGACATACAGATGCATGACTTCATTAAGAGAAAACTTTTATCCCTTGCTAGCCTTTTTGTAACATGCCTATTGAAAATATCTACATCTAGGCATGGGCATGGTGGCACACAGCTTTAATTTTAGCACTCTAGAACCAGAGGCACATAGATCTGTGTGAGCTTAAGGCAAGTCTGATCTACAGAGCGAGTTTTGGGCCAGCCAGGGCAGCATAGCCCCTGTCTCAATGGGCTGGGCTCTCCCTCCTTGATCACTAAATGAGAAAATGCCTTACAGCTGGATCTCATGGAGGCCTTTCCTCAACTGAGGCTCCTTCCTCTCTGATGACTCCAGCTCATGTCAAGCTGGCACACAAAAGTACCCAGTACAGTCAGTTAGCTTCTTTAAACAGCCTATAACTACCTACCTAGGGAATGGTGCCACCCACAGTGGGCTGGGACCTCCTACATCAATTAATGATCAAGACAATCCCCCAGATCACACTGAGAAGTCAATCTGCTCTGGGAAATTCTCAATAGAGATTCACTTCTCAGGTGACTTTAGATTGTATCAAGCTGACAGTTAAAGTTAGCTAGGACAATGAGATAAAGAACCCGGATTTAAAAGGACATAGACAATAAGCCTCTATCTGTATGGTTTTATGGAAAAAATAGTATAATGAAAGTCAATCCTTGCTTGGGCTAAGGAAGGAATGATTCTAGGAACAGGCAGGATTTTGGAAGGAGTTAGTAACAGAAACACAGTGTTTTATCCTAGGTTTCATCCCACAGCTATGTGAATTTGTCAAAACTCATGGGACTGGTCACTAAAGGGGGGTGGGAATTAATGGTAACAACTATGCCCTTCAATAAATATAACCACAAAATAAATTAAATATCAACTCACAAATATGAATGGATGTCTCACATTAATGGAGAATAGCACTGTAGGTGAATAGGGAAGCCACATCCTTACCTAAACTGTTTCTTAACAACCAAGGCTTAGTGTTCAATTTATTCAAGTATTCAACTCCGTAGCTGCTCTATTTCTTTTGAAAACATACAGCTCATTGTGTTTATCTATATTTTTAATCTTTAGCTGTGTTCGTGGCAGCTGTGACGTTTTAGTCTGGCTGCTTTGGCTCCTTAGTGTACAAGAATGTGTGGATAAGAATAGACACAAGATATCTCTAGGGGAAGGAATGACTATCTCTCAGGATTAGCTTCCATGAGATTCTGTGTATTCAATTTGCATGAAAGTTTTCAACAGGAACCACTGTACAGATGATAAGAAACCAGCTGGTGAGCAGAAGCTAGGGCTTGTTTGGTTACCCTGGCAACTCCAGCTCTTTTCTAGAGACCCATTCTTGCTCAGCCACTTTTCTCTGTCTGGCTAGGTCCTGTGGTCTATGTTCTCCCAGTTGAGTGTAGGTGGGAAGCATGACCTCTTCAGGGGTGTCTGTGATATGAGGTCGTTTGACTGAGAAGCTTACCTGGAAGCTTATGCTGGGAGAGGTATGTTGTGAAATATTTGCTTAGGGCAGGCAGACTCTTTCCCATGACCGCCCCCCGCCCAAAAAAAATTGTCCTGCACACACCCACAGGAAAGCTGACACAGTACCTGCCGCTCATCAACCATCCACACAGGTACAGTAAGATTCAGGGACAGAGAAGTCACATACAGATAAATGCCATGTTCCTCACCCTTCTACCTAAGACTTCTCCAGTCTCAGTGATGGAGAAGGAACTACATCCATGTTGCTTGTCAGTCCACTAAGCCAAGAGGCAGAAAGTGACACTGTAAACATCAGTTAAGAGTTTTTATCAGGATTAGAGCTGATTTGATAATCACAATTAAGCAGAGCATTATGAGACTGGAGAGATGGCTCAGTCCTTAAAGGCTAGGCTCAGTCCCAAAAGAAGAGCATCATGATGGGAATCTGAAGAAAATAAAAAGGAAAAAGAAGAAGAACAGGGAGAATTAATGAAGCAAAGGAGAGATCAGCCTGAGAGGATTAGATGGGAGATTGGAAGTAGAAAAATCAACAAAGAACTTATAAGGATGTCATAATGAAACTCATAACTTTGTGTGCTAATTTTAAAAACTAATAAAAAAGCAAATGCTCACAGTAAAGGATAAAATTGTATACCCCTAAAATTTACATATACATTAAAATATTAATTATCTCTCTGTGATTGTCCATGAAAAAAACCACAGCTTTCATCTCAAAGACAATAAATTGAGATAATCTTTTTTTACACTGTGTAAAGATGTCTCTGTTCTTTCTCAGCTGCCTAAGGCACATTCCGACTGGTTTGACAAAGAGCTGAATGGCCACCAGCTAAGCTGGAGAGGATAGGAGGAATTTCTAGGTAGAGATAGGAACCATGGAAAAGAATCTGAGGCACAGGAGATTCCCCAGCCAGATGCAGAGGAAGTCAGATATTTGGTACTGAGGAGAGGTAATGCCACGTGGCGGGATATAGATCAACGTAAATGAGTTAATGTAAGCTCTGAGACTCCGGTGGGAATAAGCCCAAATAAACTAAGGCCAAGTCTAAACTGAAAACCAACTATATTTGGCATTCCAAATCATGGCACAACCACACAGAAATCATGCCAACAGCAGAAAAACTCAGAAGATATCAGATGTGGTGGGACTCTTGAGAAATCCTTAAGGAGAAAATTAAGTAATAGTAAAATAAAAAATCTTTCCCAACTTAAAGATAGGAAATATCAATACAGGGTGTTAGGACCCTGATAGTGCTACTTTGGATGGCTTAAGACTGGAAGCAATATGCCGGGCAGTGGTGGCACACGCCTTTAATCCCAGCACTCAGGAGGCAAAACCAGGTGGATCTTTGTGAGTTTGAGGCCAGCCTGGTCTACAAGAGTCAGTTCTAGGACAGGCTCCAAAGCTACAGAGAAACCTTGTCTCGAAAAAAAAAAAAAAAGAAAAAAAAGAAAAAGGAAGCAATAAATGAGAGGATAAATAACTTAGCTGGAATTGACCTAATGCCAATTGTAACTACTATCAATCTGGTAATTCATATTTTATCCTTAATAGCCATAGTGATTTTTTGTGCCAAATATAAAAAGTGGTTTGGTAATGTGCCAAACCTGAAACATTGACTATTAAGATACAAGCCTTAGGAAGACCTACTAATAAAAATAAGAAAAACACTTAGACATAGACAGAGGAATTTAGACAAGAATCTACTGCACCACTGCAATGAAACTGAAAAGGAGGCAGCCTAAGGTTATTAGGAAACCAACCTTAGTTTATTTACCTATGATACAAGAATAACCAGCAGATGATAGGTACCCACAAGGTTCTGAGGAAGGTAAATGGAAACCTATAGAAATATCAGATTTGAGGAGATTTAAGAATGCTGTTGTTTCATATGGTAGGCATTCACCCTATGTGAAGCAGATGTTAAATCCATGGGAAACTCAGAATAGAATTATCCCTCAAGATAATAACTGGAGAGATTTGGCAACAGCAATATTGGAAGCTGGTCCTCACTAACAATAGCGAACATGGTAGAACTAAAGAAGCTAGGGTCACAGAACAATGAAATAGGGCTAGAGACATTAATGTCTTCTAAGATTCGTTGCTAGGTGAGGGCCATTATGCTGAATTGCTAAGACAACTTGAAATTGATGATCATGCCTTGGCACTATGTCCTTTAGCAACTTTTTGTTTATTTATTTATTTTGTTTTTTTTTTTTTTTTTTTTGAGAGAGGGTTTCTCTGTGAAACAGTCCTGACTATCCTGGAACTCACTCTGTAAAAACCAGGCTGGCCTCAAACTCACAGAGACCTGCCTTCTTCTTCCTCCCAAGGGCTGGGATTAAAGGCATACATCACCACTGCCTGGCATGTTTAGTAGCTTCAAATGCCTGAGACAAGGTTGAAGAATCAGGAAAGAGGTCTGAGTTATTTACTAAAAATTACACAAGGCCCAAAATAAGGTTTCATTAGTTTTTTTTTGACAAAAATTAAATTCATCCATAAATAGAATAGTATCAGATCCAAAAGTCAAACAAATATTAATCAAATCTTTAGCTTTTGAAAATGCTAATTCAGAATGCAAAAGAGTAGTTGGGGCTTCCTTTAAAAGCAAGTTCAGCATCAATAGATGAATGGATTAGAAATATAGCTGATATTGGATCTCGTACTTATGATGCAACTTTAATAGTAGAAGTAATCTCTAAAGGTTTTAAGGAAAGCCAAACCATCAAATGTCTTGGCTGTGGCAAGCAATATCATTTCAAAAGACACTGTACACAAGGTATTCCTAGAAACATTGTTTTTTCTAGATATAATTCAAAATAAAGGCCCAGCTTTCTGGAGTATGGAGAAAGTGTGGCAAAGACTAACATTGTATCAATAAATGTAGATCAACAAGGGAAAATGAAAGTTTTTTGCATATTGTAACAATAAAGCATATTATGTGCATACCACACAATTCTAGAGGACAAGCAATTGTAGAAAAATCTGATCATACTTTAAAAGAGATCATGTCAGACAGAAAGAGGTAGCAAAGACCCCTAGAGATAGACTACATAGTGCTTTATTAACTTTAAATTTTTAAATGTTTCTCATTAAATGCTAATGAGAAAAACTAACACTTTCTGAGAGACACTGGATTGTGGGGAAAAAAACTACTGAATTAAGTCAGTTTATTTATTTTATGGATGTCTAACCTCAGAAAGGAAGTCAGGAAATTAGTTGCATTGGGGAAGAGGTTAGACCTTTATTTTTCACAAAAAAATCCAAAAAGTATGGATTCCTTCAAAATTAATAAAGATCAGATTTGACCAGGGGAGACCTCCTGAAAATTTTAACTCTAGACATGAAGGAAGAAACCAAGAAAAGCCACAAAGTAGGTAACTTTTATGTTGTTCCCTCTAGATGGGAACAACTATGAGACTGGATGAGACATAAATCTTATTGGATACAGAGTCCTTGTGACTTATTATTACATGTCATCCTTTCATAAATAAATGTTGATTTATATTACAGTTTATATATGCAGTCCAAATGGACTTATAAAGTTAACAGATGTCTTTTACCTGCTCAAACATAGAGCAGAGAACCATCTTTAGCTGATCTGTGCACATGGCATGTTTCGTACTTACGATAATGGAGATATGTATATATCTTGAAATGACCTTGCTTGTCACAACTGAGACATCTGATGGCTTGGCTTTTCTTAAAACCTTTAGAGATTACTTCTACTATTAAAGTTGCATCATAAGTATGCAATCTAATATCAGCTGTATTGCTAATCCATTCATCTATTGATATTGAATTTGTTTGTAAAGGAAACTCCAGCTACCCTTTTGCATTCTGAATTAGCATTTTCAAAAGCTAAAGATTTGATTAATAGTTGCCTGACTTCTATATCTGATACTATTCTATTTATAGCTAAAGCCAATCTTTGTCAAAAAAAAAAGTTTGTGTGTTTTATATGGTATTGAATGAGGTAACCAGATTCAGAAAGACAAATATAATATGTATTCACTCATAAGTGACTTTTAAACATAAATCAAAGGAAAACCAGCCAACAAATCACAATCCCAGAGAACCTAGACAACAAAGAGGACCCTAAGAGAGACGTATATGGATTTAATCTACATGGGGAGTTGAAAAAAGCAAGATCTCCTGAGTAAATTGGAAGCATTGGGATCGTGCAAGAGGGAAGAAAGGGGTTGGGGTGGGGGAGGAAGGGGAATGGAGAGAAATATGTAGCCCAATAAAAAGAATTAAAAAAATGTTTGTGTGTTTTAGAAGAAAGGGACCAGTCAAGACGAGTAGCCAAGGTGATCCAGTCTCACGGAATGCCTCAGTAGCCATTTCCTCAGAAATCTGCAGCCAGGAAAGCTTCAAAGTGGTTAGCTAAAATGGTCCAGCCCCACAGACTAATCCAGCCAGGACTTCAGTAAAGCCCTGCACTTTCCCATCACACAGAGACTGAACAACAAATGATACAGCTAACTCTCGCAGGTCTTGACCATTATCCCTGTTTTCTCAGGGTCCCCTAAAGATGTCATTGCCCCCAGACAACAGGAAGAAATTTTAAGAGCATAATGCTCATAGTCCCAAGAGGTGGGATGGGTGTTTTTTGTCACTCAGTGGATTATAGATGTTTGTTGTCACCTGGGGGCATTTGTTGCAAGATATTATTGCTCATGGTCAGGTAGGAGGCTAAATAAAGGAGGTTAGATTAAGGAATTTCTCTCTCTCTCTTTCTTTCTTTCTTTTTTCCTTTCTTTCTTTCTTTACCTTTACTCTATTATCTTTTCTCTTCTACCTAGTGTTAGGGGAAAAAGGAATATAGAAATGATAGGATAAAAGGGTAGATTAATTAATCTACTATTAAGCTAAAAAGCAACTACTAGCCTCAAATACTTTACGCTGGTATGGATTTTTGTATATTGATACAAATTTAAGGTTATTTTGTTACAGCACACTGTATATATGTATTTAGTCTTGTTTAAGGTGCAACTCATTTAAAATGGTAAGGTCTAGTCCTTGAAAACTACCATTGCAAACTGTTTAGGATAATTAAAAAATGCAAGTTAATAGTCACCTAACTTATAGGTATGTTAGGTATGTTTTAAAGGTTAAACACAAGTGTATTTTAAATAAATAGGAGGTCTTCAAACACTTCAGATATCTATAGAATGTTGCATTTAAGATTTTTTTTTTAATAACATGATGCTTTTCATAACAATGAGACATGCCTGCTCCTGGCAGTACCAATCCACTTCAAAGAAGATGATGGGCATCAAAGAACCTCCATATGGAGTTAGTTTTAAATGTGCCAAAACTACCCACTGGGCAAGAAACCTCCCTTGCCTCAACTGCATACACAAAACCCTGTCATAAAACTTCTTTTTTATTTATTTATTTATTTATTTATTTTGATACAGGGTTTCTCTGTGTAGCCCTGGCTACCCTGGAACTTACTTTATAGAACAAGTTAGCCTCAAACTCAGAGATCTACCTGCCTTTGCCTCCTGAGTGCTATGATTAAAGGTGTGAACCATTGGCAGCCTATTTGACTTTTTCGTCTCACTATATAGCCCCCTGGCTACTCTGCAATACTCTATATATGTGAGGTTGGCCTTGAACTCCCAGAGTTCTGCATGTCTCTGGCTCCCAAGTGCTAGGATTAAAGGTGTTGTACCATTACACCCAGTATTAGTGTAGTGAGCAGTTGTAGAAGGAGCAGCAGGCTGCTTTCTTGCCTGGATCCCAGCTAGCTTACCCCCGAAATAATTACATGAAAACAGTATGTCACCACAAGCTCGTGGCTTATCCGGAAAGATTCAGCATTTCTGACCTGGCAACTTCATGGCGGGCAGCTCTATGCCTCTTCCTTACTCTGCTTCTTTCTCCCAGCATTCTGTTCTGTCTACACCACCCACCTATGTTCTGACCTATCAGGCTAAGCAGTTTCTTTATTAGTTAACCAATGAAAGCAACATATAGAAAGAAGACCCACCTACATCATTTCCCCTTTTTCTGTTTAAACAAAAAGGAAAGGCTTTGATTTTAACATAGTAAAATTACATATAACAAAATAGTTATAAAGCAAGAATTACAGTTACAATATTTATATCTATTTTATCTTTTATCATAACTAAGGGAAACTATAACTATAACTAACCATTCTTCAACTTCATCAAAGACTCCAGAAGGATATAATATTACCTAAGTAAGCAAGAAGTAAGTAACTTCCAAACTCTAGAAATGACAGAAATATCTTGCTGCCTGGACAGTCACCCAAAGTTCTTTTGTACCATTGGGGCATCCATCTTCAGCCTACAGGCCCATAGTTTCCAGCAGACATTTCTATGAAGCAGGAAATTTCAAAGGCAGTTCAGTCACTATCTGCTGTGTCCTGCAGAATGTCTCACAAACTCTTTCATGAATCAGGTACCCCAAAAGACCATCTCACCTTTAGGCAAATTCAGCAGTCCTCTCTCTGTGGGTTCTTTGTGTCCAGTTTATGTATCAGTCCAGGCAAGAGCAGTTTCTTGTCCAAATGGCTGTCAAACTCTGTAAGGAGCCTCTTCGATGCCCATCTTCCTCTTGAAGTAGATTGGTGATGCCAGGAGCAGATGTGTCTCATTGTCATGAAAACCCTAAGTTATTAAAACATTAAATGCCATATTCTGTAGTCTTTGAAAGATATGAAGAAGGCCTATCTAACTGAAATATATCTCTATATATCTAGAAAATCTAACTAACATGACTACAAGCTTGACTATTATTGATGATTATACATTAACAACCTATACTTCCTAATTATACATTACATTTTTAAATGAACTACACAATCACAATACCTTAATCAAGAGCAGAAATACATATAGATATAACAAAATTGACCTTAAAATCCATACCAATGCAAATTATTCATATCTATATCATATCCCCCTTTAAATGTAAAAGAATATTTATAAACAATATCTGGGAATAGGGACGTAGTAATTTCTCTCCAAACTTCTTCCTGCTGTAAAGGGGTAGAATTAATTGGATCTTTCATGGTATATAATGTGTGAAGTAATTTTTTGAGGGTGTTCATAGCAATATTTCAGGAGAGCGTGGTCTATCATACCATATTGGGATAGAAGCAATCCACAGGGTCTCATCCTATGTGAAAACAAAAGAAGACCCTCTTTTCCAAAGCATCATTTTTTTAGACCCAAATTCTGAAGTAATAATACCCTTATATCCATTCTGGTTTAGCTTGGAAGCCCACACAATGAAATGTCTCTCTGTACTTAGCTCCTTCACAGTCAAAAATTTTAAAGAAAACACAATAATACACAGAATCCAGGCTCTCTGAGAATTTTCCATTTTTACATGACTTATTTTTATTTATTTCTTTTAATCTATAACTATCTGTACTCTGTCTCTTTAAAGACTTTTCCCTTTTTTTAAGGCATTAACTTTATTCTCTATATTCCTTTTCTTATCTCTTCCAAGCCTATGTACACTCATCCAACACTGTGACCCTTTTAGAAGTCTTTTAAGTCTGAATCTGTCCTATTGTGAATCTGTAATTTTCTACAGTCTAGGAACATTTTTTGCTTTGCACGTTTAAATTACTAAGCACTTAAGAATCTAAGCTGTGACATTCCTAGGTCAAAAACCGGTACTGCAGGCTTGCTCTGCCCAGACCAACATGGCGGGGCCACTCGTGCCTCTGATCCTTGCACGTTGCACCACTAGCATGATGGAGCTGTTTGTGCCTCTGAGTCGTAGCACGCAATGACTCCCTTTTAGGCACACAGTGAGTCTAGTTGCCATCAAACAAATTGTAACACTTTACTCCAAATGCTGCATTCAAAAGCTCTGTCTCCCGCAGGAGCCAGACAGAGATTGCTATGGCGGCACAGCCCAGAAACTGGTATTTCAAAATCGCCACTTTCTAGTAGAACTGATCCTGCTGCCCACTCAGGCAGGAAGAGCTGAGCCACAGGAATGGTCTCAGCTACTTTGTTCCCGATCCTGAGTGGGCACACAAACGTCCGGGCCCAGAAATGCTCCATAGCTGGGGTTTGTACCAGTAGCAGGGCCCAGGAAGCCACGTTTTAAAACAGTGCAGGTTTTTTCCTGCTGAGGCTGCTGAGTTAGGAAAATTTCTCTGCAGCACACCCTAGCAAACAGCAAAAAGCTGTGTTAAAATCTATATTTGTGTCTAGAATTCCTTTTTAAGCCCTCTTAGGTTTTACGTGGAGTTAGTTACCACTTTGGAGTGCCATTCTGTAGAAGGAGCGGTGGGCTGCTTTTTTTCCTGGGTCCCAGCTAGCTTACCCCTGAAATAATTACACAGAAACTGTATTCTTTTAAACACTGCCTGGCCCATTATCTGTAGCCTCTTATTGGCTAACTCTCACATCTTGACTTCAACCCATTTCTAATAATCTGTATGTCACCACAAGCTTGTGGCTTACCCGGAAAGATTCAGCATTTCTGACCTGACAACTTCATGGCGGGCAGCTCTCTGCCTCTGCCTGACTCTGCTTCTTTCTTCCAGCATTCTGATCTGTCTACACCACCCACCTATGTTCTGACCTATCAGGCCAAGCAGTTTCTTTATTAGCTAACCAATGAAAGCAACACATAGAAAGAAGACCCACCTACATCAAGCAGTGAGCCAGGGATGCTGTAATTTGAACTGAGAACCATCAACAAGGACTATCACAGCAACAACCAGAGGAAGAAGAAACAAATGGAGGGTACCATATCAGAGTCAAAAGTATGTGTCCACAAGGCTGTGCAAGAGAAAATGAGAGCTGGACACCCTAGATGTCCCTGGAGAACAGCTGAAGAGAATTGGTTGTAATTGGTGGGAGGTTTCTCTCCCACCCACCAGTTCCCAAATAACCATTCAGAGGCTTAATATTACTTATGTTTGGCTGATGACTCAGGCTTATTAATAACTAGCCCTTGCATTTAAATGAACCCATTTCTATTAATCTATGTATTGTCACTTGACCATGGTGTTACTTGGGTGGCTGGATGACATCTCCCAGATTCCACCCTTCCTTTCCTATATCTCTGCTTGGATTTCCTACCTAGCCCTATTCTGCCTTGACATAGGGCAAAGTAGCTTTACTTATCAACCAATGAGAGCAGCACATATTCACAGCATACAGAAGGACATCCTACAACAATTGGAGTTCTTTTGTTTCCTTGAGACAGGGTCTCATATAGCCCAGGCTGGCCTCAAGTTTGCCATACAGCCAAGGATGTCCTTGAACTCTGGATCCCACCTCAACCTCCCAAGTGCTGGAACTCCAAGCATGAATGGAAATAATACTTTGTTTAATGTTTTTATTACACTGTGGACCTGTTGGGGGGGGTGTGCATGTGCATGAGTGTGTGTGTGTGTGCACGTGCATGTGTGTGTGTGCGCATGTGGGTGTGTGTGCATGTGGGTATGTGTGCATGTGCATGAGTGTGTGTATGCGTGTATGTGTGTTTGTGTGTGTGCATGTGGGTGGGTGTGCATGTGCATGAGTGTGTGTGTGCGTGCATGTGTGTGTGTGTGTATGTGTGCATGAGCATACCATATCATATAAGTGGAGGTCTGAAGGATACATTGTAAATTCCATTTCTTACCTTCTATTCTATGGGTCCCAGGGTTTCTGCTTGAGCTGCCTTACATGGTAACAGTTGTCTTTATCTGTTGAGCCATCTCTGTGGCCCAGGAAACAGTTATGAATAGTCCACAAAATAACGGCACATTCAAAGAAGAAATAATACATTTTGTTATAATTATTATTCTGACTCTCCCCCGACACATGCTCTCTAACACACACACACACACACACACACACACACACACACACACAGCAGGAAGCACAACTCTCACAGCCATGAGATTTTCAGAGTGCCATTGTGACTTTCCTGTTAAATGATGTTCACCTACTGAGTCCTTTAGTTGCTCTGTAGGGGATGACTCTGCACTTGGTAGGTCTCCTCCTTTGCAATCAATACATATTAGATATGCTAGAGAAATGGAAAGGGACGTGTACGTTGTTGATTTTTCTTTTACTCTATAGCCACACATTGGAACACCAAACTGCTATTGGTTGTTTTTTTCTACTCTTTTTCCATTTGGTCTTTGGTCTTTTAGAGCCCACCACCCAGCTACCAAATAAATCACACACAGGGTCTTATTCTTTCCTATAAATACCCAGCATTACTTTGGCTTGTTTCTAGCTAGCTTTTCTTAACTTTAATTATCCTGTCTATCTTTGGCCTCTGGACTTTCATCTTTCTCTATTTCTGCTTATCTTTCTTTGCTTCTTTCTCTGTGGCTTACTGTGTAGCTGGGGAGCTGGCCCCTGATAGCCTCCTCTCCTTGCTCTCCCTTGCTCCTTTTTTCTTTATGTGAGTTCTCCTATTTATACTCTCTGCCTGCCAGGCCTGCTTACCCTTTCTCCTTCCTCACTATTGGCTGTTCAGCTCTTTATTCAGGCATTTTAGACAGGCCAAGTAACACAGCTTCACAGAGTTAAACAAATGCAGCATAAACAAAAGTCACACACCTTAAGATAATTTTCTACAACATGTATGTGTTCTGGGGTGACAGCATTCTCCAGCTGGAGGACTGGTGTCCTGGAAGATGCTGTAACTCAGGAAGCAGCTCAGGGAAGTAACTCAGAGCACAGCAACTGAAACCCTGTGTCTAGAAATCACCACAGAGTAAGGAAAGGAGGATTCAGAAAAGGAATAAGTAGAACATAGTGAAATCTACAAGATGCATGTGACTGGGTGGGTGTGAGTCAGTCCATAGAGTACTTGCCTAGCTTGCCTACAATATACAATGTCCCTCATTCAGAAAGCCAGAATGGCAGTGCACAGTTGTAATTCCAGCAATCTGGGGGTAGGGAAAAAAGGAAATTCATGGACATCTTGGTTGTGTAAAATGCTGTTTCAAAACAAATATAAAGTATACATGGTGCAGGAGGTTCTTCTGTCTGTGAGTTGTTTCCTTACCACCTGTATGGTTGTCACTATTGTGGATGAGCTGTCATTTCTCTTTTTCAAGAGGTTTCTCCTTTTCAAAGCAAATCTTTATTAATTTTTATGGTATACATAATTTTTCTTCTCCTATGGAAGCAAGAACAAAACCCCTTCCCCAACGTAGCACATCTCCTGGTTTCCATTGTGAGGTTAATACATCCTTGAAATATATTGGTTGATTCAGTTCAGAAGTTTTTTCCATTATCCACTGCCTCTCTACTGCTGTTCTTCCTTTCTCATTAGCGTTTAAAAAAATTCAAGGTTAATAAAGCATTATGCAATCATTTCTGGGGGTATTTTCCATCCCTTTGTGTTTGTTCAGCATATCCTTTATAGTATAATTTGACCTTTCTATAACTGCCAGAACTGTAGGATTTTTTTGGTATACCTGTAATGTGCTTTATATTATAATAAGCAAAACAACAACAACAAAAATAAGCATTTCATTTTTTTAGATATATATGCTGGACCATTGTCTATCTTTATTTGTGCAGGTATACCCATGATGGCCACAACTTCCAATAAATATGTGATTACTGAATCAACCTTTTCTGAGCTCAAGGCAGTTGCCCATTGAAAGTCTGATGATATGACTAAGGTGTGGTGTATATATTTTAATTTACCAAATTCTGTAAGTAGAACACATCCATCTTCCAGATTTCATTCCTTTGGGTACCCTTAGGTTTACTCCCTGCAGGCAATGGTGTTTGATTATAAAAAGAGTAGGACATCTTTTTATAATCTCCTTACCTTGTTGCCATGTAATAGAAAACTCTTTCTTTAAACCTTTACTATTGACATGATGTTTTTTTATGAAATTCAGAGGCCTGTAACATGCTTCCAATAAATAATCGAGCAATTTCTGCATTACCTTGTGATAGAGGACCTGGCAGACCCGTATGGGATCAGATGTGTGTTATGTATATAGGACAAAACCTATTCCTGTTTATGTCTTGCACCTGGATGAATAATGAAGTCAATTCCATATCATCTGGTATAAATTCAGTGATTTCAATATGCGAGACAATTCTTTATGCATATTGTGAATCAGTAACTATACTGAGAAGTTCTTTTAAATCCCTTAGTACCATAAGAGTAGCATATAATTCTGCCTTCTGGACAGAATTATAAGGCCTTTGTTCCACCTTACTTAATTCTTTTGATTTATAACCTGCCTACCCCGATTTATTTGCATTAGTATAAAATGTACAGGCCCCAGTTATTGGTTCAACACCTATAATTTGGGGGAGAATATAAGACATTCTCTTTATAAAGTTAAATCTATTGCTTTGGGGTAATTGTTATTAATTTCTCCCCCAAAATTAGTACAAGCACTTTTTCAGGGTTCATTGTCTTCCCATAACTTTTCTATTTCTTCAGCAGTAAAAGGCACTATAATTTCTGCTGGGTCTATACCTGCTAATTGACAAAGTCTCATTTTACCTTTTATAATTAATTCAGAGACCTTTTCCACATAAGTTTTTAATTTTTTACTTGGTTTATGTGGTAAAAAGATCCATTCCAAGATAATATTATCCCTCTGCATTAAAATTCATGTAGGAAAAATTCTGGAAGGCAATATGACTAGAATACAATCAAGATTTGGATTCACCCTATTCACATATGCCTCGTGTAGTTTCTCCTCAGCAATCGTCAATTCCTTTTCTGCTTCAGCTGTTAATTCTCTGGGACTATTCAATTCTTTATAACCATCTAAGGTTTTGTTTAGATGAATTATTAGATGAGCTGTTGTCCCAACAGCCATCGTAGACTGGAAATGTCTCCTAGTAATCTTTGAAAGTCACTAAGAGTCTGCAACCAGTCTCTCCTAATTTGTGCCTTTTGTGTTCTAATTTTCTGTAAACCTATTCTGTAACCTAGGTAATTAACAGAATCTCCTCTTTGAATCTTTTCAGGAGCAATTTGTAATCCCCATTTAGGCAAGACTTTCTTTACTTCTTCAAACATCCTTTCTAAAGTATCTGTATTTGAATCAGATTATAAAATGTCATCCATGTAATTATAGACTTAGGAAATGCTTGTGTATTATTTCCAATGGCTGGCTGACAAAGCATTGGCACAGGATGCGGCTATTGAACATTCCCTGTGGGAGGATAGTCCATTGATATCTCTTAGTAGGCTGAAAATTATTATAAGTAGGTACTGTAAAGCAAACTTTTCTCTATCCTTTTCTTGTAAAGGTATAATGAAAAACCAATTCTTTAAATCAATAACTATGAAAGGCCATTCTTTTGGTAACAAAGAAGGCAGAGGATTCCAGATTGCAGAGGGCCCATAGGTTGAATAACCTACTTGATAGCTCTAAGATCTGTCACCATTCTCCATTTTCCAGATTTCTTGATCTGTCACCATTCTCCATTTCCAGATTTCTTGTTAACAACAAATACAGGAGAATTCCAAGGGCTGGTAGATTCTTCTATATGTAGAGCATCTAGTTGCTCTTGTACCAGCTGTTCTAAAGCCTGCAATGTTTCCTCAGCTAGAGGTCACTGCTTAACCCATATTGGTTTCTCAGTTAATCATTTTAATGGTAGGGCTGTTGGTACCTCTGAAGGTTTATCAATTGCTTTGTGTTCTTGTACAGTCCGTACAAGTGTCTGTTGTCTATAATATCTTCTATTATTTTCCTCAGGAACAAAAGTTTTGGGGGCTGCAGGAATGTTAATCTGGGTATTCCATTGCTGCAATAGGTCACAACCCCACAAATTCACTGCAGTATTGGCTATATATGGCCTTAGTCTTCCTATTTGCTCTTCTGGTCCTAAACAGTCAACCCATCTCATGCTTTGTTTTACCCAAGACAGGGTTCCAATTCCCAGGAATTGAACCTCTACCTCCTGAAGAGGCCAATTCAGATGCCATGATTCTGGAGTAATGATACTGGCATCTGTACCTGTATCAAATAAGCATTCAATAAAAATGCCACTTATACACACTCTTAGCTCTTGTCTTTGCTCATTTATAGATATATGCCAGAATATACATTTCCTCTGTTCTACTGGAGTTTTTGATTCATCTTCCACATCTATTTCATCATTCAGTCCAGTATTTTTTTTTTACAGCAGGCATTGGATTTTTTAATTTTCCTGGTGAGACATGCTCTCCACAGTAACTGGGAATGACTAGGCCACATTCATTATGCGGACCTGCGAGAGGCCCCGCACAGCATTTCCCAATGTTATCAGGTTGCCTTGTTTATCTTTGGTTGACCTACATCCATTGGTCCAATGTTGGCCTTTGCCTACCTCCTACATATACCTGAAGGCTGACTCCTCCTGTTCCTGCTATTCCCAGAGGAGACATTATTCTTAGGAATCTGTTGTCTACCATCTCTTCTCAGATGTCCCATTCTACCACAATTAAAACATTTGGTATTTTGATGTCTTCTCTTGCCATTAGAAATTGCTTGTCCTACCCAAGCTTCAGTACCATAGTCAAGTATCTCGACATTCACTGTATGCAAGACACATTCATCCATGAGTGCTGACATAATCTTTAAAGGCCAAAGGATCCTATTCTATGTTGGAATTCTCATGAGCCAAAGATTCAATTATTATACGTCTAACTTCTGGGTCACTTACCCCAATTTGTACAGCCCCAGTTAGTCTTTGCAAAAAGTCACTAAAAGGTTCTCTCTGACCCTTTTAAACCCTGAGATATGATTCAACTCTTTTCTGGTTCCTGAATCCTGTTCTAAGCCTTTAAAGATGCTGTGCTACATAGGGATAAGTTGTGGTCATCATAAAGAGCTTGATCCTGAAGATCAGAGTAAAGTCCTTCACATAGAATTTGATCTAGGGAAATCTAAGTCCTTTTGCTTTCTCTTGTTGCTCTAAAATTCTTGCCTCCTCTTTAAAAAAGCACCTCCAAAGTAATTGCAGTCCACATTCTAGAACTGCTGAGATTAACTGAGTCCAATCTTGAGGTCTTGTTTGTTACTGAAAGACTACATTTTGATCATTTCCCTAACAAGGGAGAAATGTAGTTTGTAAGCTACAATTGCTTGTTTAATTTCCTTTAGATCCGTCATACACATGAGCTCCCTTGAATATTCTTTGACAACCTTAGGGTACTTAGAGCCAGATACTTTTTCTGATGCTATTAGTGGAAAGGCAGGCAGAACTCTGGGGAAGCTATCCCAGAGATTGTTACGTAACGACGAGGTTAAATTTTGCCTTTTTCCTTTTTGCTCCAGGTCATCAAATTCGATGATTTCTTGAATCTTTTCAAAACTGTTTACCACTGCCTTTTGTAATGTCTGTACCTCCTGTCCAGTGTTCTATTCCAATGTTCTCATTGAGGATTCCAAGGTATAAAGTCTGTATAGTAGAGATAATGTCTCATCCTTGGACATAGTCTTTATAGAATGTATAATACCTTTCTGGAGAGACATTCTATCAGTCAATCTGTCATACCCCTTTGACAGAGTCTCATTAATATATTCAATAGTGAGAATTTTCTCAAATAATGTTTTAGCACCCACTATCATTGATTGGGTTTTATGTGCCAAATTGGCTATATCTTTCTCCAGGGTGCTGAATCTCTCTTTAAATAAATTACTATCAGCTGTACCATTTCTAAAAGTACCTCAGTTGACCAAGTTTTGTTAGTTAAATTGTTCGTATCCTCCTTCAGATTTCCAACCTCTTTATCGAGAAGCTTGGTACCAGTCTGTACCATTTCTGAAAGTACCTCAATTGACTGAGTTTTATTAGTTAAAGTGTTTTAAGAACTTAGGGCTTTTCATGACAATGAGGCACATCTGCTCCTGGCAGCACCAAGCTACTTCAAAAGGATGATGGACATTGACAAGGCTCCTTATTGAGCTGGTTAGTCATTTGGGCAAGAATCTGCTCTTGCCTGGACTGCTTCACTGGACATGCAGGACCTGCAGAGAAATGACTTCTGAACTTGACTAAAGGTGAGATGATCCTTTGCGGGTTTTGCCTCATGAAAGAATCTGCCAGACAGTCTGCAGAACACAGAAGATGACCAATAAACTGCCAATATAGGCAAACCTGTCTTTGAAATTTCCTGCTTCATGGAAGAGTCTGCTGGACAGTATGGGCCTATAGGCTGAAGATGGATGCCCCAATGGTACAGAGGAATTTTGGGTGACTCTCCAGGCAGCGAGATGTCTCTGTAATTCTAGAGTTTTGGAAGTTGCTTACAATGTACTTCTTGCTTACTTAGATAATATTATATCCTTCTGGAGTCTTTGATGGAGTTGAGGAATAGATAGATAGTTAAAGTTTTCCTTAGTTATGATAAAAGATAAAGTAGATATAAATATTGTAACTATGATTCTTGTTTGATACCTGTTTTGTTATATGTAATTTTACTATGTTAAAATTAAAGCCTTCCTTTTTGTTTAAACAGAAAAGGGGAAATGGTGTAGGAGGTCCTTCTGTCTGTGAGTTGTTTTTCTTGGTTATGAATAAAGAAATTGCCTTGGCCTGTTGATAGGGCAGAAGTTAGGTAGGTGGGGAAGACAGAACTGGATTCTTGGAGGAAGAAGGCAGAATCAGATCTGATCTGCCGCCTGAGATAGACATGCTAAAACTTTGCTGGTAAACCATGACCTCATGGTGATATACAGATTAGTAGAAATAGAAATGGGTTAAATTAAGATGTAAGAGTTAGCCAATAAGAAGCTAGAGCCAAGCAGTGATTTAATTAATACAGTTTCTGTGTGATTATTTTGGTTCTGGGAGGCCAGGATGAACAAGTGGTTCCTTGCAACATCTACAAGGTCAACAAGAAATGCCAGGTGTAGTGGCTCACACTTTTAATACCAGCACTAGATAGGCAGAGAAAAGAGGATCTCTGTGAGTTCTAGGTCAACCAGGGCTATGTAGCAAGATACTGTCTTTAAATAATAATAATAACTCACTACCACCTTTATGAAAAATAAATGAATCTTCAAATATCTCCTCATCTTTTTAATGGAATAGAAAATTGATTTTGCCTGGTTTTCTGTTATTGGTGGTGGTGATATTTTTGTTTGTTTGTTTGTTTATTGAGGCAGTGTTCTAACTCAGAATCCTTCTGCCTCAACCTCAAAATCACTGGATTATAGATAGGCACCACCACATCCAGCTTTTGAAATTGTTGGTTTTTTTCAGTACTCTACCCTGTGAGGCCTGGCCCTTCTTACCTCCATCAGAGAAAGCCACCTTGAACAATTTAAATTCTCCATGCTTGAGCCATCTTCTCCTCTCCAAGAGAATGAGAAGAGAAGCAGAAAGCTGAAACAAACACAAGAGAAAGTTCCTTCACTAACGCATCCACACTCATAACCACCAATGCTGCAAATGGACTTCGGGAAGTGTTCTGTTTAATAACTAGAGACAGTAGGTGGATTAACCAACCGCTATTCTTTCCTTCATCTTACAGTTTAAATGAGTAGCTGAAACCTTGGATTTCACCTTGATTTTACTTTGATTTTAGCTCCCCAAATGGCAGATGTGCTCTTGAACTTTATAAATAAATTTATGAATATAATTATTTGTAATTAGATTTATATGTATATTTAATATATACTTAATTAGCATATATGATTATTACCTTAGTCTTCACAAACTCTTACCAAAAGTTATTCCCACATCCTTTTACAGCATTTTTACAAGCCATTACTAACTTTAGGAATTTCACTTTAGGGCAAATATAAAACCTACCTTATTGCTGTAATTCTTAAAAATTAACATTTGTATTTATTTTATGTATATGGGTGTTTTGTCTACATGTGTGTCTGTACACCACACACATGCAGGACCCACTGAGGCCAGAAGAGGACATCAGACCCCCTAGGGGTAGAGCTATGTATGGTTATGAACTGCCATGTGAGTGCTGAGAATCAAACCTAGTCCTCTAGAGGAGCAGCCAGTTCTCGTAGGTGCTGAACCACTTCTACAGCCCTGCGGCTCTGATTTTAATGAAAAATGCCCCCAGAGCAAATCAATGAAAGATGGTGAAAGAGGAAGAATAAGGCAAGAGAGGGAAAGAACAACATGGGGCAGGGGGAAAAGGGAAAGACAGATTGATGGTAAACATGGTGTGGGAGAATTGTCTGTATTCTGCCAATCATGTATTTTAATAAAATGCTGATTGACCAGGCAGGAAGTATAGGCAGGTCAACCAGACAGGAAGGAGAGGTGGGGCAATGAGACTAGGATAAGGCTAGGGAGGAGGAAGCTCCCCCCGCCATTCCTGTGCAGACCACTGAAGAGGCAGGATGTAACTTGCCCAGCTGAGAAAGGTACTGAGCCGTGTGGCTAACATAGATAAGGATAATGGGGTAACATAAGTTATAAGAGCTAATAAGTAGCCAGAGCTAAGAGTCAATCAGTTTATAATCTTATGGAGTCCTGTGTGTGATTTTCTTTGGGATTTGCCGGTTGTGGGGTACTGAGTGGGACAGAAACCCCAACAAGCCCGCCCTCATGTTACACAAGAGAGGGAAAGAACAACAGGGAACAGGGGGAAAAGGGAAAGACAGATTGATGGTAAACAGAAATGTTTGCAACGGACTTGGCACAGGAAGCCCTCTGATGCACCTCCCATCAAGACCTTGGTTCTAACTCTCCCTGTTTACATTCAAGTTTGGCCACCCCAGTTGTGTTGATCAGGTCACCACAAAGGCAAAGCAATGAGAGATTTCACAAGTGTTGCTGTGTCAGGGTTCACTAGCTCCTATGATTTTCTTCTGATTCTGATTCCACTTTGTGGAGAAACCCAGACAAGGCAGCCCCTTGGGAACTGGTATGGACAGGAGAGAAGCCAGTGTGTGCTGAGTCTTTTAAACCAACTGCAACAAGATAAATGTACAGGGAAAGTCATGATGACATGGAAGGAAGCATAGGGAAGAAAAGCTGTTCTTCATTCCAGAACACTATTTGCCTTTTCTGCTGACAGACTCAGGAAACATCAGACACCACTGACGAACCAAAATTGCCTACACAGTCAATGTGTATTTTACAAAAGATATCTCAGACAGAGGTCTAAGACAATAAGGAAACTGCTTACTGAGGGCCAAAATTATCTACAACCTTGACTTTTTAACACTGCCTCCTCATTCCTAGATCTAAACAATACCCCTCATAAATCCACCTTACAACTCTGTTTATAAAGAAAATTCTTTAACGTTTAACCTTGTGGTGAAATGTGTTCTGTAAACGCAGTAACTTAGAAAGCTCAGGATCTGTCTGGGCTAGGAAAGTAGGTTGGTCAGTGAAGTGTGAGCCAAATCCCAAGCACCCCTGAGAAGAGAACAGACATGGTGGCACATACCTGTCATTCCAGTGCTAAAAAAAGTGGACACAAGATCCATGGAGCTTGTTAGCCTGACAGTATAACCAAATCAGTAAGTTCCAGGTTCAGTAAGAGACACTGTCTTTAAAAAATAAGCAGGGATGAGTGACCAAGGAAGACAACAACACCTGGCTTCCATATGTACAGTTGTGTGGGCACAGAGAGAGAGGAGAGAGAGAGAGGAGAGAGAGAGAGAGAGAGAGAGAGAGAGAGAGAGAGAGAGAGAGAGAGAGAGAAATCCTTACTCTATTAGGCCAAAAGGAAGTCAATATTAATGTTTTGACAGCAAACAACACTCATGATTTATCTGTCATGCCAACAGGGTGAATCAATGGGTAAAAAGTTCCCAGAACCCACAAAAAGGTGGAAATTAAAAACCAACCCCACAAAGCTGTCCTCTGACCTCCACACTCACACTGTGGCACATGAGCACCCCCACCTATACACACACACAGACAATAATTTTTTAATTTCCTTTTATTTTATCTGTATGAGCATTTTGCCTGCGTGTATGTGCACCACACTTGGGCAGTGCCTGAGAAGACCAGAGGCGGGCATTAGATCGTCTGGAGTTGCAGGTACAGGTACTGGGGGAACCCAGCCAGCATCATGTACAAGAGCAGTATATGTTCTTAACCACTTAGTCACCTCTCCAGCTCCAATAACTGGTAGTATTTTCAAGGGATTTTATTTATGAGGGTAGAAAATTAAATGTTTACAAATAGGAAAGGAGTAAGTCAAAATACTTTGACTGCAGGCATTGGTCATCACTATGGTATTAGTCCTATGTGAAATACCGTACCCAGAATCTTAGTGCAAATCCCCAGCTCTGGCAGTGCCCCCAAATGCTGGGCTTGACTACCTGCCCCTGTAAGCAAATGAAGTAGATGAGTAACGTGGAAATAGGGAGGAGACTTAGTCCATCCATGTGCCTGTAGGGCCCATGGGTCTACACCTCCTCCCGGGGTTCATCTTAAGGACAGTTTCTGGCCAGACATTTTATTGCATTTTCCGACTATTCTGTGCTCCCTCTGTTCTGCCTGGTGGTTAGCTATAGGGCATTGTTTACTCCACCTTGGGCATGGCAATTTCCTACCTGCCAGGGGGAAAATTCCATTATGCAGCAGCTAGGAATATAAGGTTTTTCCTAAGTATGAATAAACAGCATTCAACTGATCTCCTGAGAACAACCCAGGTCTCTTGTGTGTTCTTTCTTTTTTTTTTATTTATTTATTTTATTATTATGTATACAACACTCTGTCTGTATGTATGTCTGCAGGCCAGAAGAGGGCACCAGACCTCATTACAGATGGTTGTGAGCCACCATGTGGTTGCTGGGAATTGAACTCAGGGCTTTGGAAGAGCAGGCAATGCTCTTAACCACTGAGCCATCTCTCCAGCCCTCTTGTGTGTTCTTTCAATCTCCAGGTCCTTGCCCGGCTTGCGAATGGTACAGTGGCGCGCGAACTGCACTGAGAGTAACGCAGTCGTTACACGTTACACATGCCCACATTGAGAAGGACACATGAAGGAGTTGGTGACACCAAGTCTGTCTTTGGGGGACAGAGATGGGCAACAATAAAGGAAGAACCGAGGCAAGGGGGAGGAGGTCTGCATGGACTGATCCTGGCCTTAGTTCTGGTTCTGCAGGGTCCAAAGAAGCTGTCTTCAGTGTCATCACTTGAGGGTGTCCATCTGGCTCCCACAAAACCATCACTTTTGCTGCAGGGAGGCAGGGTCTACTCTGTACTCTCGGGCTTTGCAGAACCCAAGGTGACAGCAGATGGGAGACAGTGACCGAAGAACTGGGGTTTTCCCTTCTGCCTTGAAAGGAAATGAAGTAATTTGGGAGATTAAACACCAAAAGCCCATGGATATAAAACTCTGAAATGGTTATGAAAATAGCATGTCAAATCAGAAATAGGGAGAGCAAGTCAGCAATGCACTTGCTTGTTTAAGTTTTTATATAGGCAGTAAGCTACAGATACAATTGATTAAAAAACTGATTAAACTGACCCTTAGTACAGCTGCTATTTATACTGCTATTTTTAGCAAAGAACAGCAGCCATTCATCTTCCGGGATTAGGTTCCTCCAGGAAATTCCACAGAAGCCCTAATGTCCTAAGACTCATTCCCAGAGAAGACCTCCTGCCTATGTCATCCCCCAAAAGAACACCTGCTCAGCCCATTTCCTGGATCTTCTTTGTTCTTTCCTTCCTTCTTTTCTTTCATTTGCTTGTTTTTTTTTCAAGACTGGGTTTCTCTGCAGCTTTGGAGCCTGTCCTGGAACTCGCTCTTGTAGACCAACTGGCCTCAAACTCACAAGAGATCCGCTTGTCTCTTCCCTTCCCCACACCTCGGCTTGGCCAGATCTGTAAATAAATTCATTTCCCCAGTCTCTAAGTATTATGTATTTTTTCTCTTAGTTTAGGTAAGAAGTTAGATTCCCCCATACCCCCATTATACCTGGGACCGAAGCCAGGACCTCCTGCCTCCTAGCAAATGCCCTACCACCCTGTGTTGCTCCATCTCTTTCACATGTTTAAATGTGAAAGAAACTCTCAGTAAATCACCCCATCTGGCCAGAGACTCAATCTGTAACCCAGACAAGCCTTAAAATTGGAATCCTCATCAGGAGGTGGTGGCACGTGCCTTTCATCCCAGCACTTAGGAAGTGGAGGCAGGTGGATCTCCACGAGTTTGAGGTCAGCTGAGTTGAGGTCAGCCTGGTTTACAAAGTGAATTCTAGGACAGTCAGAACTGTTATACAGAGAAACCCTGTATATATATTTTAAATTGAAATCCTTCTGCCTCAAGCTGGGATTACAGGTCTACAATCCCAAGCTAGGTCAAAACCAGGCTTTACAGCTAGGGTAGAGTTCTGGGAAGAGAATTATAAAATTCAATTTAACTTCTGCCACATGGAATGCATTTGACCTTGGGTTAAAAGTAATAAACAAGCTAGGCAGTGGTGGCACACACCTTTAATCCCAGCACTTGGGAGGCAGAGGCAGGCGGATCTCTGTGAGTTCGAGGCCAGCCTGATCTATAGAGCAAGTTTCAGGACAGGCTCCGAAGCTACAGAAAAACCCTGTCTTGAATAAAAAAATAAATAAATAAAAATTAAAAGAAAGAAAGGAAGGAAGGAAGGAAGGAAGGAAGGAAGGAAGGAAGGAAGGAAGAAAAAAAGAAAAGGGAAGATAAACAGATAAACAAACCTAGATGTGGGGCTGAGACTGTAATCCTGTATCACTGGGGAGGCTGAGGAGGAGGATCTCTGCAAATTCAAGGACAGACTGAGCTCCGGTATGAGACTGCCTCAAAAGACCAAAATCAGTAAATTATAATTGTAAAACGAGTTCTGACTGTCCTGGAACTCACTCTGTAGACTGAGCCTTGAACTCACAGAGATCCACCTACCTCTGCCTCCTGAGTGCTGGGATTAAAGGCATGGACCACCACTGCCCCGCGAGATATTTCATTTTTTAAATTATGTGCTGGTGTGTCTATGCAAAGGTATATGTATTTGAGTGCAGGTGCCTGCAGAGGCCAAAAGATGGGGGGAGGGGTGCGAAGTCTGGAGTTAAAGAAGTTTTGAGTCATCAAGAATGGATGCTAAAACTGAATTCGGGTCCTCTGTCTCTTGCAGCATAAACTGTCCTCCTCATTACATTTAGATCCCATGGAATGACAAGTTGGGACTTTCAAGACGGGAAGGTGTCACACTGAACCGGAAAGAAAGTAGGTGTAGAAAGTAGAGAGAAACAGGAGAGGCTCAGAGCAGGAGAGAACGAGGGTCACATGGAGAATAGACGTCCCAGAGCACAGGAGAAAGGAGGAAGACAGGACAGGCACAGAATATGCAAGCCCTCCTAAGTGTTAAAAAGCAAACAAACCAAAAAAAAACAAAAAACAAAAAACAAAACCCTCAATTTGTTTAGGTGACTTAATTGTGTTTTTTTAAATCAAACTCTAAAGATTTTTTTTTTAATAGCCAACATTGTTGACACATGAAGGAATCAATGGGGGAATCCAAATGTTATCTTCCTAGAGAGCTGTTTGACTGTGAAAATCAAAGAATAAAAATATTTGTATGCTCTTTAACCCAGATATTCCACTTGCTTCTAGGAAATCCCCACAACCATACACAAAAATTCCAAGTAAAGATTGTCTTTCGGCCAGGCAGTGGTGGCCTTTAATCCCAGCACTTGAAAGGCAGAGGCAGGTGGATCTCTGTAAGTTCGAGACCAGCCTGATCTACAAGAGCTAGTTCCAGGACAGGCTCCAAAGCTACAGAGAAACCCTGTCTCGAAAAACAAAAACAAAACAAAAAACAAAAACAACAACAACAAAAAAAAGATTCTTCTTTCACTATCCTTGATAAAAATAAAGAATTAGAGGCAACCAAAATATCAAAAAGTAGTTAATTCATAAAATAATTAATTAGCAGATTACCATTGATCCATTAAAAATTATTTGTTTAGGATTTTTTAATGTGTCTGAGTGTTTTGCCTGAATGTACATCTGTATCCTATGTGTGTGCCTAATGCCAACAGAGCTCAGAAGAGGGCATCAGATCCCCTGGAACTGGAGTTACAGATAATTGTGAGCTGTCATGTGGGTGCTGGGAACCAAACCCAGGTCTCATAAAAGAAAAATCAGTGTTCTTAACTGTTGAGCCAGCTCTCTACACTCCCCATTGAAAATCATTATTGAAGTCTGTACACTCATGGAAAGGGGAGGTTGCAAAGTAGTACACCCAAAATAATTTCAATTATATAAGAATAAAAATTATCTACATTTTCAGAAAAATATTGACTAGAAAAAATACATAGCTGACGTTAACAAATGAGCCAGTGAGGGCCTCAGCCAGAGAAGGCACCTGACACCAGCCAGGCTGATCTGAGTTCGATCCCAAGGACCCACCTGGCAGAAAGAGAGACCCATTTCCCTCTTGTGACCTCCACTCATGGACAACGGCATGTGCATAGTCTTCTACCCTCACACAGATAAAGTAATGGTTTTCTTAAGCTAGCAATTTGGGTTTTCAAATTTTGCTAAAAGTTCTTCAGGAGAAATTACCTGGGAAGAACGTGTTCTTCATTTTCTAAAGATCTTAAAATTTATACCTTCAGTATTCAATAGCTACTCTGCCTATGAATCAGAAATACTGTACAAGGACTAGACTATTTATATGAATGGATTGCTAAATACAAAGATTAGAATAGAAAACAGTGTCAGTCAAAATAGAAAGAACATACACAGTATAAATTCAGCTCTGTAACAGGCTGAATTATGATTATTCTAAAATAATTGGAAGAATAAACACTTGCCAAAAAATGGAAGTCTGACTCTAAAGTTGAAAAAATGCCAAGAGAAAAAGTGGGAACATTGTCAAACGTCCCCTCTCTGCTCAGGGTGTGACACAGATGGCTGGACATAAAAAAAGACAGATTATCCAGCCATGGGAGCCTCAGGAGACTGCAACAGATAGCCCGAGTTTCTGTCCCTCTATCATAAAAAAAAAAAAAAACCGCACATCCAAATAAGGAGATGGTGTTAAAAATCCTCAGCCATCCTGACATCCTGATCCTCAAAAACTGGATCTGTCTCACAGCCTTCTCCTCTGGGTCCCATGATGGCCACCCTACCAGCTACATTGCTCTGTGGCTATTTACTAATGGAAGCTTTCTCTTTGGGAGGGAGGAGGGAAGCCCAGGGAAACTTAGAAGACTCAGGAAACTCCTGTAACTTACAAGACACACAAGGCCCCTCCCCAAGCTTATAAGATCAATGGACAATTGCTGGGAAGAGGAGACCCTGGCTGGCTGCCGTGGCTGCTAGTTCCGTAGGGACCCCCCCCCAGAATGCAATTTTCATGAGTTGTTACCCAAGTTAGGGTGTGACTTTTGGTGTTCCAGCTGTCTTTGTGACAGTCATGCTTATTCGTGTAAGCAACCCCTAAACCACTGTGCAGCTTAGCTTTCCTGTCACCTCCACACAAGCTAGTGGCATCTGGGAAGAGGGACCCTTGATGAAGGAAATGCCTCCATCCATTGGCTTAGCCATCCAAGATGAACTGACATTTGGATAGAGGACAATGACCTATCTTCTGTACAAAGGTTTGATCACATAATTGTAACTCTTGAGTATCTTACAAATTGGAAAAAGCATCCAAGCTTTTTTTCCAAAGCTATAAAGTCAGCAGCTAAGGTGTTTAAATTAAGGCACTTGTATAAGTAGGAAAAACCACTCTGATGAGCCATAAAATTTGGGGATGGTGGAAAGCGTGTGGCTTCCAATATCAGAGGTAAACTACCTCCTTACAAGTTTCTGGTAGAGCAGGCCTGGAGGCTCTGCAAACCATGAAGCTGTTGTCACTGCATGATTTGCCAGAACTAGATGGTAAGTATCTATTGCTAGAGTCACCATAGGATTTGATACCTGGTTCTCATAGTACCTGAAAGTGTTATGCAGGATGCTCAGAGATAATTGTCACCAGTAGTCCTCCCGGGACTACATACTACATACTACAGGACCAACATACCAGGCTAGGTAAGTGCTCCTGGTGCAACAGTGGTATAATTGTTATGGCTACAACAAACTACTTTACCATGGATTTAAGCCTGTTCCTACCGAAAGGGACTGGGGATTGGTATTATAAAACAAGGGTGTGGCATGGTACACACCTTTAATTCTAGCACTTGGGAGGCAGAGGCATGTGGATCTCTGTAAACTGGAGGCCAGCCTGGTCTATTAATCAAGTTGCAGGCCAGCCAAGGTTACCAAGTGAAACTGTTTAAAAATGAAACAAAATAAACCCAAAACTGTAACTTAAAAGATCATAGGCCCCAGTGGGAAAACCACCATGGTTATTGTTTTGTTAATCAGATATGATGTTGTATAGCAGTTTCCTAGAGACTGTAGGTACACAGGTTCCCCATTTTTCCCGAGGCCTTATGCAGGGCTGTTCTGCTTCCTGGTTCCACTGCATCAGCTTGAGGGTGTAGCATAGAACTGCCCTCTCCTGTTATGTTAATTTCACCTATGGCCCAAGGGTATAGCTTAGAGAGAACTCTTCTGTCATGGTAATTCCACCTGTAGGCAAGGTTCTCGCCCGCAGGCAAGGTTCCTGGGTCAGCTTTTCTCTGAGCCTGAGCACGCCCACCTGGCTTCCTCTTTTCTCTGTTCAGCTGCTCTCTGACCTTGGGTGCGGCCCCCTGACTTTTCTCTTTCCTTGATCCTGATGGGGTGCTGGTGTCCTTTTGCCCCACAGTATATATACCCGACTTATGCTTAATAAAGCTGCCATTTGCCACTTGCTCCTTGGCAGATGAGCCCGGTCTCTTTGTGTGTGTCATCTGTTTAAACCCTTAGGACAATCGTCCATTCTCGTGAGCTCGAGTCAGGAAAAGCGCGCGCCTGTTTCGAGGTTCGGGTGTCCACAGAAAAGTGCGGAAGCTTACAAGAGACTGAAATGTTCCGGCTCCCAGGGAAGATTCTGAAAGGCAGAAAGTAGAACTCAAAACAGCTTCAGGAATTCCCTAAAACTGATCAGATTCACTAGACCTCCCTCCCTCCCAAGAGTGAACAACAAAGACTGTTGAGAGTCACTCTCAGACAAGCCAAGTGGCAAAGATGCTTCTCAGGCAAGGACAGCCTCCTGGAAGATGCAGACTTCAGCCAAGCAGCCTCAAAGAAGCAGAAATTAGACAAGCTACATGAGAGAGGCTCAGACCAACTAAACCATCTGGAAGGGACACTCAGTGACCTGCTGGGTTGCCTGTAGGTTCTGCCTTATGCTCCAGGTTCCTAGCTTTTATGAGCCATGCTGGAGCATGTAACAGGACTTCAGACCTTAGTAGGACCCCAACCTTAGCACAACTGACCCCATGATGGAAAGACCATTCAGGCCATAACAGTACCACCTTCCAAAACAAAAACAAAGACGTATTCTATCAAAGTTCACAGTTCCGGGAAAGTCTCTAAATATACTAACAGTTAATTCCACTGTGCGAGAGTAAAGACCATTACCCAAATTAAAGACAGCTAGCTAATCAAAGCTAAGTGGTGGTGGTGCATACCATTAATCCCAGCACTTGGGAGGCAGAGGTAGGTGGATCTCTGTTAGTTCGAGGTCAGCCTGGTCTACATAGTAAGTTCCAAGACAGCGAGGGCTGTTACACAGAGAAACACTGCCAGTTAATCAAGCTGTATTTTACTGAGCACAGGACTCCCTCTCTAAAGCAGGGTTAGAAAGAATTGTGTGGGTGAAGTTTTCAAGCCTCCTTTTATAGGAGAAAAAGGTACAGACTGGAAATTTCCAGAGGAATTTGGTACCCTAAGGACTTGGCAAGCAAATGACAGAAGCAGACAACAAGTAAGATTATTTGATACTACATTTTGGCAGGACAAATCTCAAGATGCCTTGGCCGAACACTTTATCTTATCAGGGCAGAGTTCAGGGTACAATCAAATTCCCTAGGGCGTGGAACCTGTCAAATTCCAGGAATAGGTTAGGTCAACTTGAGTTTTGAGGTAAATAGAAACTTGAACTTATTTTGAGCTTGTAAAAAGACTGCAGATCTCTGTGAGTTCAAGGCCAGCCTGGTCTACAGAGCAAGTTCTAAAACAGGCTTAAAAGCTACATTGAGAAACCCTGTCTTGAAAAAAAAGAAAGAAAGAAAGAAAGAAAGAAAGAAAGAAAGAAAGAAAGAAAGAAAGAAAGAAAGAAAGAAAGAAAGACAGACCCTGCTTTCTGGTTTCTGCGGTACTGCTTCTGGCTAACTATTCTTGCTAACTGAAGTAAGGTATGATTTTTGTGCTTAAAAGCTCCCATTGAGAAAGGCTGGATGCTGCACTGGGCTCCACAATGTAGTCACCTGTTGTAGTCAATAGCCAGCTAGTAAAGTCTTTCAACTGGCTTAAACCCTTGTCCAAATCATCTTCTCTGATGTATCCCTGACAATAGAGTGGTGGGCTTTGGTGATGCTGCTATCTTTGAGTCATTTTTGCTCCTATAAGTAGCCCTTCATCATATTCCTACAAGAAAGATCAATAAAAATGACTGGTTGACCAAGTTGTACTTTGGTATGGTGTGTGCTTCTTGTCTGGGGTGAGTAGGTATGTTGTATTTCCCCAGGAAATGCGTTATCCACACAACAGATGTGTTCCTTAGATGCGTTCCTTTTTAATTTGTAGAGAAAGGGTCTTACATAGCTTAGCCTGGCTGACCTTAAACTCACTAAGTAGCTAAAATGACTTTGAATTCCTGATGCTCCTGTTTCTACCTCTCTACTACTGAGAATACGGATAAATACCACCTTCAATTTTATGTAATGCTGGGGATCAAATCCAGGGGTTTTTATATACTAGGAAAGAGTTTTACCAATTAAACTATATCCCCAATCCCAAGACACATTTTTAAGCATTTGAGTTTACATCTGTTTTTTGGTTTGGGGGGGTTTTGATGATTTTTTTTTTGAGATAGAGTTTCTCTATATAACAGTCCTGAAACTCACTTTGTAGACCAGGCTGGCCTCGAACTCACAGAAATCCACCTGCCTCTGCCTCTCAAGAGCTGGGATTAAAGGCGTGCACCACCCGGCATTGAGTTTCCATCTGTTGATTATTGGTGCTATCTACTGTTAGAGTCTGAGAGAAGCCTCCAAAGAAGACCAACTGCCCATGCGTGCAGTAACAAGAGTGCTTTATAAATTCCAACAATGGGGTGGCACTTGGACAACCTTAAAGAAGGTCACAAGCTCCTTTTAAATGGAGTTAGGGGAAATCCAGAGAGGAGGGATTCATCTGGAGGGATTGGTGGAGGAAAGATTAGTATGGGAGCTGAATGGTAGAAGGTCCTAGTGGTTAAGGGCCTTCCAGCGGCAAGGTAGGGAAAGCTATCTTTAGTTATCAGGAGACTGGGGAAGGGGGCTCTTGCTGAGCCAACAAAGGGACTTTGGGGCCTGCTGAGCCAGCAGAAGGGGCCTTGGAGGGTCTGCTGAGCTAGCAGAAGGCTGTGGTTTTTCTGAGGTCTGTCTGTTTAGCTCTGTTCCTTTTTAGTGAACTGAAACTAAGGCTTAGATTTCTGTCAGGTTACTGGAGAGCCTGGTCTGCCCCGCTCCTACCCCAGCTCACTCATCCACCACACATGTAGAAGAAAACTGGGTTTTTTGGTTTTTGTTTTTTGATTTTTTCCTCAGTGGGTGGTGATTGATACAGAGACTTATAAGTAGTCTTCTAAGTAGCTATTGCTGTGATACTCAACCATAAACTGAGAAAATAAACAGGTATCTCTATCACCACCTCCAAAGCCCAGAGAACATAGTGGAAGAAGGAGCTAAAACAATGCAAATACAGCAGGCAGAAGTGATGCACGCCTTTAATCCTAGCCCTTGGGAGACAGAGGCAGGTGGATCTCTAAGTTTTAAGGCTAGCCTGGTCTACAGAGAGAGTTTCAGGACAGCCAGGGCTGCACAGAGAAACCCTGTCTCAAAAAAAAAAACCAAACAAGAAAAATTATATATAAACACTAGGCCAAGCCTGGTGGCACAGACTTATAATCTTAGCAACTTGGGAGGCTGGGGCTAGATTGGTGCGTGTGAGTTCCAAGCTAGCCTCCTGGGTTTCAGGCTACCCTGTGTGAGTGTAGTCATGTCAAGACTGAGATCCTGCCTTAAAAAAAAAAAAAAAAAAGTAAACTTTGGAAAAAGGGGTAGAATATTCTGTAGCTGTTTTCTTTGAAAGAAGAAGGAAGTCCATAGACTTGGGAAGTGAATAAATCTTACAGTACTCAGGAAGTTCCTGATAGTTGCTCTATTCATGGGGCTCCTCCCTTGTCGAAGCAGTGAGCGATTGCTGAGGAGACTAGCTGACGGAGGTGCCTGCAATTATTCAGGGAGCCCCAGGGCAGCCTTCAGGACTGGTCCTGGTGCTGGAATGAGATTTTCTTTGCTCTGTAGTTGCTTTTCAGCCACCCATGCCCCTGTAAGTAACCCCTCACCTATTACAATAAATAGCCCCATAAAACCCACCGACTCACTAAGAAGGACTTGGGAGGAACCGTGTGTTTGCTCTGCCACTAGTGCCCCATTTGAGGTAAATAGATGTGTGTTGGCACCACCTCAGGAAAACTCATGCAGTGTACCGTCATCTGCTTAGAAACAATTTAGCCTGCCTTCGCTGAGACTAGCACTTTCAGCTTTCATGACCTGCCTTTCATGGTATTTTCTGAGTAATTCAAAGCAGGGAAACGTTCCGTATAGTAGCGCGTCTTCTAGTGTCAGCACTCAGGAAGTGGAGACAGGAAGATTGCTTCAAGGTTATCCTCAGCCACCTGCTTGAGATGCATGAAACCCTTTTCCAAAATAAAATAAAAATTAGGGTTAGATGTGGACTGAAAAATGGTGAGACACGTTTGGTGTCTCAACACACACATACAAAGAAACCTTGCCTCAGAAAAAAAAAAAGAGAGAAATTATCAAAGACTGGGAGATGGTAAAGGCATAGTTTCCAGACCTAATGATTCCTGTTCCACCTCTGGTATCTATGTTGTAAAAGTACAAAATCAACTCTCAAAGGTTGTTCTCTGACCTCCACACATGAGCTTCATGCATGCACACGCATGTTTATGCACATAGATGTGCACACACACAAGAAGAAAAGAGAGAGAGAAAGAGAAATTATTGAGATTCTCAGAGCTTTGGAAACACAATAGACCTGATTTTATTTTCACTATTTTGTTTAATCTCTGCTTTCTCAACTTTGTGCAGTGACTATGTAATTACTTTCAAAGACAGAAAGATTAATGTTATTAATTTTCATATCTCATTACCAGTTTTATGACTATTTTTAAAAATACCAAATATAAAAATCCCAGGAGGCTGGTGTCCCGGGGGTTCAGTGCTATAACAAATAAGATGATTTGGCAGTCAACAGTTGCCCAGAGCCTGAATTTGGAAAAAAGAATTTCAGAAGCAAAAATTTCTTGTCGGGGACCAGCCTGGAAAAAAATACCTTCCTCCAGGGTAGAGGCGTGGGGATTTAGAAATATAATAAAGAATATGAAGCCGTGAATGAAAATAACAAAACAGAAAAACATAGAATAGTATCAGGAGGGAATTCCAGTGAGTACTGAAAATTCACCCATGTTTAATTTTCAACTGCATAAAATACCTTTGACCCCAAAAGGTAGGAGTGAGACAAAAGCCTGCATTAACATGATACTAGGAAATGAACATACCAATTGAAGGTCACAGGCTGCATTCAGAGTTTTCTGTTGCTAGAACAAAACAAGTCAAGCTCATTGTGTCTAAGTCTTGACCCCCAGAGAGACCACCGGAATCCAGTCAAGTCCAGAATACAAAAGCAAGGTTTATTCAGCATGCAAAGTCCACGCCAGGCTGGGAGCTCAACCACTACTCAAGGCATAGTACAGTAGGGTAAAGCCCCCATTCTCAACTGGGGCTGACATAGATAGGCAAACACTGCAAGCCAGGTTTATTTTGGGTCAAGGGAGCTGGTCTTGCATAACAACAGGTGAGAATTGGCTCTAGCATGCCCTGCCTCTGCAAAGCAGTGGCATCTGCTGTTCCCTGGTAGACCAGGAAGCTGGGTGTTGACAGGTGGCCAGCTGCCAGGAACATTCTGTGGTTTGTGTTTGAACTCAATGTCCTAGTTAGATACCCTGTTTTGCAACTAGCTCTTGATGTTGCAAAGTTTTAGAATTTTTAAAGTTACCAATGTTGCTAGCCAAGGGGAGGATGAAAACCAGAACTCAAACCATCCTTGGGAAGTGTCATGTTCCTTTTGTCTGCGTAACAAACTGTCCTGTATTTTAGCCATTGCTTGCCTGATTACCCCTGTCTTATTGGCATAGGAGCAGCACTCTTCTCCTGGGGCCATGCATAGGCCCTTTTGCTGAATAACAGTTCTAGTCCTCTTCTATTTTGTAAGAATACCTCAGCAATGCTGTCTAGGGAGGCCTCCAGGCTCGAGACAGGTGACTCTAGGTGTTGGATGTTCTTGTCAATGCGCTTACCTAGACGCTGGTATCCAGCCTGTTGGGTGACGAGGCTGTGGTCCCCATGCCTAATCCTGTCAACCCTGCCCCAAGGCCAAGGTAAGGGTAGTAAAGGGCTCTCTCTTTGTCCTGAGAAAGGGAGCTGTTGACCCTGGTGCGGCAACATGGTAGGTCACCTCGGGGATGAGTCTGAAAGACCCCCGATTTGGGGAGACTCTCACTTGAGCCTCGGGATAACGCGACCCCCCCCCCCCAGTAACTCACGAGAGACCGTCTTTGCTGCAATCACACGAGGTTTAATGACAAGACGACAAGACGGGGACCAGTGCACTGGGGCCGAGACTCATAACCCACGTAGGGGAAGAATTCAACCTCGAGTGACTGGGAGAAGTAGTTTTTGTAGGAAGAAACCACATAGCCCAGTAATCCGAAAGGGGGGGCAGGGAGGATGTCACAGAAGATTCCAAAAATTCCAGCGATGATTACAAAGGGGCAATTCCCTGCCTCTCAAGATCATTCTCAAAGGTCGTAATCAGCTAGTTCTTATTCCGGTGATAATTACTAGGGGGTGACAATTACTAGGGGGAATCTCTTTGTCTCTCAAGATTACTCTCAAGATTACAATCCACCTTTATCTTCAGCTAGTTCCTGGAACCCTGGAACTGGTTAACCTTAGATTTCTGATTCTTCTCTTCTTGCTAGATTTTTGGCTCTATTTTCCTGCTAGGGGGATTTGGATTTATCCAAGTCTTTCAAGTCTAATTAGGTACAATACTTTGAAGTGGTGCTAAGTATATGTGTGTGTGTATATATATATATATATATATATATATATATATATATACACACAAGGAGTTAGGCTGATGGAACAGGCCCATCAGGTGCCTGAATCAGGGCGACCGAATTATTGCAATATTGTCTTAGACTGGGGGGGCACCTCTCCAAGGCAAGAGCCGTAACCTTGTATTTCGGGCAGGGTGAATGAGGCCTGAGATTGCCATCTGCAACGGGAAGCTTCTTGGGTGACCATAATATCAGATATGACAGCAATCCCTTCATAATATGGAAGCTGAGCATAAAGGCAGAGCCAGCAAGCACTGGTGAGATTAGGGGATGAATTATTTAAGAACGCAAAAGACACATAATTTTAGTAGTCTGTCACCTGTAGGTGAAACCAGTGCAGGGTATGGTGTCGTGGAAGGTAAATATGGGTTTGGGGTAAATATCTCCAGGGGCAAGATTTCCAGAGCTCAAGTGGAAACCTTGGGGCAGCTCTGAATAATGTTTGGGCCTACAGAAAATATAAGTAGCTGGAAAGACCATGCTATAGAGATGAGCACCCTGTAATCTGGGCCAGTGGGGTCGTAAAACCACAGTCCCTGTGTTTTTAGTGTTACCCAGTCTGCATTTTTACCTCCAGGGGTGAACTTAATCATCCCTAGGAGACCTGGAGGAGGAGAATTCTGGGGATAACGCTGTGCCCCCTAACCTGGACTAACATTGGTCTCATATCCCCATTTTACACAATAAAAATCTCCCCTTCCCCAACATCATGACCAAAATTTTATGTGTGTCCTAAGCAAAGATACCATTGACCTGGATGAACCCCCAGTGCACCAGTGGGTGAAAGTTCATGATGTATTGGAAGGGTTTGAAAGTCAATGATAAGGTCAGGAAACCAGTGCCGAGGGGTGCAGTGTTAACAGCTGTTGACAAAGCCTCTTCTTCCCCGTGAATGTATACAGCCCACATCTGCTGTACCAACTGATGGGGGTTGCTCCGGCATCTGGAGCAGAAGCAGGGCCAGCAGCAGGAGCAAGGTTGCCAATGTGGTGAAGTCTTTGCTGGGATCTGAGTGTGATTTCCAGTTTTCCTCTATTTGCAACTAATGGAATAGTCAAATGTGAGTGTAATGGACACAGAGGGCAATTCCTTCCACTTTGATTGTGGTGGGAGTCTTAAGGATTACCAAGAATGATCCCTTCCAGCACGGCTGGAGGCTGCCATGTTGATGTCATGGGACCAAGACCCAATCTCTAGGCTGGAAGCTATGCGGCTTGGGGGGTAAGCAATAGAATAAATCTCTATTAGTCTTGGCCAGATCTCAGTCCTAACTTGAGAAAGTGCTTTTAGATTTTGGGCTGAAAGACCCCCAGAGTAAGGAGACTCTCACTCAAGTCTTGGGATAACACGATCCCTCAGGAACTCGTGAGAGATCGTCCTTGCTACAATCACATGAGGTTTATTGACAGGACAGGAACCAGTGCACTGGGGCTGAAACTCATTTCCCACGCAGGGGTAGAGAGCTCGACCCTGAGTAGGTGGAAGAAGGGGTATTGAAGGGAAAAAAACACAACCCAGTAATCTAAAGCGGGTAGGGAGGGTGTCATTGGAAAATTTCAAAAATACCAGTGATTGTTGAAAAATTCTGAAAATACCAGTGATAATCACAAGGGGGTAACTCCCTGTTTCTCAAGACTATTCTCAAGATTAAAATCTAACTTTATCTTCAGCTATTCCTAAAACAGAGTCACTGAACCGGTTAACCTAGATTTTTGACTCTTCTCTTCCTGCTTAGATTTTTGGCTCTATTTTTACTGCTAGAGGGGTCTGGATTTATCTGGGTCTTTCATCTCCCCACTTTCTTCTAGTTCCTAGTTCTAATCATAGAACTAGATTTCAGTATCTTTTTGACCTTGTAAAGTGCTATATTGATGGCATAACATCAAAATCTGAACAGCACTTATTCTTTCTCTAATAAAGGCAATTATTTTTAATTCATTAAAGTACTGAGGGGCCTGTATTAGGGCAGTGGTACCTGTCCCAACACCGGCAGCTGTCCCGAGGCCCAGGATTACTGCTAGTATCAGAGAAATAGGTTCTCGTCAAAAGCAAGTTGGATGCTTATCAAATTCATCTTCGAGTGTGTTAGCTGGATGATAAAAGACCTTAGGTACCAGTTGTTCAAGCACACAGTAATTTTGGTGTCATTAAAAACCCGATGTCGACACACAAGGTGTCAGGCCTGTACTACAAGCCCACCATTTATCTAAACTGGGAGTCAAGTACCTGGTGTCAGGAGTCTTTGGGCTCTTAAGAGTCTTCTGACACAAACGTTTGCGGCAGCCGGTGGACTTCCCAGGCATGTCCCTACACCTGTAGCCGCCGTAAGAGTCAGCCTATAATTAGTCCCCCAAACACAAGCATCCTGACTGGTGGTGTTGTGAAAAGCCCCGAATACTGCAATTCGTCAAGAGTACCGAGTATGGCCTTTTTCAACGAGGCTCAAGATTACCAACTCAATGCCGCCGCCGGACATTCCCCGACTTGGAACTGATGCACCATGTGTGAGTCTTCAGCGTATATACTTCTTTTAGTTGTTTCCAGATCCGGCATCTCACCATTTCAAGGGCCTTTATGCAGGCAAATAAAGGTCTGGGCAACAAAGGCAGGTCCATTATTAGACCCAATTACCATGGGTACCCCAAACCTCGGGAAGATTTCTTTTATGATCTTCTTAGCCACCACATTGGCTGTCTCAGTCCTGGTAGGAAAAGCTTCTACCCAGCCTGAAAAAGTATCTATAAAAGCTAATAAGTACTTGTGACCATATCTGGTTGGTTGAATTTCTGTAAAATCTACCTCTCAGTAGGCCCCAGGCTGGTTGCCCCTGAGCCTCTTCCCAGGAGTATATATGGAGTGTCCTGCATTAGTTATAGCCCAGGCTTTGCAGCTTTTGACTACTTCTTCTGCCAAGTCAGAGAGTCCTATAACATATTAATCGGAGGACCTAACCACATCTTTTAGTTTCTCGGCCCCCCAAGTGTGTCAAGTAATGTAAATTGTTAACACACTTGTGCCCTTCTTTTTGTGGGAAGACTAGTTTTCCCCCTTCCGTCTCTACTGCCCCGTATGGGGTTCTTTACCACTCCTAACTTGCCCATAACTTGATAGTCCTCGGGGGTGTATCTAAAGTTGGTTTCGCTGACATCATGATAATCTTTAGGCTCTTTGACTGACAGGATCATTGCTCCCTGAGCCTCCTGTTTAGCAGTTAGGTCTGCCATCTGATTTCCTTCAGCCACAGCATCTCAAGCTTTTTGGTGTCCTGGGCAATGTATGATGGCTACCTTCTCTGGCAAATGTTTTCTTTATTTTTTTATGTCTTTTCCTGCAGATGTCAACAGTCGTCTTTGTCTGTATATTGCCCTTTGTATGTGGGCAGTGGCAAAAGCATACCTGCTGTCAGTGTTGATGTGGATAGACTTCCCCTCTGCCATCGGTAGAGCTTGTATCAAAGCCACAAGCAGGGAGGCTACTGGCCCAGATTACTTGCTTCCGGTCCACCACTGCTGCCCCCACCTTCCTCTTACCTTCAACCACAAAACTGCTGCCGTCCATATACCAGCTCAGACTCCCAGGCCAAGGCTGATACTCAGATCATTTCGGGTGCCAGCTTCTTCTGCCAAAATGTCAGCACAGTGATGGGTAGGTGAGGTGTCATCAGTCTTGGGCAGTAGGGTAGCGGAATTGAAGACTGCAGGGGGAGCGAAAGTCACTGGTTCAATCAGCAAAAGGTTTTGATCACCTCCAGCCTGGTTCGAGAAATCTGATCTGGGCCTTCAACTTTGTTAACAAGTCTCTTTCTAATAAAGGCATAGGACACTCAGGCATAACCAGGAAGGAATGAGTCACTGAATCAGCTAACCTAGATTTTTGGCTCTTCTCTTCCTGCTTAGATTTTTGGCTCTATTTTTTTCTGCTAGAGGGGCCTGGATTTATCCAGGTCTTTCAGGGCTAAGTCTGTTTCCCCAGCTGGTGCAATTAGCTCAGACCATAGGCTGGGGATGAGAGGGGTAGGGTGCCCATGCATGATCTCTAAGGAGGTTAAACTCAACTGATAGGGGGTATTCCTAGCCCTAAACAAAGCAAAGGGAAATAGGGCCACCCAATCCCCATCAGTCTCCAAGGCTAATTTGGTTAGGGTCTCTCTTAGAGTCCGATTCATTCACTCAACCTGTCCTGATCTGGGGCCTGTGTGAAATTTCCATTCAGCTCCCAATGTGGCCTGCTATTCTCTGACTTAGCTGAGAGTTGAAGGTGGGTACATTATCTGACCCAATCATGTGTGGAACACCAAACCTAGAAAGAATCTCTCAAGAATCTTTTTGGCTACTACATACGCAGTCTCATGTTTGGTCGGGAACACCTCTGTCCAGCATGAATAGGTATCTACAAAGACTATCAAGTATTTATAACCATATTTGCCTAGTTTGACAACAGTGAAGTCTCTCCTCTGTCCATATAAAGTCCTGGCTTTCTTTTGTGGCCTCATACAAGGGTTTAGTGATCTCTGCAAACCCAGGAATTCAGAGGCGGCAGAATCTCGCCATCCCCAGGAACTCCCTAACTTGTTTGGCCGTTTTGGGATCTGGAATGTTTAACACAGTCTCTTTTGGGGCCTCAGTCAACCATCTTTGCCCCTTTTGAAGAGCATATCCCAAGTAGGTTACCTGGGCCTTTTTTGCCCATGCTCAGCGTAACACCTGATTCTATGTTACCCTCTCAGTATAATTCACACACCACTGTACCATATGCAAGCCAGGCAAGGGCCTGGAGATTGAAAGAACACACAAGAGACCTGGGTCATTTGAAAGGATATCAGCCTTGGGGAAATCCTTAAATACCTAGCTGCTACACAAGGAGTTCCCCCCCAGGCAGATAGGAAATTGCCACACCCAAGATGGAGTAAACAATGCCCTATAGCTAATCACCAGGTGGGGCAGAAGGAGCACAATAACAAACAGATGTTTTAGCTGGATGATCAGAAGCTGTCCTCAAGATGAACCCCAGGAGCAGAGGTAGACCTGGGTCCTACAGCTTGGTACCCCAGTTCTCCAAGGGTGTGTAACAGGTTTTCGGTCCTTTTCACGCAACTCTCTCGGTCCTTCACAGCAAGCAACAGGTCATTCACATATTGTAACAGACTCATCTCTGGTTTTGGAGTCAATATTTCCCCAAGTCCTCATGCAATGCCTTGCCAAAGATGGTGGGAGAGTTTTTGAAACCCTGAGGCAAACCAGTCCAAGTCAACTATCCACTAACTCCAATCTCTGGGGTCATTTCATTCGGAAGCAAAATAGGCCTGACTCTTGGGGACTAGTGACAGGCTGAAAAAGGCATCTTTGAGATCCAAAACAATATACCATTGCTAGTCGGGAGACAAGGTGCTCAACAAAGTGTATGGGTTAGGTACAGTGGGATGATGTCCATCATCCTGGACTTCCCTCAGCTCCTGCACTGGGCAATAATCATTGGCATGAGGCTTTTTGACTGGTAGCAGGAGTGTGTTCCAAGCAGACTGAGTCAGTTTTAGGACTCCCAGCTTTAATGGTCTCTGTATATGGGGGTTAGGCCCCTTTTAGTTTCCAGTGGCATAGGATACTGACGGACTTTGGCGGGTTCCGCTGCTGCTTTGATCTCAACATAAATTGGGGCCCTATGAAGGCCCAGCCCCATGCCCCCTGTCTTCGCCCAGGCCAGAGGGAACCGATGGAGCCAGTCTTCTATATCAGGCTCTAGTGTTGTCGGTTTTCGATAGAGTCTATATTCCTCAGCTAAGTTGCCGGTGAACAAGACTCTAATTGGCTCTCCATTTTGATGGACCAATTTCCCTTTTTCAGAGAATTGGATTTAGGCTTTTATTTTAGACAAGAGGTCTTGGTTCAGTAGGGGGTAGGGGCATTCAGGTATACTAAGAATGAATGGGTTACCCATCCCATTCCTAAATACACTGTTCTTCCGGTAGTCCATGGGTAAGAATTGGTCCCTGTGGCCCCCTGGTATAGGAGTTCCTTCTGTTTGTGTGTTCTTTCATTGGTTAATGAATAAAGAAACTGCCTTGGCTTAGTTGCTAGGCCAGGACTTAGGTACGCAGGGGAGATAGAACTGAATTCTGGGAGGAAGAAAGCAAAGTCAGGAAGAAGCCATGGATCCTCTGTTATTCTTTGCTATCACTTTAAGAACTAACCACGCCCACCTCAGCCACTTCGGCCTGCCCCCGCCGCCATCTTCCCTCTCCTCTTCCTCTCTCTCTCTCTGGTGTGTGTGTGTGTATGCGTGTGTGTGTGCGCATGTGTGTGTGTGTGTGTGTATGTCTTTTTTCTATGTTTGTCTATGCTTTTCTCTTCTGTAAGCAATAAATGTCTCCCTCTTCTTTAAATAATACTATGTCCTATGAGCCTTTTATCCGCCGTAACTGCCCGCCAGACGCCCCCCCCCCCCCCCCCCCCCCCCGCCTCCGCGAGCCGCCTGGGCCATCCCGCCATCATTATTTTTAAAAAGAACAATATCCTCCACCTCAGACAAACGCTGGTTAGAATCTCTGGTAAGCCACAGCCACGTAGCAATACACAGACTAATGAAGATGTGTTAAACTAATATGTAAGAGTTAGCCAATAAGAACTTAGAGTTAATGGCCAAGCGGTGTTTTAATTAATACAGTTTCCATGTGGCTATTTTGGGTATAAGCTAGCTGAGCGGCTGGGACAAACGAGCGACCTGCTCCTCATACAACAGCTCCCTAGACCCAGGTCTGTCTTTTGGATAGGGGGCCTCCCAGAGTCAGGACCACTGAACTTTCCACTCTGGTGTCCACCATGAATTAAATTGGTTCCCCTCCACCTTTAAGGTTACCCTGGAGAGGGGGACCGAGCTCTGTCTCTCCTAGTCACTGTCCTCCTCCATGGTGGCTGCAATGGGGGTGGGTTTCTTCCCTGTCCTGGCAAATGTCTCCCTTCAGCCCCTGTTTTTAGGGCACTCTCATGCCCAGTGCCCTTCTTCCTTGCAGTACGCACATTGGTTTTTCCCCAGCTTAGGTCAGGGTCCTCTCTCCTGTTCACTAGCCCTTTTATTTTCTATTCCCGCAGCTAGGAGAACTCGTTCCATCGGTGCCTGTTGTCTCTCTAGGATTTTGGCTAAATTTTTGTCTTGCCTTTTCTCTCTCTTGCCCTCTCTTTCCTGCCTTTCTTTTTCCTTTTTCTCTTGCCTCTCCTCTTCTGTTTTCCTTTTATTATATACATTTCCCGCCACCGCAACTAAGTCCCTCTCAGTCTCTTTTCCCCTAAACGTTCTAGCGATTGTAACCTTTTCTTGATATCCGGTGCTGCCTGATTTACATAGGTTAGGATGACAGCCTGCTGTGATTCTTCCAACTCCAGGTTGTATGGAGAGAACTGTCTGTCTAAAGGCCATCATGAGTCTATTCAAGTAGGCAATGGGGCTTTCATCTATTCCCTGTCTAACATCATAAATTCTGGCCATATTTGTGGGCTTGTAAGTCGCAGCCTTGAGATCTGCCAACTGAGCCTGGCAGTAGATTCAGAGACCCTCCTTACCTTCTGCCATGTGGTAGTCCCAGTCTGGATGTGTTGCTAGAACTCACTAGAGGTAAGTTCCAACTCTCTGACCTTGTGGAAATAGGCTCACATTTCTGGGCCACCACAATTTCTAAAGAATTGAATGTTCTAATAGAAAGTAAGAAGGCAAAGAAGGCTGTCTATTTGGGGATAGGAAAGATTGTGCAACACATTACAGCTGCATGCTTGGAATGCAGGTGATTGTGGCCAGTTGTGTTTTACAAAGATGGTCACATCATCTTCAATTTTGGGTCCTTTCTCTTTTCCAGTATGGCCTTGATGCTTCCCTGTGATGACATTACCAGGGTTCTTTCTTCTCCCTTCTGGGCTGATTTCTGACTCACTGGTTGAGTAGGCAACATTCAATTCAAGACGTGTCAGTGATGTCTGACTTTCAAGCCTAGACTGGAAAAGGCTTTGCACTACCTGCCCTTCCCGCTGGAGTCTTCACCATGTAAACTCTGAGATCCAGCCCAGTTCAACTGTCACAGGGTGACCCTGAGAGCAGGAATTGAGGGAGTTTCCAGCAGCTTCAATGACTCTGTTCCATGCTGATCCAGCTCCAGAACTGTCTATTTCTATTCATGAAACAATCCACACAATTGAGCCTGTCCTACCCCATAAAACCGTGTATTAAAGTGGTTTTTTATTTGTTTTTAAATATATATTTATTTTAACCTATGTGCATATGTATTTTGCCTGTATGTATGTATACCATACCTCACAGTCCAGAAGAGGGCATCAGATCCCCTAGGTAGTTGTGAGCTACTGTGTAGGTGCTGGAAACCACACCTAGCAAGGGTTCCTGTCATCTCCCTAGCAACAGGGCTGAAGGCTTTAAAGGGTGTGGTTTTATCATCTGTGCCCTTTTTTGTTAGATTTTGTATTGTTTAGGTGTTGTATATTTGTTTTGATACAGGCTTTTCTGTAGAACTTGAACTTGGTAAGTTTAGGACCTAGCCATAACAAGCTCAATAGAGGTCTGAGTCTCTGTAGTTTACCTTAACCTGGTTCCAAGAAAGACCACAAACTGAGACTACCCAGGCATCACCCAGGAACAGACCATCCAAAAGGAAATTCCAAATATTCCAACCATGGTAGATAGGATCACCTGCCAGCACACACCCATTGCTTTTCACCAGGACACCCTCTAGACAAATGTCAGACAATCAGGGGTCCCTCACCCCTACCTTTGCTGCTATGAAAACCCAACCATAACTGAGCTTGGGACTTTTAGACTACTACAATACTTTGGACACACAGGGAGTCTGAATTTGCAAATTTGTGTAAGAATAAAGGCCCTTTGCTTTTACATACAGCACTTGGTCTCCTAGTAGGTTTTGGGGAGGCTCCATGATCTGGGTATAACTGTATGTAGCTGTGCATGACATTGAACTCCTGATCCTCCTGCCTCTGCCTCCTGAACTCTGGGGTCACAGGTCTGCACTACAACTAGGTTTTCAGGTCCTTAAACTGGTGCTTGTCACAGGCTCCCACCCTTCCTCAGAGAGTAGTAAACAAGGGCTGATGATGATAACATTTCAAAGGGCTGGCTCCCAATTCCGGAAGAAAGTCATTCCAGGATTATAGAACACAGATAAACATGTCAATGGGACAAAGTATTTACAGCCCCTGCTTTTTGTCAGGAGAAACAGTGGGGGGCGGTGAGGGGACAGGGCTGTTTGTTTTTCCTGGGGAGCAGCAACTATTGAATCTAGGACTCATGCATACTAAGCAAGTACTATCCTGCTGAGCTACATCCCCAGGCCTGCAAGGAGCTTACAGGGAACCAGGATGTGGCAGAGCCAATACCTCAGCTATCACCAGAAACTAGAGGTTGGTTCAGTTTCTCAGCACAGCTGAAACATCGGTAGGATAGCGGTTAGAACAACTGTTCCACTTCCAATCTATTGCTGTAACAAACATCAGCCCCCAAAGCAATTCAGAGGAGGAAATGGTATATCTGGTCTATACTCTGAGGTCATAGTCCATCACTGAGGGAAGCTGGACAGGAAATTGAGCAGGAGATTGAAAGCAGGCCCTGTGGTTCAGTCTTTAGAACCTAAAAACAAAGGATAAGGAGTGGAGGAGCTGCAAAGACAACGAGGAGACTCCGGCAGAATGTTGACTGAGGCTGCAAGAAACTGATAGTAAAAAGGGGGAATAAAGATCACTGAAAGTGGAGACAGCCATGACGGAGCTCCGTGGTAAGGCACTTGCCTAATGTATAAACCAACAACATAACCACTCCATTGCATGGTTAAAGGGAAGGTTGTTATTATAGGTATGAGAGAAAAAACAGCCAGAGGCATCTAGAAGAGTCCAGAGCAGAGAAAGAAAGTAGTAGACTATGTAATGGTCTGTGTTATGGTTAATTGTCACTTTAAGAGACAAGCACGCCCACTCCAGACGACCCCTCCCCTCCTCTCGCCATCTTGATTCTCACTGTTCCCTTTTGGCTCCCTCTCTTCTGCTCCCCTTTCTCTGTCTCTCTCTTCCTCGTCTCCTTCTCCTCCCCCCCCCCAGTAATAAATATCCAATTCTATTCTGCACGATGTGTCTGTCTATGTGCCTTCTACCCGCTGCCTGCACACACACACACACACACACACACACACACACACACACACACACACGGCTCGCTGTTCTCCCGCCATGTGTCTCCCTGTCTGGGACCAGCCACCGTCTCTGCCTGGGACTGGCTGCTCTGTGGGCCCGCTGTCTACTGCCGCTGGGGATCTTGCAGCATTTTTAACAGTCTGTCCTGTCCCTTTAAGAAACAAGCCCCACCCACCGGGGGGCTCTCTACCTGGGATGGTTGCCTTCATGGCCCGCCATGGTCTCACGCCCACTGCCCACTGTCGCCACTTGGGGAATATTTTACTTTCGTCATTACAGACTAAACATGACAGTAGACCGCAGACTGAACTGGGCCATAAAAGAAATGTGAACAGAGCAGACAGAAAGGGAAGCACAGAGAAAGGGAGAGCTCAGGTAGCTGCCAGGATGTGGGTTTAAGTCAATAGGAAGTCTTTATTAGTCAGCCAGTGGCTAAAGCAGGTGTTTGGGATCCTAGTGTAGCCCCGAGCCTTTCTCAGGGTGAGTTTTTGAGCACAAAAAAAGCAGCATCTTGGGTTGACATGCTTCGGTTAACAAGAATAGGTAGCCAGAATTGGAACTATAGAAGCCAAAAGGCAAGGTTAGTACATTTAGAGACTTTTCCCAGAATTAGACTCTGATGGTTTAGATCTTTGTTTTCATTTTGGTAGGTGGTGCTGTCTACATGCAGAATTTTACGGCCTGAATGGTATTTCCATCATGAAGTCAATTGTGCTAAGGTTTAGGGGCAGACTAAGATCTGGGGCCCTGTTACAAGGAGAGTAGGGGTAGAGAAGACAGAAAGCCAGTAGAGTTAAAATAGCAGGGTTATAGGGAGAATAAGTAGCTGGGGCAGGGAATCCTGTGCTCTGGCGGAGTTTAGTGTATGGGGAAGTGGTAAGAAGAACTCAGATGCTAGCAAGGACTTTGGAATATGTAACAGGTACTTGCAATATTGAGGGAGCCAGCATGCACTTTGTTATGCTAATAGACACTACAGATAGCCATTCTCCCTTCTGCCTTTTGAATTGAAAAACTGAGTTTCCTTGAACACCTAGCATGCAAAATGCCCTGGGTTTAATTCCCAGTAAAGGAAGAGAAAGGAGGGGAACTGAAGAATAGCAAAATAATCAGTAGGCTCCTTCCAGCTACCATGAGAAGGTAGGTATGCCTAACCTTCTTGGTGACCCCAAAAAGGAGACTTGGTAGCAGAATAGTGAAAACAACAGGTGCAGGCTGGGACCATACCTTGTCCAGGATGCATGACACCCTGGGTCCACATAAAACAGGTGGGGGTGCAGGGTATAGTAACAACACTTAGGAAGGTAGAGGCAAGAGAATCAGAACGTCAAGGTTGTACTTACATACATAGTGATTTTTGAGACCATCTCAAAAGAAAAAAGGAAAAATCATGTGCCTTTTATTAACTGCCTGGGAGTGGCTAATTTAAAAAAATTAAAATAAATAAATAAAAGATTAGTTTAACTGAACTAGGCACAAATAAATGCCCCTGTAGTCTGGGCTGCCAGCAAAATGATATCTTTGAGGTCAGAAGTTCAAGGTCACATAGTAAAAGTGGACCTTGAGAAGGCTCAGTGGGTAAAGGTGCTGGTCCCCAAGGCTAACTCCTGAGTTTGAGCCCCAGAATCTACATGGTAGGAATCAAAAACTGAACGGCACAGTAAGGAGACCAAAATGGCTGCTCTGTGGGTAGAAAAAGAGAAAATGTATTCCAAACAGCCAAGGCTGTATCTCGGGGGAACAGAGAGAAGTGAGTGAGGAGATATCCTCAAGAATTATAAAGAGAATGGCTTCAGGAGAAGAGGAGCCTTGACCTGGGGTGGGGGATAAGGGCTGAGGGAGCCAGAGGGCTAGCTAGCACGGACCTTGAAATGCTGATAGGCAGCACAGGCTTTTGTTACTGGTAGAGCCAGAGAACCTTCTGCCAAAGATAAGGGAAATGACTCCTGTGGCAACTGGGAACCAGTTTCACAAGTCCCTAAGGAATGCTAGCTTTTATCTAACCACCAGAAATCTCCCTATCTTAAGTGCTGAGCCCATCTCTGGATATTTGGATTGCCTTCTGGAGTTTGGGAAATTGTAGCTTCCTTTGGACCTGACATAAAACTCTTCTTACAAGTTGTCCTCCGACCTCCATATCCATGCCTGGATATGCACCTATATAACACACAATAAATTAATACAACTTAAAAACTAAATAAATAACAAAACCTTATCTCAAAAGAACAAATAGAGGCTGGAGAGATGATGCAACACTGGTGGCTCTTCTGGAGGACCTAGGTTCAATTCCCAGCACACTCATGGTAACTCACAACTCCTACATCCTCTTCTGTCCAGTGTAAAGACTAGGCACACACACGGTGCACAGCCTACGTGTAGGCAAAACACCCATACACATAAAATTGAAAAATAAAAAAGCAGTTGGGCACAGTAGCTTTCAGTTGTAATCCCAGCACTCAGAAACCAGAGGCAAAAGGTTTGCCATGACTCTGGGCTCAATCTGAACTACAAATTGAGAACCAAGGCATTGAAAGACCCCAACCCTAGTTTCCAACTTAAGATGTTTTGATCAACTAGGCCAGGGCAAAACAGGATTTCTGTGTGCAGCAGAAGCAGTCTTGAGAAAAACATCCAGTCCTTTGTGTGTTGAAACCCCAGGGGGCAGAAACTGGCTGAAACTGGCTTAAACTAGACTTGCTTTTGTCCTGACATTGGCCCACTCCATATGTTAATTTGCAATGACCAATGATGTTGCTGTTGCTATGCTTCCTCGTTATGTAACCCTGAGACCCTATAAATGCTTGCTGGAAAAATACACTGGGTGGGGGGGGACTCAGTCTCATAGGAAGTACTGAGTAACCCATTGGTGCCTTTGACAACAAAGAATCCTCTTGCTGTTTGCATCCATTGGTGTGGCTTATTGAGTCTGGGGGATCCTTCCCTGAACCGTAGAAATTAGGGTCGTTCAGCATCCAGGGCTACACAGTCTCAAAACAAAGATAGTTAATCATTAGCATCCCAGGGGTGAAGTTCAGTGTTAGAACATTTTCCTAGCTTGTGTAAAGCTCTGGACTCAATGCCAGAACCTCAGAAAAAAAAGAGAATACTTCTCTTGGGAAACAGAGTAAATATAAAGGGTTCAGGACTTACTGGATTCAAAAATAAATTTTCTTTGCAAATTTCCCAGATCTTCAAAACATATAAGGCATATTTTTCAGTTGCTTCTTTATATAATAATGTTATAAAGTAGCTTTTTAATTAAGAGGAAGATAATTTAATCTTACTAGTAAAATGGATCAAATTTTACTTATTTTTATTAACAATTCCTTTTTTAAAATAAATAAATAAACAAACCTGGCATGGTGGTACATGCCTCTGATACCAGTACTGGAGAGACAGAAGTGGATTTCTGTGAGTTCAAGGAGAGCCTGGTATACACTGCAAATTTGAGGCGAACGCTACAGAGTTAGACCCTGTTTTGAAACAAAACAAAACAATATTTTTAAGGTTTTTTTATTGGCACGTGTGTGGTGCTCACAGAGGCCAGAGGTGTGGGGTCCCCTGGAGCTGGTTGTGAGGCTCCATTTGGGAGCTCTGCAAGTGCCGCAAGTGCTCTATACCACAAAGCCCATCTTTCTACTTCAAAGCAAGAGTTTAAGACTAATGTATCGCATGGGGATGCAGTTTCCAAAGTAAAGTTTCCATCCACCCCCCACCCCCCCACCCCCCCACCCCCACCCCCCACCCCCCCGCCAACCCCACTAAGGTGTCTTCTTTTAAAGCTTCTAGGGAGAAGGTAGGGATGGGGGAAGGGCATTGCACCATAAGGAAATGGCAGGTCTCTTTATATTGCCAAACCAAGTTGGAAGATCCTATTTGCATTTGCCCTTTGACATGGGGCAGGCGCCTGAAAAGAGTCTGCTGGAGATTTTGAAGAACAATGGCCTAGTGATTGTGTGTACTGAGAAAAGGCTGTGTGGGGCACAAAGGGCTGGTTAGTACTTGATCCCAAGAAGTGATAGTTGACAAGCTGCCTGATCCCTTCACCTTAGAGGGCCTGGGGCTGTTCTTGTTAGCCCCTCCTGTGCTGGCCTTAGTTACCTGGAACCCTGATCCCTGCCTAGGTGAGGTTTTATTTGTTTGTTGACAGGATGCCATCTTATAATGCAAGCTGGCCTCAGGCTAGCCTCGAATTCCTGATGCTCTTGCTTCTGACCCACAAGTGTTAGGGTATCGAGTGTATACTACTACAGCTGGTTTTCAGGATGCTGGGGGACAAGCTCTCCACCAGGTGAGCCACATGCCTATGTGACATGATAATCAACCAATAGACTCTGCTTATTTTTGTCTTCTTTCTTCCGCTATCCTCTCCCATTCTTTCTGGCTGTCCTGGAACTCACTACCTAAAGGTTGACCTTGAACTCAAAGAGATCTGCCAGCCTCCACCTCCTGAGTGCTGGGACTAAAGGCATGCTCCCCCGCACCCAGCCTTTATCCTGGCAATTTCTAATAGTGACTTTCATTTTAATGAAGTCTAGGTTATTGGCTTCTCTTCCTCCTTTAACTGTTTTTTGTCTCCTAGCGAGTATCTGTTTAGTTCAAGGTCATAAAGCTCTGTGTGCATGGTGGTGGTGGTAGGGGATTGTTGTTTTTAGAAAGCACAGGCTGTCTTGGGCTCATCTGTGTCCAGTTCTTTCAGCATCTGGACTTTCTGTTGTTGGCTTCTGTAGGATTGTGGGGTGTCCGAGACTGGTTCTCATGTAGCCCAAGTTCTCTTCAAACTTTCACAAGTTCAAGATGACCTTGAACTCTGAATCTTCCTGCACCTGCACCATCACTCACGCTCAACAGCTTTTGTGGACAAGCCCATTCTTTCTCCATTCCATTGCCTAGAAGTTGAATTCTGTATTTTTTTTTCCCCCAATGATCTGTTTTCTTTCTTCCCTTCTTTCTGTTTTTATAGTTGGCAGGAAAAACCCATCAGGGACTCTGGCTAGTCTTGTTGTAACGCTGTGATACAAGACAGATGAGGTCACGTCAAACTGAGCCCATACACCTGCCACACACAGGACAGTGTGACAACACTGTGGTGATTTGAATAAAAAAGGCCCCCATAGGCTCATATATCTGAATGCTTAGTTATCAGGGAGTGGCACTACCTGAGGATTAGGAGGTTGGCCTTGTTGGAGTAGGTATGGCCTTGTTGTAGGAAGTGTGTCACTGGGTGGGATTTGAGGTTTCCAAAGCCCAAGCCAGGCCCAGTGGCTCTCCTCCTGCTGCCTGTGGATCCTGAGGTAGAATTCTCAACTACTTCTCTAGCTGTGTCTTCTTGTGTGCTGCCACGCACCCTGCCTTGATGATAATGGACTAAGTCTTTGAAACTGTAAGCAAGCACCAATTAAATGCTTACTTCTATAAGAGTCACTGCAATCATAGTGTCTCTTCACAGCAATAGAGCTGAAAGACCCCTGATATGGGGAGACTCTCACTCAGGCCTCGGAATGACACGACCCTCCCCAGTAACTCACGAGAGACCATCCTTGCTGCAATCACATGAGGTTTTAATCGAGACGAGAACCAGTGCACTGGGGCCGAGACTCAGAACCCACGCAGGGGAAGAGTTCAACCCTGAGTGGCCAGGAGAAGGGATTTTTATAGAAAGAAGCCACAGTCCAGTAATCCGAAAGGGGCAGGGAGGGTGTCACAGAAAATTCCGAAATTACCAGTGATGATCACAAGGGGCAACTCCCTGCCTCTCAAGATTACTCTCAAGGTCATAACCAGCTAGTTCCTGAAACACAGTATTCCAAAAATACCAAAGATAATTACTAGGGGGAAACTCCCTGTTTCTCAAGATTATTCTCAAGATGACAATCTAACTTTATCTTCAGCTAGTTCCTGAAAACCCTGAACTGGCTAATCCTAGATTTCTGATTTTTCTCTTCCTGCTAGAATTTTGGCTCTATGTTTTCCTGCTAGGGGGAATCTGGATTTATCCAGGTCTTTCAGAGCAATGACTAGAGATAAATACCTCGCCCGCACTTGCAGTTGTGATGAGCTTGAGAAACGCTGAAGGCACTGGCCTGTTTTCTAACCCCACACTACCCTGATTATAGTAGGTTTGAGGACAGGAGTTGAAACCCACTGTTGCATATTATTCTCTTTCTTACTCTCTCTGGCTACCTCTCTCTCTCTCTCTCTCTCTCTCTCTCTCTCTCTCTCGCTACCTCTCTCTCTCTCTCCCTCTCTCTCTCTCTCTGGCTACCTCTCTCTCTCTCTCTCTCTCTCTCTCTCTCTCTCTCTCTCTCTCTCTCTCTCCCTCATGCGCCTCTGCTCTCTAAGCCTTGCTATCCCCCTGTCTCCACCGTTCTCTCCTGCTTCCTTCTCCCTGGCCATCTCCAGTCTATTTCTCCTTCTCTCTGCTCTGGACTCCTCCACATGCTTCTGACTGCTCTCCCTCTCATATCTACAGTAAAAACCTTCTCAAGTAATCAGTCATGTCAGCAGTTTCTTTACTGTGTTCCCTAGAATGCACTATGCATTTCGTTATCACTTTTGCAAATGTTTGTCAAATCAAGTCTAAGGCTTGATTGATTTATTTGTAGACCAAGTTAGGGGAAATTTACATATTAATAATACTGACTTCCTAATCAATGAACATTGCTCCATTTTAGATCTCAACTGCTTTGGTAAACATTTCACAAATTATACACACATAGCTCACACTAGCATGCTTAGATTTAGTCCAAACTACTTTATGTTTGTATGCTGTTCTAAACAATACTAGTTATGGATTAAATTATGTCCTATAAAAAAATATGTTCAAGCCAGGTAGGGTAGATCATGCTGTGATCCTAGTACTCAAAGAGGCAGAGGCAGGAGGATCACTGTAAGTTCTAAGCCAGTGACTATATAACAAGATCCTGACTCACAAAAAAAAAAAAAAAAGGAGCACACACTTCTGGGAAACATGTTGTGTCTGACTGAACTGGCTCAGAAGATTCATAAGGATGTTTTCTCATCAGCTTTCCTCACTCTCTCCCTTCCTCTCCTTTTTTGGAAGTGATGGAGATCGAACCCAGAACCTTGTGCACACTCCGGCAAGCACTTCCTGCCTTTTCATGGTGATTTTCTTTCAGGCAGGCTCGTCTGCAGAGCAGGTCAGTAGAGAAATTTATTCTAGATTCTGCTTCTAGCCAATGTCCCAGTCCATAAGCTTCGTCAGTTTTTTGTTGCTGCGAATAAATAACAGCCTGATTCTTAGTTTAAAAAGAAAGAAGAATTTTATTTTCTCCAAGTTCTGGGGTCTCGAGGTTCAGTAGCAAGGCACCAGCAGGTTGGTCTGGCAAGAACTGCCCTCTACAGAACTGCACCTTGCCTCTCCATCCTGCACCAGGAGGGTGTGATTTTTACTAGAGTGGTCTCTACTCCTGTCTTCTCGAAGGGAATTCAACCCAGAGACACAGACGGATCAAGCAGAAGTTTACTTAATGACCCAAAGAGAGGAGAGTTTGGAGTCTCAAAGGCCAGTAGCAGCCAGTGGTTTCCATCTTGTGGAATTTCAAGATTTTGGGAATAGTTATGAGATGGGGTGGAAATTTGGGGGATAAGGTAACCCCTTTTCCTTCCCAAGTCATAGTAGATATATCTTTATCTTATAATATTTTCCCCTACAATCCTCCGAAAAAGTCTGCATACCAGTGAGTGGGGCAGGTATCACAACTACAATGTAAATGATATTATAATGAAGGCAAGATCATTTGAGGATTTGGACCCTTCTGCCATGAATATGTGGGGAAATGCCCTGGGAAGTTAGTTTTTTATGCATCAAGAACTTATCTGCAGCCTCAAGGACGCCGAGCCACTGAAATAACAAGGCTGAGGTTCCCTTGGTAACCTCACACAGTTCACTCCTTTGTGAAATGTTCAAGGTTCCACGATTAGGTTCATGGCCACCAGTTAAGAAAACAGCAAAAGCTGAGGCTTTATTATCCTAAAAGTTGAGGTCAAGGTTTAAAAGTCTGCTGAGAAGGGATGAAGAAATAGCTAGCAGCTAAGAGCACATCCCAGAGGGTTCCATTTGATTCCCAGTACCCACATTAGGTGGCTCACAACTGTTTGCAATGTCAGTTTGTTGTAATTCAATGTCTCTAGGCTCTACAGGAACCAGCAATCATGTGCACACAGCCATCACTGACACACACACACTTAAAAAGTAATAGAATAAAATCTTTTTTTAAAAAAAAGAAAGATAGGTCGTGAGGCATGTTAGCACATGACTTCATGACTTTAAGCTCAACACTTGGGAGGCAGAAGCAGGCAGATCTCTAAGTGTTCCGGGCCAGATTGTTCTACAAAGCTAGTACCAGGCCAGTCAGGGCTATGTAGTGAGACCCTGTCTGAAAACGAAACAAAGTCTGTCAAGTTGCACACACAGGAGCAGGACTTAGGCTGTCTATAAGACTCCCTTCTATGAGATCCATTGCTCATGTCTGGCCTCTAAATGGTGGAGTACAATAGAGTAAAGGGAGCCGAAAGCAGCTTCAAGCCTCTTTCATAAGAGTGTCAATACCAACCATTAGCAGCAACTCGAATCTTAATCCCCACCCCACAAATGTCAGATCTGCTGTGTGTAGTACCTTGAATGTACCCAGACTAGATTCAAATACACTACGTAGCCTAGGATGACCCTGAACTCCTAAGTGTTCTGTGGCAACCTCTCAAGTGTTAGGATTACAAGTGGAAGCCCTCACACTGGCTGGATACTCTATCCCCTGATACCATTGAACTGACCACCCCTGATACTCCTTACCCCTCCTCTTGCTCCATTCTGTCCTGTGATAACCAGACTCTGCATCTCCAATCTGGTTCTCTTGACTCCAAAGGAAAAGAAATGAAAGCTATATTAATCTGAAAGTGTAGTTTCACTGTGTGTTCCTAAATCAGTAAAATCTGTCTGTAGCCCTCCCGCCCCCACACTACCACTCCACTGACCCTGCTGCCAACAGCATGCAACCTCCGTATATTAAATCTAACAGACCCTTTCAGTCCTGTCCTTCTGTCCATCCATAACCACTCCATCTTTGCTGAAATGTGTTCCCTCTTTGGTTTCTGCGCAGCCTGGCAGCCTTTCAGGATTCCATCTCGGCAGACTGATGAAAGACTCAAAAAGTTTGTAATCCTTCAATCTAAACCAAGATGCAAATACAGCTAGCATAGGTCTAGCATATGCTTTTATCTATTTTTTAATTAAAATTATACTTGGTATTATTATGGGGAAGCTATATGCATATCAGGGCACATGTGTGGGGGTCAGAGGACATCTTTATGGAACTGGTTCTCTCCTTCCACCTCTATGTAGATTTCAGGGATTTTTCCAAGGTTCTCAGGTCTGCATAGCAAGCTCTTTATCCACTAAGCCATCCCATCCATTCAGCAAATTCTCTTCCTATTGCAAGTTGTTGTCATTCACCAGTTGCCAACATTTTTCCTAGGTGTAAGGTCCCTATGCATTGCCAGCATAAAGCATGGGTGTGGGGCGGGGGGGGTCTGTTCTGGAACCAACCAATCCAGGGCACACATCTGATGGTGACCCCAGAGGAGACAACAAAAGCAGAGGTTTTCCAAGGCCAAATGCAGAGGATTACATAAGTTGTTCTAAATCAATTATCATTGGTCACAAAGGTCAGTACCATGGGTGCCATCAAGGCAAAAGTTGAATGGTATTGACTTATCAGGTGACAGTTCTTCATGTGTGGTGACAGTGACCATTGTGCAAGGTTGTGGTTTCCAAAGAGTCCTTGTAATAATTTGGGTCTTTTATTTTGTTTTATTGGTTCTTGTTGTCATAGATGGGTTAGCAATTCCATGACCTCCTGGCCTCTGGCTCCTCTTACTAAGGTGAGCCCATTTTGGAACTGAAATTGTTCACCTCATCTAGAAGTCAGCATGCTGTGTCCTGGGCACACAAAAGCATTTGAAAGTCCATGGTTCTCTAGACCTCTTTCACCAAAGAGCCCAACGCTGCCTACTCCAGCTATGCTTGACCTAGGTCTCCCTGTCCCCAGTATAAAAGCCCTCAACTCTAGCTTCCATGTACTCAACCCTGCACAGAACCTCATCCATGTTCCTCAGTTGAGTAGAAGTCACATCCAGAACAGGTAAAAGTACCCCTGTGACCCCCATCCATAACCACAGCCATTCCTTGCTCACTTCTGTGTTGGAACTAATATCTTAGGAACAGTAGATTTAAAAACCTTAAAAATCTATTAACTACATGATCCACTAGCTTTCATCAACACAAAAGCTAGGAACACCATCAGATAGCATCTTAAGCCTATAGAAGAACCTCTCCCATATCCTGAATCACCCTCTTACATGCCCTCCAATGTATGTTTAGACATGCCTGGATCTATGACTTTCTTTGTTCTATAAAACTTCAGAACTTCTTACAGAGAAATTCTGTCTCAAAAACCCAACTGGGCAGTAGTGGCACAAACCTTTAATCCTAACACTTGGTGTTATGGTTTAAGTAAAATACTGTGGATCCCCAAGTGGCTGCAGTGGGCCATGAGACCATCCTGCAGGTCCCCAAGCAGCAGTGGGCAGCGGGTCCCAAGACCACAGCAGGCCAGGAAGGCAGCTGGGTCCCAGGCAGGAAGCCACGTGGCAAGCAAGAGACCAAAACAAATAGGCATGCCATGCAGAGTGAAGTTGGATATTTATTTAGTGGATTATGGAAGGGAAGGGGAGAAGGGGAAGAACAGAGAGAGGGAGAAACAGAGAAGGGGAAGGGGAGACGTGGGGAGAAGGGAAGGACAGAAGCTGTCTCTTGAAGAGAGACAGAAAAGGGAGAGACTTAGGCTGGAAGCTGAAGATCATGGGGTGGGATGGGTGTAGCTTGTCTCTTAAAGAGTCAGAACAGATCATTACACTTGGGAGACAGAGGCAGATGAATCTCTAAGTTCAAGGCCAGCCTGAGGAGCAACTTCCAGGACAGCTAGCGCTATACAGAGAAACCCTGCCTCAAAACAACAACAACAACAAAAAAAAGGCAAGCAAACAAACAAACAAACAAAAAAGATGGGAGACCTTTTTCTTACATTGACAAGATCTTGTCTTACAAAAAATGGTCAGCAAGGGGCAGGTACACCAACAACACCAACAGTATTTTCTGTCTTGTCTCTTTAGCTGAAAGTGGTTACATATAAGTTTTGGGTTTTGTTTTTTGTTTATTTGTTTTGGGGGGCTGTTTTTTGATTTGTTTTGTTTTTTGATTTTTCGAGACAGGATTTCTCTGTGTAGTCCTGGTTGTCCTGGAACTCACTTTCTGGACAAGGCTGGCTTCTAATTCTTAGATATCTGTTTGCCTCTGCCTTCCAAATACTGGGGTAAAGGGCTTATGCCACCATGCCCAGCTAACATGTCAGCTTTTAAAAGACAATATTTACATACAAAATTTTGAAAGACAATATTTGACTTTCCCAGTCTCTGTGGCAGATGACCTATATCTACCACAAAATGGCACTTAAAGTCAGTTTAACCCTTTGAGTGTCTTGGGGACATAGCTCTCTGTCTGTCTGTCTGTCTTTCCTTCATTCTTGAGGACAAAGGATTTATTGTTGCTTTTAAGTTACAGTACATCACTGAGAGAAATCAGGGCAGGAACCAGCAAGGAATGCTGCTTGATATCTAGCTGGCTTACAAACTCATGTTGTGAGCCACTTTTGGGGGGGTGACTACTGCCGCAATCCTAGCCGCAGCAGGTTCGCACGTTCCAGGGTAGCGGTGTGAGGGTTAGAAATGTTAGGTAGGAGGAAGAGCGATAAGAAAAAAAAACATAGAGATATAGGATAGTGCGTACATGCGTGGTTACATCTGCTATGACTCAACTAAGCCCTTGCGTGCATGCGTGAGCCCATCATCCGCCTGAAGTCAGGCATGCCTTTAATCCCAGCTCTCCTAGTCATGGTTGTTACTTTTGTGATGAAACACCATGGCCAAAAGCAAACTGGGGAGGAAAGGTTTATTTGGCTTACACGTCCACATCACTGTTCATCATCAAAAACAAAATGAAACAAAATAAAGCAACCTGTTTACCTTCAGTAGAAAAAAACAAACAGAAAACATTTCCTTCTGTCAAGCTGGGGTTTTTTTTGTTTTGTTTTTAAGACATAGCCTCAGTCAGGTGGTGGTGGCAGTGCTTGCCTTTAATCCCAGCACTTGGGAGGCAGAGGCAGGTGGATCTCTATGAGTTCAAGGCCAGCCTGGTCCAGAGAGCTAGTTCCAGGACACCTAGGTTGTTACACAGGTCTTGTAAAACAACAACAACAAAAAAGATTCATGTTTATTTTATTTATGTGTATGTGTGTGAGCTTATGTGAGTTTATGCGCACCATATTCCCTCACATGCTTGAGGGGCCAGAAGGCACTGGACCTGCTGGAACTGGAATTACTGGCTGATTGACAGGGGCGCTGGGACCCACACCCAGCTGCACTAGGAGAACAGTAAGCACCCACTGAGTCATCTTTCAAGCCACACCCCCTTTTTCCTCTTGCCTTTTTGGTTTTTTGATTGTTTTATTTGCAGAGACAGGAGGGAGCTTTTTACAGTATCCCAAGTCTGGCCTTTAAATCACTCCAGCTGAGAACAGCCTTGATCCTGATCCTCCCCTCCCCTTTCATGTGCCTGTTCCTGGAAAGGCTGGACCAAATGAAAGGTCACTTAGACCCAGGACCAACAACAGAACAAATGACTTCACCCAAGATTAGAGAGCCAGCAACATTAGCGGTTCTTTACAGGAGTATGAGAGTCTAGAGCAGCACGGATTGATATAGGAGACACTGGGGATGAAAAGTTAATATTATTACAGATTTATCAACAAACTGGCTTAAGGAAATATGAAGTTACACAAACTAGTATTCTGCAAAAAAGAGCCGACTGTAATATAATCCAAGACAAGTTCCATGCTCACTTGACTTGTTAGAAACTGTAGGGAAAGTTTAGACTTGCTCAGAAGAAGCTTGTGTTACGATTCATTCACTAAGCCAGGTGAAGAGGCACTGGGACATACACCTGTAATCCCAGTACTTGGGAGGCAAAGGCATGTGGACCTCTGTGAGTTAGATGGCAGCTTAGTCTGTAAAGTGAGTTCCAGGATAGTTAGGGCTATGTAGAGAGATCCTGCTGTTAGGAATATTTCTTAATATTAGCTCCCTGCCGACGCAAAAATTCCCAATCAAGCCAAATCAAAACAAGTCAAATTAAGAAATATCCAGGTTTAATGGGAGATCTGTGCTCTCGGGTGGACCTGAGGGGGAAACCAGGAAGCCGTGGGAATGCAACCCCTGGGAGGAAGAAAGGGAGACCACGTGTTCCTCTTTTGGGGGATCACTTAAATATCCTGGGGAGTGGTCCTGATCCCACCCCCAGGGAGGGGTCAGGACCTGACCTCCTGGAATTTGGAGTCCAGACCAGGCCTGGGATAGATGCGAAGGGCAGGGGCCTATGCTCCCAACTTGAGACCTGTCTTGTCAAGCAAATTAACAACAACAAAAGATTGGTTCACTAAGATTAGACCCTAGTCCCGTATCAAAGAAGACTCCTCTATTGGGCAGTTCACAGCACTGGGTTCATTAAGATCTAGTTCTCTTATCAGGAAAAGCATAATTCTGTCAGATCGGCATGAGGGCTATGAGTAACGACTAGTTGAAAAGAACAACACTGGTGTACTTCAAAAGTAACTGGGACAATACCTTTGCCATGGCTCCAGGGACTTGAACCTGACTGGGGTAGAAGGGAATGAAGAAAGGGAAACACAAAGGCACATGAATGGGAAAGCCGTATTCTGGGGTACTGGACTCTCTCATGGAGAAACTGCAGCATCCAGGGAGATTAGCATGTTTATTAAATACCGCTGAGCAGCAAGGCAGGGGCTATTGCACACAATTTTAAAAATAGGTGGGTTATTCCATACAGATAAGCAAGGTGATAGGGTTTGCAGCTCTAACTCTTGTAGGAGCAGGCTCTGTAGAAGTGAGATCTTGGGAACCTTGGACTTTTAAAACCTTTAAGACCTATGTAAGTATCACATATATCTAACTTCTTATATGTTTTCAAAGTTAAGCCTAAAACAAGTAACTAGAACTGAGTTGTTAATTTTTTGTTTGTTTGTTTGTGGCTAGTTTCTCTTTTGACATTAGACAGATGTGGACATGCGTTAAAGAGCTTTTACTTATCCCCCAAATGCTTAGAATAAATTCCCATAGAGTGGAGATTAACCTGTTCCTTCCGAATGACTCAGTGTAACAGACCCCCAGATCATGGTAGGCACCAAACCTTAGCACAACTGACACTGTGACGGTAGTACCATTCAGACCACCATACTCAGTTCGCAGACAGCAGCACCTGCCAAAAACGAAAACAAAGACCTAATCCATCCAAGTCCACAGTTCTAGGAAAGTTTCTAAATGTACTAACTTTGCTTTTTTGGTCTCTGTAGTTCTACTTCTGGCCAACTTGTTAACTGAAGTATGTCAACCCAGTATATGATTAAAAGCTCACCCAGAGAAAGACTAGGGCCCACACTGGGATTCCAATCACCCAATGTAGTCATTGGCAGGCCAATAAAGACTTTCTATTGGCTTAAATCCATGTCTGAATGGTGAATATCCTACAATAATGAGAGGATTATGCCTGTGTAGGGGATTACCTACAAAAGCTGTGTCCCCGAGCTTCCTCCCCAGTTTGTGCACAGGTCAGCTAGCTACAGAGTTTCCTGCCTGCATCAGTGTAAACAACTTCAGGAACTTCCTAATACTTACGAGTAATATACTTCCTGAGTTTACACAACTTCAGGGACTTCCTAATACTTACGAGTAATATACTTCCTGAGTTTACACAACTTCAGGAACTTCCTAATACTTACGAGTAATATACTTCCTGAGTTTACACAACTTCAGGGACTTCCTGATACTTACAAGTTATACACTTCCTTAGTCCTAGTGTTGTTTCTTCCTGTTATGGAATGAGCCTCTCTCCCGGAGGGAAAGTTTCCACTTAGAGAAAACTGCTACACAACATCCTCCTGCCTCAACTCTGGATGCTGTGATCATTAGTTTATACCACCCAGATCTGGTTCCTTGTTTAATCTGTTTCCTGACAGTGGAAGATTGGAAGGGTAGAGGCTGAAGGTGATTCCATACCTCCAACACTCATAATGGATTTTAGCGTATTGGTACCTTATCTGCTCTTTCAAAGACAATAATTATTTGTAAACCTTTATTGGCTTCATTTTTATTCCATAATAGAGTAAATGCTTTATGTCACAAAATACAGTAAAAGAACTGAGGAGCAGACAATAAGGGTTGATTCCTACACAGAAAGGCTTAAGAGAACAGAAAATAAGACAAAAAACAGGTGGCCTGGCCCAGACTGGTGGTGCACACGCCTTTAATCCCAGCACTGGGAGGCAGAGGCAGGCAGCTCTCTGTGTGTTTGAAGCTAGCCTGAGTTACAAAGACCCTGTCTCAAAATCAAAAACAAAGAAACAACCAGAAAAAAAAAGCCCAAAAAGCCAAATAGTCATTTCCAAGTTGCTTTCCTTGAGGGCAAGGAGGGGGATAAGAAGTTAGTGCCAGCTACGTCCAGTAACTGTCTTGTGTAATGATTGTGGCACAGGCAGCCTTGTTATCCTGCCAACTCAAACTGCCTTGTTTGGACAGTTTGGCTGTTATTGCTGGAACCGTGGGTGGGAAAAAAAAAAGCACAATTTCACCTCAATGATTGGGAATTCTGCTTTTGCGTTCATTCATTTGTCTATAGACACTGCTGCCCAGGCCAGCCTCAGCCTCCAACCTGAAGTCTTCCTGCCCCAGTTTTTCTAGTGCTGGGGTGACAAGTTTGTGAGTGGACTTTTAGGGTGTGTGACTCCATTTTTATTTTTTTGAATTGACTACTGTAAAGCTCTCTGGTCCTGCCTCCTTTTGTGTCTGCTTAGCCCCTTCTCGGCCTGCTACCCCCGTGATGGCCACATCGCCTGGGCAGTACATTTGGGGTTCCCCATGAACCTTACAATGGTACAAATGTGTTAATCAAAATAGACTAAACATAAACTAAAATAACTGAAAAAGGTATAAATTGAAATTAATTGTTGAACTGTGGCTAAAATAACTATGTCCTGCCAAAACAGATGTTACAAGGTTACTCTTACCCTCATTTAAGTTTTATGTAATTGTGGTCTATATGGTCTTTTATCTGATCTTTTGTCTTTATTTATTTATCTACTTATTTATTTATTTTAGTGTTTGTTTTTGTTTTTCAAAACCAGGCTGGCTTCAAACTCAAATACATCTGCCTCTCCTGCCTCTGCCTCCCAAGTGCTGGGACTAAAGACACGTGCCACCATCTTTCACAGTTTTTACTTCTGAGGCAGGGTCTCTTCACAAAGTCCCAGCTGACCTGGAGCTCACCATGACATCCTGCCCCTGACTTCTGAATGCTGCTGTTAGATATCGGGATTAGGTCAGACTGCTATGGTTTTTCTTTCTTTTTCTAAATTTCATTTTGCATTTAATTATTTACTGGTGTGTGCACATGGGACATTATGTAGCACTTAAGACAACTTGCGAAGGTTGGTCCTCTCTGTCCACCATCTAAGCTCAAGAGCTCAAACTTGGTTTGGTTTTTTTTTTGAGACAGTGTCTCATTTAGTTGCACAGATTGGCCTTGGACAAACTCTGCAGCCCAAGCAGATCTTGAACTTGCAATCTTTCTGCCTCAACCTCTGAAGTAGCTGAGATTACATAGCTGCCCTACCAGGTCCAGCTAGTGAAGATTATCCTGAGACTTAATACTGACAAGTATTTTCTAAGATGACGACTAGCTTTTAGTTCTGGGTTTCCCACAAAAATGATTTTTAAAGAAATCACTTCATTTCTTCAAATTCCAATCCTTTGAAAAATCAATAGAATGAGGCTGGAGAGATGGCCCATTTGTTTCTGAGCACTTGCTTCTCTTCCAGGGAACCCACCATACTGGATAGCTCATAAATACCGTGGGAAATCCAGCATCCGCAGACACCTGGACACCTACGTAGAATTTCACACAGACATTCATATGCATTTTGACTCTATGTACTGTATATCTTTTCCCCTGTCAATCAAAACCACAGAGAGAAGTTAGCAAAATTAGTAATTACCCAACAAAATTTCACTACATGAGTGTTTTGCATTCCCTTAAATCAGTGGTTTTCAACCTTCCTAACGCTGCTACCTTTCAGTGCAGTTTCTCATGTTGTGGTGACCCCGAACCATAAAATTATTTTCATTGCTACTTCATAACTGTAATTTTGCTATTGTTATGAATGGTAATGTAAACATCTGATATGCAGGATATCGTGGATGTGACTATTGGGTTCCTTGAGTACAGGCCTTTGCACCCCAACTTGATCTGTTTTGCACTCTTGTGGTTGGTTGTTCCGAAAACAGGAACAAAAACAGGAACAATCTGCTGTTCTCAGCAATGTTTCTAAGGATGTTTACCCCTAAGCCATGTGAGTTGCGGTGATGAGCTTCCTGCTTTTGCTGGCTTGGCCTCCCCTGCTGAGGGCTATATATACTGTGTGAGAAAGTGAAATAAAGGCTTGTCTGCAGAACCTGAAGTTGTGCTATGTGTTAATCCTGACGTCCCTTGCTCAGAGCACTACAGTTGCCGTGCTGGCACAGCAGTGACTCCAAAGGGGTCACACCCCACAGGTTGGTAACTGTTTGCCTTAAATGAATTCCATCTACAGTTGGCAGTTACAGATGCTTCCTGAGGGCCGGCAAGATTGCTCAGCTGGTGAAGTTTCCCTGCCAACAAACCTCAGACCTGAGTTCATCCCTGGGTTCCTCATGGAGCCAAGAAAGAACTAACTCTTGAAAGTTATCCTCTGACCTCCACACATACTAAATAAATACATAAATGAATAAACAATTATGTGTGTGTGTGTGTGTGTGTGTGTGTGTGTGTGTGTGTGTTGGTTTTTCGAGACAGGGTTTCTCTGTGAACAGCCCTAGCTGATCCTGGAACCAGCCCTTGTAGAACAGGCTGGCCTTGAACTCAAAGAGATCTGCCTGCCTCTGACTCCCGAGTGCTGGGATTAAAGATGCGCCACCACCACCCAGGTAGAAATATTTTTTAACCCACACTTAAACTAATCATCCAGAAAGTTCAGCAGGAATCCTGAAGTGATTGTGCATCTTCTCACCTTGCTCTTTACCAGCCAATCAATGTTCAGCCCCTTCTCTCTGCCTCTTTTGACCCCAAAGTGCACTTTTAAACAGACATGTTTAAAGTGTTTTTCCAAAGAGCCAAACTAACAGACGGTGTGTTATGGGACAGGAAGACAGCAACCCTGCCAAGCCTGTGTCTACACTGTCTCATTATTCTCTTTCAATCCTGAGAAGGTTATCCTAACAACCATCTCCTTTTTTCCTTCTTTAAGCCTTTTATGTCTTCTCCCTTTCAGTCCTTGAAGTTATTCTCACTAAACTACTGCAGATTATCTATCAACTAACCTTTCATGAGTTCTGATGGGTTGGAGAGATTGGCTCAGTGCTCAAGGGCACTTGTTGCTCTTTCAGAGGACGTGGGTGGTTTCCCAGCACCCACATGGTGGGTCACACCGACCCTATCTCCAATTCCAGGGTATACAACACCCTCTTCTGAGGCACCAAGAACACACATGGCATACATATATACATGTAAGCAAGACACTCTGTACATTAAAAAAAAGAACTGGTCCAGAGATCTCAAGTATTTTCAGATGGCCTACTTTCATTATTGTTGCTCTGATAAATATCCTCACAGAAAGCAACTTACAGGAGGAAAGGGTTTATTCAAATTACAATTCCCACCTACAGTCCACCAGTGAACGGAAGACAAAGCAAGAACTCAAGTGTATTGAGCGTATCATGTGCATTCAGGTGTCTGTGCATGCTAGCAACTGAACCTGTGTCTCTTGTAATAGCAGCAAGTTCTCTTAACCCTGAGCCATCTCTCCAGCTTACATTTTAAAAAGAGAAGTAAAAGGTAAAATATAGAAGAAACGAATGAATTCTTATACACAATTGAATTAAGAAAATTGAAGCAAGATGATATAAAAAAAAATGTAAACAGGTCCATAACATTCTATGAGACTGAGAACCCAGTAAAAAGAAAGGGAGGGAGGGAAGAAGGAAGGAAGGGAGGAAGAAAGACCTCAGACTGGGTGAATTTACTAGAAAATACTGAGTCTTTAAAGAGCAGCTACACTGATACTGATCAGCCTGTTCCATATAACAGAAACTCATTCTATGAACCTAGTATTACCCTGATGTCAAAAAACGGACAACGACAAAGGAAAAAGCTTATAGAACAGTATGATGGTTAATATTGACTATCAGCCTGACAGGATGTAGAATTAATTGCCTAGGAAACAAGCCTCTAGGAATGCTTGTGAGGAATTGTCTCGATAGAGTGACTGAATTAGGAATACCCACCCTGAAATTTGGCAGCACCATTCCCTAGGCTTGGATCCTGAGCTATATAAAAAGGAGGTGGCTATAGGCACAAGCATTCACTGTTTTCTGCATCCTGTCTGTGGGTGTGATGTGTCTAGCCTCTTCAAGATGGTGTTAATATCTGAAGTTAGGTGTAGTGGCTAATAACTACCATCCTAGAACTTGGGAGACTAAGGCAAGAGGATTGCCACAAGTTCAAAGACAGCCTTGATTTAAAAAAAAAAAAAAAGGTTTATTTTTAATTATGTGTATCTGTGTGAAGAGAGTCTATGCATATGAGTCCAGATACCCGAGGAGGTCAGGGGTGTTTGGTTTCCCTGGAGTTGGAGTTCGCTGTAAGGAGTACTAGGAACAAAACTCAGATCCTCTATAAGAGCCATACACACTCTGAGTTGCTAACCTATCTTTCCAGTCCCTGGACTATTAGTTTGAGGCCAGACTAAGCTCTATGAGATCCTACCTCACATAAAAATAAAGACAGATTATACTCACTATCACTTATGTTGTGATCCAGCTGCCCTCACTCCCCCTGACTGACAGTGGAACTTCCTTGTGGTCTCTAATTGACAAGGATGTTTGTGTTCTCTCTGACCAGTGGGTCTCCACAGAGGGTGTAGAGGTATAAAACGTTGCCGGGCCAAATAAAGGTTGCTGTTCTTCCACCTGAAAATCTCGACACCCCCCACCAGCCTTGGCTATCCAGGCTGCGCTGGCTGCAGCAACTTACACAGCCCCAGCTATTCTGTCATGGCATTACGAAGTGGACTAAGATACTGTTGACAGGAGAATATTGGGGTGTCTTTGGGAGTGACAGAGCCTTTCTTGATTCTTGGTAAGCTTGGCTTGGCGGACTAGGGAACAGAGAGGGAACAGTCACCAAAGCTGGCCCAAGCCAGTGGCTTTCGGGCTCTTGTCTTGAGAATTTGAAGAGTGGAATTTAGGGACCAAAGGAAACGAGTTTCGGAAAGAAGAGTTCTATCCTAGGGAACTTGACAGGAAGAAGGCAGAGCAACCTGCATAGGAGGGGGCAGTTCCTGGAAGAGGCACTATGGAACCTCACTGTTTTGAGTTGATAAGGTTTTACTAGGAGGAGGAAGAGAAGAAGAGGGGAGCGCGCTGGTCAGACCAGTTTCTATTCCAGAGTTGCAGTAGCTTTTCCAGGATAGAGGTACTGTTTTAGGTGGATAAGATAAGGAAGACTTCCCATCTTGGCTCCCTGGCCTCTGGTCAAGGAAGAACCAAAGATGCCTTGGTGTAAATGCTTCTGGCATCTATGGCCTCTGGCAAGGATTAGGCTACAGCCCGGGCCCAAGGACATTTCTGGCTTTTAGCCAAGAAGTGAAGTTATTTATTTTTTCCTTTGTTATTTTTATTTTTAAAGAAATTTATTACATTTTTTTATTGAAAATAGATTGTTTTGTTTTGTTTTTCGAGACTGGGTATCTCTGTGTTAACAGCCCTGGTTGTCCTGAAACTTGCTTTGTAGACAAGGCTGGCCTCGAATCACTGAGATCCTTCTGCCTCTGCCTCCAAAAGGCTGGAATTAAAAGTTATTTTTCTCATATAAAATATCATGGTTATATTTGGTTTCCTTCTACTCCTCCCATTTCATCCCACCCTTAAGGATCCACCACTATCTTCGAAGAATCTTTATCCTCCGCCTGACAGCTTCTATCTCCTATTGCCATCACTGTGATAGGAATGGTCTCAAGGAAGACACATCTAGATTAGGTCTGCTTACGGGCACGTCTGTAGGGGATAGTCTTGACACCATTGGTTGTTGTGGGAAGATCCAGACTAAAAGTGGGCTGCACCTTTCCCTGGGTTTGGGCCTGGGTTGTATAAAAAGGGGGAAATGAGCTGGACCTGAGTAAGCCTGCACGGCTCATTTTTCTCTCCTCCCCACCAGGGACATGACGTGTGTCCAGTTATTTAAAGTTCCCACTGCCTTGACTTCATGCCATGATGGACTGGAGCTAAATCAAACCCTTTCTCCCTGTTACTTTGTTTTGTTTTTTGTTTTTCCAAGACAGAGTTTCTTTGTATAGCCTTGGCTGTCCTAGAACTAGCTCTGTAGACCAGGCTGGCCTCAAAGTCACAGAGAACTGCCTGCCTCCACCTTAACCATCCCTGTTATTTTTCCTGTCAGGACAGTCTATCACAACAACAGAAATGTAAAGGGGAGAGAAATCATTTAATTGCAATACTCCATAACCCAAATAGAGACCTGGTTGATCCCACATACTGGCTGTCCAGTTAGTCTGTCAAAGCTGGGAGAAGACATGAAATGATTACGTCAGAAATTAAGGACTCTTTATGACAACATTTTATTTTCTTTTTTAAAACAAATAATTTTTGACTATTGAAATCAAAGTAAGCTCATTTTTCTCCTTTTTTATACATCCTAAGGGATGGTATACAGCCTTTAGGCAGGCTTCACACATAAATAAGTGAAATGACCTGGCGCGAGTGAGAAGGAAACACGGAACACACAACAAACGCACTTAGGAGTTTATTAGAGGGGGCGTGCACAGGCCTGGGAAGTCAGTGTGCAGAGAGAGGGAGGAAGATGGCGCATCCAGCTTTTAAAACCTGCCTAGCACATGGGCACAGGGGGTTGATGTGGCTATATCATAAGCAAATGATGGGGCTCACACATGCGCGCAAGGGCTTAGCCGAGTCATACGTGGATGATATAATCCATGCCTGTGTGCAAGGGCTACACTAAGTCATACGTGGATAATATAATCCACGCATGCATATAAGGGCTACACTGAATCATACATGGGTAATACAATCCACGCATGCGCACAAGGTCTTAGCTGAGTCATACGTGGATGATGCAACCATGCATGCGCATAAGGGTTTAGCTGAGTCATATTTGGATGATGCAACCACACATGTGCACAAGGGCTATGCTGAGTCATATGTAGATCACGCGAGGGGGGGCTTTAACATGGGGGGGGGGTTAGGCACTTCTGCCTGAGGGCTTGTCTACACCTGCATGAACCCTAGAACCCGGAAGTATCAGCCTTATGTGGCTGAAATCATTACAATAAGGTCATCGGGACAATCCCCCACAGACAGGCCCAACTGTTAGAGGACCCTGCTGCTTAAGGTTGCAGTCCACCGTGTCTGTTCAGTTCTCTGAGCTTGTCCCAAAATGGAAGACTCCTTCTCCCTGCAGGGGCTTCCTGCTCTCTGCCTGGCCTTATTTGGAAGCTGTCCCTGATCTTGGATGCCTGATTTATCTTAAGAGGGACCTTTGACACAGATCCCTGCAAATGCTCTCCCTGCTGCAGTCCGTAAGATAACTAGGTACTGTGTTCCCATCCGTGTGGTGGGACCATGCTGCCAAATGCAAACAAAGCATACTATGAATACCTATTAGGTGATGGCCCAGCTGCTGTCCCTGCCCCATACATTCTCCTCACTCGGGAATAAAGTTGACCAGTCTTACTGACGCTGACTCTTGGAAGGTTATTTCCATTGTACTTGCAGCCCTGGCCAAGTCCTGCCCACTGCCTCTGCTTCCTTTGTCCTCGTAGCCTGGTGGCCCCCAGACCATGAGAGAAAGGGAAACCCCACAGCCATCTAGATAGATCCTGACCACCAACCCTATGCAACCGAACATTCACTCTTGTTCTTCAGGGTTCCTAAGGTGGCTCAGTGAGGTTCTGAGGACGCCGGCTGAGTTATGAGAAGCCTATTCTGAGGGACACCGGGAGTACCCACATCTCACTGAGATACTTACACTTACATATAGTCTCTGGACCAACCCTAAATTCCTATACACTGTGACCTTAAGCTAGGAGTGAACAGCCTGACCATTTAACTGCTATTTCTCTGCTTCTTTAAATACCTGTTTTCTGTATATATGTCACAATTGTGGGTTTTGTCCTAAATACTCAACTCAACCAGAGGTCTGGGTTGCTTCCCACTAATTTGCTTGGAACAGTTCTACCCATGGTTAAAAAGACTCCCTTTAGCCAGGCAGTGGTGGCATACTCATTTAGTCCCAGCACTGGGGAAGCTGAAGCAGGCTGTGAGTTTGAGGATAGCTTGGCCTACAAAGCAAGTTACAGGACAGCTAAAGCTATTACACAGAGAAGCCCTGCTTTGAAAAACAAACAAAAAAAGACTCCCTTTACTCTGTCTGAGAGTAAGGAGGTGGGAGGAGACTTCCTTCAATTCATTCAGGCCTCTCAGGAGTATTTCTCTTCAACAAGAGAATCCAAAATGAGTGAACACAGATTTAGGTTATCTCAAATTCGTTGTTCCAACATGGCAGCAGTTCCAGTTGTTACAGTAACAGAATGAAGAAAGTCATAAACCAACACCCTTTTCAAATCTGTTGGTAGAAGCAACAGCAGGGGTTATAGCAGAGTGAGAAACCCACTATAGGCCTCAGAGCCTATGGATCACAATCTTAGCTTTGGATCTGATGGAAGCTCATGGTCTGCTAAGTAAATACATCCCAAAAGGTTGTGCCTGATAGTCCCAGGGTTTCTGGTCAGACACACAGGTGAGCAAGGAATGATTGTGAAGGGGACTAAAAAGAAGCCAAGATAAATTGTAACTGGTCTCTGGACTTGCAAATTCATCCTCCTCCTAATAATGATTTTCTCATCAGTTCATCAATACTGTGAAAGGATCAAGAAAGGTGTGGATCTTTCACAAGGTGAAGTGAGTTCCTGACTTTTCTGGAAAGAGTCAGAGATCTTCCAGGCACATAGGAACTGCTGGTGTGGCAGGGCAAGAAAACGCGAAGGTTCATCCATATTGGATTCTTGCTGAAGTCATTTCAGGTTTAACTAGAATTTGATCTCCTTGATGGAGAACCCATAGAAAATTACCCAACTGTATTTTAGGAACTCAAGACCAGGATGTCCGTCTTATCTAACTTATTTTAGCCTGTTATGTGTAACCTCCTACCGTTAATGGCTTCTCTTAGCTTTTGTTAAACTCCTTACTTCACCAGTGTCCCCTCTGCAGATGCCGAGTGAGAAGTCAAGATGTGATTTTTTTTGCCTTCAAAAACCCTGTGCTCTGAAGTCTCACCCATGTACCCAAATACCTAGGACAAAGACTTTCATTTGGCTGTGCCTGTGTCTGAGTAATCATTTCTGATGGGTTATCTGTAACAGTAGGTGTCTTGAAGCAGGAGAGAACAGAATTGACGTCATCTTAATCCTACGTAATGATTGTGCTACTACTGAAAGTGTTGGGGTCAGAGCCTGGGCCCTGCCAATCCTAACAAGCTGTGTTTAACAACCTATCTTTAGTAGGCCAACTTAAGAGGCTGGCGATTGTGAAATGCAGAGAAAGATTTATTCAAGGTGTCCACATAGATAAAGGAACAAACAGATGGCTAGTGAGCGCCTAGTCCATCTTTGGAGGCCTGACCTATGTTGTCTTATTTGATCGCTATACAAACATCAAGCGTAAATGTGCACATGTATCACACATATATTTACAAAGAGGAACTTGTTTCCCCTCTCTTTGGCTATCAGACTTGAAGCCATGAACCCCAGAAGAATTAAATTTCCCTGGCTTCACTAACATGTGTAGTGTCTTATTTCTGGTCATTGCTTCCACTTTTTTTTTATGAATTGTAACAGTGCTGCAGAAAAGGTGAAGGGAAATTAAGAGTCCTTCCCTCCTTACTTTGCCAAACTATAAATAAATAAATTATTGTTTACCAAATTCCTTGTTCCTTTCCTGAGGAAGCAGTGAACTGGGGACCTATGGAATAACTCAATGGGTAAGGTGCTTACTAGCAACCCTGAAGAGCCATGTTCCATCTCTGGGACCCTCATAGTGGGAGGAGAGAACTGAGTCCTGCAAGTTGTTCTGTGTGCTCCATGAAGGAACTCCGGCATTGCACACACGCTGGCACATTCGTGCGCGCGCGCATGCACACACACACACACACACACACACACACACACACACACAAACACACACACACAGGGTTTTATTGCTGTGAAGAGACACCATGATCATGGCAACACTTATAAAGGGAAGCATTTAGTTGGGGGTTGCTTACAGGTTCGGAGCTTTAGTTCATTGTCACCATGGTGAGGAGCGTGCACGCAGACGTGGGGCTGGAGAAGCAGCTGAGAGATCCCCACGTGGGTCCAGAAACTGCAGGAAGATAGAGAGAGCCTTTGGGCCTGCCTTGGGCCCTTGAAACTTCAAAACCAACCCTTAGTGTCATACTTCCTCCAGCTAGGCCACACCTCCTAGTTCCTTCAAATAGTGTGGCTCCCTGGGGACCAAGCATTCAAATCTATGAGACTATGAGCGCCATTTCTACTCATCACAGTAAGTAAATAAAATAATAAAAGAACAAAGTTGGCAAACCAAAGTGTATGGTAGTACACATCTTCAATTCCAACACTCAATCGACAGAGACAGGCAGACTGGGTTCGAGGCTAGCAGTCTACATATTTCCAGATCAACTAACTATTTAACTGTTAGGTCCTAAGCAGTCCCCTAGAATGACTCTCACTGGGTAAGCAGAAGGGGACTCTTATTGGGCAAACAGAAGCCTAAGTTCAGCATTGTTTAGGAAAGCTCTGCTTCCTAGGAAAGTCAGTAGTTGCCTTATCCACAGCAGCAGCCAACCACCCTTAGCAAGTGCATCTAGTTCCTGATTAACACAAACAGGGTACAATAGATCAAACCTCCCATGCTACTTCCCAGGCTGTTCTAGCCTGGTCCTTCCCTCCCAATGCTACCTGTCCCTTTAAAACTGACAAGGTTTTCCCACTGTCCAAGGTTCTCAGTCCCCTCAGAGACAACCTGTCAGTTTCATTCCCCAAATAAACTTATCTTTCTACTCACAGAGTAGTGTAGTTTGGTGGTTTCACTATGCCCCCGCTTAACCCTACAACATTTTTGAAAAGACGCTGTGGTGGGTTGACTAAGAATGAACCCCATAGACTTGTGTGTTTGAATGTTGGCACATAGGGAGTGGCCAATTTAAGAGTTATGGCCTTGTTGGAGGAAGTCTGTCACTGTGGGGCCAGGCTTTAAGGTTTCATACACCCAGTGTGGCACACAGTCTCCTTCTGCTGCCTGTGGATCAGGATGTAGAACTCTCAGCTCTTTCTCCAGCACCTTGTGTGCCTACACACTGCCACGTCCTGTCATGATGATAATGGACTAAACCTCTGAAACTGTAAGCCAGTCCCAATTAGATGTTTTCATTTATAAGATTTGCTGTGGTTATGGTGTCTCTTCACAGCCACAGAAACCCCAGCTAGGATAATTACTTTCATGAGATGACATAGCTATATTTCAGTAGCCTACCACATTATCCTCACTAGAGGGAGACTCGATGCACAACTGACATTCTTTACTTGTTTCCCCCTTCATTATTCCCATCCTTTCTCCAAAACCCCTACCCCAGTGGGGTTTAGAAGCTGATTTGTGAGCCAAGTTTGCTCCTTTCCAATCTTTGGCTATTCAATTTTCAATACTTAACTTTCAGACATTTGAGGGGAGAGAGAAGGGGGAACATTTGGACCCGAGTCTGGTAACAGGGAAATAGTGTCTCCATCAAGACAACCTGAAGCATAAATGTCTTTGAAAACGTAAGTCAGAGGCTGGGGATGTTTCCCAGCTGGTGGACAGTTTGTGTAGCATTCATAGGCTTTGGGTGGAAGCCCTACCACTTCATAAACCCCACAAGGAATTGGAAGATCATAAGTTAACAGTCATCCTTAGCTATTTGGGTAGTGTGAGGGCAGGCGAGGCTACATGAGACTCTGTCTAGAAAAAAAAAAGTATGTGTGTGTGTTGGGCGGGGGAGGGTGTATAGCATCCTGGTTGCAGGATGTGTAGAAATATAAGGGCATTTGGATACCTGTCTTTCAACTGCCCCTAACTGCAACTGATCTTTTATGGTCACAATTACTTCATTCTCCCATAACCACACATAAGTCCCTTTTTCCCTTGAAAGATGCAAACAGCTACTCCCAGGTTTTATTTCTTCTCATCTGCTTGGCACTTGAGAAATATCTCCTGCCTACTGACTTGCCCCAGTGTCAACACAGAACTAAGTGCTTCCTTGTATTGCCAACCCAGCAGACAAGTAGAGCCACACAATGTCAATATGAATCACTAGCTCCACTTTAGGAAAATAAGAGACTGTTTATTCTTTTTTTTATGGTCTATTTAACTTTATTTTATATGCGTTGGTGTGAAGGTGTCAGATCCCCTGCAACTGGATCTTTAGACAGTTGTGAGCTGCCATGTGGGTGCTGGGAATTGAACCCGGGTCCTCTGAAAGAGCAGTCAGTGCTCTTAACCACTGAGCCATCTCTCCAGCCCCGAGACTGTTTATTCTGAGAAACCATCAGTAAGCATGGCCCAAGAACACATGGCATGTTCCACCATGGAAGAAGATGCATGGGTTTTTTTATTGTCACAGAACAAAGAAAATTCATGAATTGGTATATTTATTGACAATATTGGTGGGGTCATTGGGAAAATCTCTTTTTTATCACCTTCTACATTTATGATTGATGAATGCAAGTATATAAAAGTTTTATCTAGTAGCCATGAAAATACTGTATCAAATACAGAGATTTACAATAGAGCTAAGGATAGCACAAGGAAAAAATATTTTCTAGCAGGTCTTGTTATATAGCCAGACTGGCCCTGAAATCCCCTGGCCTCAGCTTCCAGAGTGCTAAGATTATAAGTGTGTGTTGTGGACTAATGCTCTTGTACACTGTAAAGCTTTGTCACTTGCGTTGGTTTAATAAAATGCTGATTGACCAGTAGCCAGGTAGGAAGTATAGGCAGGGTGACCAGACTAAGAGAATTCTGGGAAGAGGAAAAGGAGAGATGCAGTCACAAACCGGATACAGAAGAAGCAAGAAAAGGTATCAAACCATGTGGCTAAACATAGATAAAAATCATTGATTAATTTAAGTTGGAAGAGCTAGTTAGTAATAAACCTAAGCCAAAAGCCAACTAGTTTATAATTAATATAAACCTCTGTGTGCTTCTTTGGGACTAAATGGCTGTTGGACTGGGTTGGACAGAAACTTCTGTCTACAGGTGTGTTCCACCAAACCCACCAGCCCAAGTCAGTTTTGACTCCTGACTGCTATATTCTGTCTTTTCCCAATCCTGACCTCAGCCAAGGTCAAACAGTCAGCAGGATCTGTAATATAGACAGTTTAATGTAGTCTAGCTCTTCTGAGAACTCCAGTCCACACTATATACGAGAACAGAGTTTACTCAGGCCTCTGTGAAGATGACCATACAGGGAAAACCACCAATTCCACACCCTCAAAACAGCATTCAAGAGATCTAGGATTCAGAGTTTGTTTGTTTTTTAATTTGTTGTTGTTGTTAAGGATAAAGACAGTTTTATTCGAGTTTTACAAAAAACCCTCAGGGCAGGCAAGTTATAAACCATAGCAGCTGCCTGGAGGAAGTAAATAAAGAGGAAAGAAGCGGAAAAGTCAGGCTATTGAAACTGGGTTTAAGACACATGGTGAACAAGTAGACATGACAGGGAGGGAGGCTTTAGAGAAAGAGTGAGGGAACCCAAAATATTGGTGGGAAATCCAAAAGTGTCATGGAAAGTGTTTGGAATTTAATCTTGAGGCCCCTTTCCGGACCCTGCCTCAGCACACCAAGCAGCTTCTACCATGGAGCTGCCTGTTCCAAACACCACCCTCGGGGCACCAAGCAGCAGCCCTTCCCCTGGAGTTGCTGCCGCCATTGGTTGCTCCACCCGCAAAGGTTATTAAAAAGCCCTCACAGTTTCCCCTTGTGGTTTTCTCCTCTTCCCCTGGAGCCACCCAGGAATGCTTTGCTCAGATGAAACCTGGATTTATTCATTCAGTTTGATTGCCTTATTACAGCAGCTGCGGCAGTTATCTAATAGCCGGGGATTATCAGAAAACATACTTATCTAATAGCCGGGGATTATCAGAAAACATACTTATCTAATAGCCGGGGATTATCAGAAAACATACTTCGAAAAGAGGCAGAAGCCTGATGGTGGTGCACACCTTTAATCCAGCACTCAGGAGGCAGAGGCAGGAGGGTCTCTGTAAGTTCGTGATCAGTCTGTTCTACAGAGAATTCCAGGATAACCAGGGCTACACAGAGAAACCTGTAATGGTCTGTCCTGTCCCTTTAAGAGACAAGCCCCGCCCATTCCCCGCCCCACCCCCACCCCGGTCCACCAAGGCAAGTAAAACTTCCATCTGCTTACAACCTGAACTCCCTCTTAGGAAGAGGTGGCTGCTGCCCTGGCTCCTCTTCTCTCTCTCAGTCTCTCTCTCTCTCTCTCTCAACCTCTCTCCTCCCCCCCCCCCGTGTGTGTGTGTGTGTGTGTGTGTGTGTGTGTGTTTCCCTCTCTCACATCCCCTTCCCTTTCCTTCCATAACCCACTAAATAAACTATACCCAAACCTTCTCTCCGCATGGCGTGTCTATCCTCCATCTCTGTCCCTCACCCGCCCTGGCTCCTTGTGGGACCTGCTGCCCCACCACCGGCCTCCTGAGGTCTCTCACCCACTGCCTCCCACCTGCCTGGGACCCACAGAGGCCTCGGGTGGTGGGATTGGCCGCCCCTTGTTCCCTGCTGCTGCCCATTTTACCTTTATAAAACCCTATCCTGAAAATCAAAAAAAAAAAAAAAGTAAAAGTTATGCTTCTCTGAAAAATTCAGAAAACCAGGCAAAGACTGCCAGTTAAATTAAACAATTTATTTTTTTTTTCTTGATGTCAACGAGGATTTGCTTGCATTTATGTATACCACATAAGCCTAGTACCCGAGGAGGTCAGAAGAGGGCATCCCTGGAACTGGAGTTACAGACAGTTGTGAGGTTTCGTGTGATGCAGGAATCTAACCCAGGTCCTCTGCAGAAGCAGTAAATGTTCTTATCTGCTGATCACTCCTGCCTCTGCTGGTTTTATTTCTGAGACAGGGTCTCATGTACCCAGACTGGCCTCAAACTCCATGTATAGTCAAGGGTAAGCTTGAACTTCTGATCCTGCCACCTCCACCTCTGAAGTGCTGAGATCACAGTCGTAAACCACAACACTTGTTTTGGGTGTTTGTTTGCGTGTTTGTTTGTTTGTTTTAATGAGACTAGGAATCAAACCCAGGGCCTCAGTCATGCTGAACAGGTCAGCTGAGCTATATCCCTATTGCTTCTGTGTATGTGTATGTTAATACACATATCCATATACCTCACCTTGTGTGCCTGTGTGCAGACTAGCGGTCACCATCAGCTGTTTTTCTCTATCACTTTCTACCTTATTTTTTGACAGGTAATCTAGTTGGATGTGGAGCTTACTGTTTTCCAGACTGGCAACCCCAGAGAACTGCCGATTGCTAAACCCATCTCCCTCCCTCAGTGCTGGGGTGGCCTGTTCATGCTGCTTTATCCAGCTCCTCATGCCTGAACAGAACACACACACACACACACACACACACACACACACACACACACACACACGCCACTGTGATTTTATAGGTTAAAATAGGAAAAGAATGATGCTGAAACAAACCATTTGTGACAAGTCCATTACTTAAAATGCAGTACGATGGCGTTTGTCTGTTATTCCAGCACTCAGGAAGCAGAGGCAAGAAGATCAAGAACACAAGGGCAGCCTGGGCTACATAAGTAGAATCTGTCTCCAAAAAAAAAGAAGGGGAGACACACACGCACTTGAATTGTTAGCCATCTCTGCTATAAATTCCCAGATGGGAGTAATACAGGCAGAAGACTTTTGTCAGTGTTATCCTTCATAGTGTCAGGGTTTCTGAGGAAATCGGCTGTGCTGGATCACCGTGACCCAGGAGAGTGCAGTCTCATGTGTAATGTTTCCCTGAGCTAAAGAACTTCGTGACCTCACTTTCGTGTGACATTTAAATCCTTTCTTAGGATTTTGTTATTCATATGTGTACAACGTAGGTACCACAGTGTGTTTAAAGCATTTTAGATACTCGCTCCCTACCACCCGTCCACAATGTTCTTAAAAGTGTGTGTGTGTGTGTGTGTGTGTGTGTGTGTGTGTGCGCGTGCGTGTGTGCGTGCATGTGTGTGTGAACATGTACAGAAACTGTAATACTGAGATCAAGGGCTGGCGTATTTAAGACAGCAATCCTGAAAGCTAGTGATTACATTAGACTGCAAAGGAGAGCTCCAGCAGACACAAAGGAAAGGGAAAAGGAAGAGGAATCAGGAACTGATTGCAAACAAAAGCCGTCATCTGGAGGAAACAGGATAAGCCTGTCCAGACCCTGGAAACGACAGTGAGGAAGGAAAGGCAATTACCAGAACAGATGGGCGGAAACTGAGCAGCTCACAGTCTCAGAGCGGCAGAGCTGTGTTTGAGAAAGCAAATGAAGATGTGGGAGCTGGACAGAAGTCTCGTGTACTCCCCAAAGCTCCTGGGTCTGTAAGAATGCTAAATGTAGCTATTTAGGCATGCATGCGCTCTTGTAAACAGTCAAGATCCCTCCTAATCCTGGAATTGTCTGTCCCTTGGGACTTCTTGTTATACATATATTTAATGGATACTACCTTAATTCATTTCCTTCTTGCCAAATTATCTAGAGTGTCTGAATTCCTGTGGAACTGGGAACGTTTACGAAGTTAACTTTAAAGAATATCGGAACCAGATCTGTCCTAAAAAATACAGGACAGACGGTTGTGGGGCACTAAAAACTGTTAGGCCTCCAATCCAGAATCTTATTGACGGCCATAGTTTTTTAAAGCTTTGCAGAGAAAGGCACATGCAATTGTTTTGTGTCTTTTCACATAACTAAATTCCTTCAAACACAAACCATTTTTTTTAAAAGAAAAGCATTCAGTAAATTGCATGCCTAATATGAATAAAAATGCAAACCATTAGAGATGGGCTCTGTGTTCGCCAGCTGTCTGAGGGATTATTATGTATCATGAATATACACACTCTGGATTCCACATCGCTACGGAACTGCAAATGAAGATTATCTTCGATTAATCATTAGCTATCGATGCATTATAATTGCTCACTATTTCGAAGTATTTGAGTACAAAAGCTGACCCTGGTTTTAGTGGTTGATTCATATAATTGCTTTCGTCAAAACAGCACATCTCTTTATTTCACACTCATTATTTTTTAAGAGTTACACAATTGCAGGGCTGTGTCTAAGACATTGATCCATTCTGAGTTGACTTTTAAAATTTTTTTATTATTATTTTATGTGTGTGAGTATTTTGCCTGAATGTATGTCTGAGTACCATATGTGTGCCTGACGCTTGAAGATGCCAAAAGAGGGCATGGAATCTACTGGAACCAGAGTTAAAGATGGTTATAAGACACCATGTAGGTAGTGGGAACTGAACCCAGGTCCTCTAGAAGAACAACCAATGATCTTGACCTCTGAGCCATCTCTCCAGCTTTTGATTGGTTTTTGTGTAGAGTCTAAAATAAAGATCCAATTGCCTTCCACTTGCATTTTATGTGTGATGCTTTAACTTTTCTCATAATGATCCTGAAGTATATGGGATTTTACAGTTATCTCTTTTCTTTTTTTCTTTTGCTTCATTTTGTTTCTTAGATAGGATCTTGCCAAGACTGACTTAGAAATCACTATATAGCCCAAGCTGGTCTCAAAATTGAGGCAATTCTCCTATCTCAGCCTTCCTAGTGCTGGGGTTATGCCTTGTTTCAATTATGTTTTGTATTTGCATTGTGTGGATACTGCCTTTCACTTCAAATCCATTTGATATATATAGGACTTTTGTTTGTTTGTTTTTTGAGATAAGGTTTCTCCACGTAGCTTTAGAGCCTGTCCTGAAACTAGCTCTTGTAGACCAGGCTAGATTCGAACTCACAGAGATTTGCCTGTCTCTGCCTCCCAAGTGCTGGGATTAAAGGCATGCGCCACCACCGCCCGGATTTTTTTTTATACTAATTGAAAATTTGCCCTTTTCAGGTCATTTAATATTTATATATGTTTCTTCCTTTCTTCTTCTTCTTCTTCTTCTTCTTCTTCTTCTTCTTCTTCTTCTTCTTCTTCTTCTTCTTCTTCTTCTTCTCCTCCTCCTCCTCCTCCTCCTCCTCCTCCTCCTCCTCCTCCTCCTCCTTCTTCTTCTTCTTCTTCTTTTTGTTGTTGGGTTTTGTTTTTTTTGTTTGTTTGGTTTTGGTTTTGGTTTTTTGAGACAGGGTTTCTTTGTAGCTTTGGAGCCTGTCCTGGAACTAGGTCTTGTAGACCAGACTGGTCTCAAACTCATAGAGATCTAGAGATCCACCTGCCTCTGCCTCCCGAGTGCTAGGATTAAAGGTATGTGCCACCGCTGCCCGGCTCTTCCTTTCTTCTTTCCAAACATTTATTATTATAGCCTTCCAAATCTAAGATTTGATGTTTTTATTTTTTTAATTTTTCAGTTTTCTTCTTTTAAATTTTGGCTTAAAACCATAGCATCTTCGATAAAACTCTCAATTAATTTTAATAAATTTCCCAGAACACTTTGGCAAGCTATATGTACATTTTTCAACTATTTGTTTATTTTTTTAAGTGAATTCTTAGCTGGGCATGGTTATACATGTCTCTAATCCCAACTTTGAGGAGATGGAAACAGTAGAATCAGTACTCCAAGGTTATCCACAGCTACCTACAGAATTTGAAGCCATTCTGGGTCTTATGGTAAAAGTAAAAGGGCACCATTCCCTGAGTGGCCTGTGGGCCAGGAGAGCCAGCGGGTCCTAGGCAGGGAACAGATGCATCATGCAGAGAAAGTGGGTATTTATTTAGTGGGTTATGTAAGGAAAGGGGAAGGGGAGAAGGAGGAAGAGCAGAGAAAGGCATAGAAAAAGAAAAAGAGAAAAGGAACTCAGGCTGGAAGCGGAAGAAAGCTCTGCTTCCCTCACTCAGCAGATGGGGGAGGGAGTGGGTGGGGCTTGTCTCTTAAAGGGACAGGACAGACCATTACACTGGGTACAGTGGTTTGAAAGAAAATGCCCCCCCCCCGCCCCAAAGGAAGTAGCACTAATAGGAGTTGTGGCTATTTTGGAGTAGGTGTAACTTTCTTGGTGTAAGTGTGTAGAGGTGGGATTTGAGGTCTTACATATACTGAGGCAACAGCCAGTGTCTCAGACAACTTCCTGTTTCCTGCATACCACCATGTTCCACCATGATGACAATGGACTAAACCTCTAAACTGTAAGCCACTCAAATTAAACGTTTTCCTATATAAGAGTTGCCATGGTCATGGTGTCTCTTCACAGCAATAGAAACCCTAACTAGCTGGGCAGTGGTGGCACACGCCTTTAATTTCGGCACTTAGGAGGCAGAGACAGGCAGAGCTCTGTGAGTTCAAGGCCAGAGCTAGTTCCAATACAGGCTCCAAAGCTATGGAGAAACCCTGTTGGGGGGGGTGAAAAAGCCTAACAAAGATACTGGCTTACAAGAAACTCTCTTTCTTCCTTCCTTCTTTCCTTCCTTCCTTCCTTCCTTCCTTCCTTCCTTTCTTTCTTTTGTTTTTTGGGTTGTTTTATTTTTTTTTTTTTGAGACAGGGTTTCTGAGTGTATCTTTGGCTGTCCCAGAACTTGCTTTGTAGACCAAGCTGGCCTCAAACTAACAGAGTTTGCCCCTGACTCCCAAGTGATGGGATTAAAGGCAGGCACCGCCATGCCCAGCCGAGACCTTGTTTCTAATAGCAGCACAAACCCACAAACATTTCCGTTTGCACCTCAGTGTGGCCTGAATCTACTAGATCGCCCAGCCTTTCATGAAACTCGGGGTACTCCACCTGTTTCAGTTTCCAGAGTGCTAGGAGTACAGGTATGAGTCACCATGGCCAGTTTTGCTATGTTGTTGAGTGACAGGGTTTAATTTGCAGCCCTAGTGGGACTTGAAGTTACAATAGCCCTGCCCCAGCCTTCTGTGCACTGGGCTTACAGGTCTGACCCACTGTGCTGGCTCACTCCATTTGCAAGTGTACAATTCAGTCACTTACACACACACACACACACACACACACACACACACACAAATCTATGTAACATAACAATGACACTGATACCATTATGGATTTCCTGTGTACTGGGTTTCTATTTCATTCTATGTGATGAGGCTAAGAAATGACAGAACTAGGTAGCTTTCTGCTGATTCCAAAGCCTGTCATTTTTTTCTAAGTGTGTATGTGTCTATACTTAAAATTTGTGATAGGGACCAGCAAGATGGCCCCGCAGGTGAAGGTGTAGTCTGAAAAACTGAGTTCAACTTGAGTTTAATCTCCAAAACTTACATGGTGGAATGAAAGAAATGACTCCTACAGGTTACCCTTTGATGTCCACATGTGTGTGCCTATACACATATACATACAATAAGGTATTTTTAATATGATCTTTAAAACTTGTATTAATATGTTTCCATGGTTGAGAAATCAAGTAGAAATGTAATTTTTTTCAATATATATAAAAAATAGAAAAATCTGCTGGTTTTAACTCTTTTTTAATTATTTAGTTTTTTTTCTTATTTTGTGTGCATTGGTGTTTTTGCTTGCATGTGTGTCTGTGTGAAGATGTCAGATCCCCTGGAACTGGAGTTACAAACAGTTGTGAGGTGCCATGTGGGTGCCGGCAGCTGAACCCTGGTCCTCTGGAAAAGCAGTCACATCTCTTAACTACTGAGCCATCTCTCCAGCCCCTGGTTTCAACTCTTAAAGCTTCTTAAATAAGGTGACAGAAGTACAACACCAATGATGGTTTATTGATTATTGTTACTACATTAAAATCATAGGGTTGGTGATATAGCTCAGTTGATGAAGATGACAATTGCCAAGCCTGACAACCTAAATTTGATCCCTAGAACCTATAGGGTAGGAGAGAGCTGATTTCTGAAGATTGTCCTTGGGCTTCCTTATGTGCATATGCAATGGCATGCATGTGTATGCACTCAAGTGTTAGCATGAAAGTGCGCATGCACACACACAGAACGATCCAGTATTCAGAGGCAGGCAGGAATGTTACTGCAAGTTCAAGGGGGCAACTTGTCCTTGTAGAGAATTCCTGGTCAGCCAGGGCTTCATAGCAAGACCCTTTCTAAGGAAAGTGAGGAGCATACAGAAAATACTTAACAGTGCTAACAGGCAAAGGATTATAAGGCAGAACATGTATAACTTTGTAACACACACACACACACACACATACATATATATATATATGTAACTTGAAGAACAGACTCACAGGCTCATATGTTTGAATGCTTAGTCCTGAATTTGTAGAACTGTTTGGGAAGGATTAGGAAGTAAGGCCTTGTTGAAGGAGATGTGTCACTGGGGATGGGCTTTAACATTTCAAAAGATTAAATGTTTTATTTTATAAATTGCCTTGGTCATGGTGTTTTACCACAGCAATTGAAAAAATTTAAGGTATGTAATATATGTAAATTCTCATTATACCAATAAGAAAAAGACTAACAATTTAATAGAAAAGTAAACTAATTTACAAATGTGTGAAGCACGGGAGAAGAAATTAAATAGTCAATAAGCATATGAAGGGGGCTAAGTATTGTTGGTAAATGGGCAAATTAATATTGATGTAAGAATGATATATCATTTTTTTTTCACCTTAACATGTATATCAGGGTAGAGGAGCCTTTATCCACTGTTGTTTCCAGGGATTCCACCAGAGATTGCCACCCAGACACAATTGAAAGTCTTTTATTCCAACTGGCGAGGTCACACTCAGGTGTTCAGGACCTACATGTTGTTTCAGTTGTTCAGAGCATGGAGTTTTGAAGGCAGAAACCATGTTCTGGGAGCTTACTCAGCAGCTACACAGGGTATGCCAAGTAAGCAAGCAATCTGACAGAAGCTAAGATAACCAGATAGTTGGTTTGCACAAGTAGCTGTTTAGCAGAAGCTAAGGTAAGTTAGCAGGGCCGTCTTGACCTTAGGTCCCTAGAATGGAGTTGGGTAATTTTCCATGGGATTCTCCATTAAGGAGATCAAATTCTAGGTAAACCTGAAATGGCCTCAGCAAGAATCCAAGATGGAGAACGCTCAGCCCTGTCTTGCCCTGTCGCAGTGGGTGGGAACTAGGCCAGCCAGTAGAGAAATCATGCAGAGACTTCTCAGAAACCTAAAGTCAGAAGTAGCATGTATCTCAGTTATACCACTTCTGGGTGCACACAAAGGGATCCATATCCTACTACAGAAATACGTGGACATGCAGGTTTACCACTGTTCTTTTCACAACAGTCAAGAATCCGCTTGGGTGTCCTGCAACTAACTGATGGATGGGTAATGGAAATGTGGTACTTATGCACAGGGGGATTTTATTCAGTCATAAAGAAAAACAAAACTATGCAATTTGAAGGACAACGGGTAGAACTGGAAAACATCAGTGGTGGCAGCTGGGCTCAGAAAGATGGAAACCATGTGTTCCCTCCCATGTGCAGAGCCTTAGCCTCTAACTGTGAAATACATGCATGTAGGCAGGAGCCAATGTGGAGAGAGCCCAGCAAACTAAAGGGGCCCATAAGACAGAAAACAAAGTAGAGGCTTTAGGAGAGGTGGGTCCAAAAGAAAATAGGACAAAGTAGAATGGGGAGACAGGACACAGTGAGGAAAGGGGCACCAACAGAGGAGGGAGTGGAGCAGGTCAGCCAGAAATGAAATATACTAAGAGAGTAGGGTAGTGTCACATTCTCCATCTTTAGCACTTGGAGATGGAGACCGGAAGGTCAGGGATTGAGTCTCAGCTTGGGGCTACAAGAGATTTTGTCTAAGAAAAGGGGGAGAGGGAGAGAGGAAACATGCTTTTCTGTGAGCTGATTTTAAAAAAAATTAAAAGTTAAAAAAACTTTTAAATGATATACCACTTTTCAACAAGCATACTGATTAAGATGAAAATGTTTCGTTGTACCGATAATGGTGGGATTTTTGTTTTGTTTTTGTTTTTCGAGACAGGGTTTCTCTGTGTAGCTTTGGAGCCTGTCCTGGGACTTGTTCTGTAGACCAGGCTGGCCTGAAACTCACAGAAATCGACTTGCCTCTGCCTCCCAAGTCCTGGGGATTAAAGGTGTACACCACCGTTGGTTGACTGGGATCATTTTTTTTATGGAGATTGTAAAGTAGGGATTTTTTTTTTAGTGAGTATTCTATACAACTGAAAAGAATACAGCCAGCAAAATTGCTTCGAGTGCAATTTTGCAATATCTAAGAATTTTAGAAATCCATCCACCTCATTACCTAGCAGTTCTATTTGCAGGTGTCTATACTGAAGACATGCTGATGCATGTATGCAGGAAATCTCAGACAGTGGTGTACATAGCATCATTTTATTATGAAGCCTTCAGCATGCCCTGGAAGAGGAGTGCTAGTACACACTGTAGCATATCCATGCAATATACTGAAGCATTTGAAGCAAAACTACATGTGTATCATATGGGCAAGTTGAGTGCCCCCAAACTGGAATATGAAACTCTCCAAACAGTACACTTTAGAGATATTGCCATGATGTCACAGTGGAAAATTTCACACCTGACTGCCTGGGACAAGCTTTGATGAAAGCATAGTGAAGCCAAACCATTACCTAAAAAACACCCTCAGGCTAACTGCTGGCAAGAGGCAGAGGCAGGAGGATCTCTATGAGTTTGAGATCAGCCTGCTCTACACAGTGAGTTCCAGGACAGCCACAGCTACACAATAAGACCCTGTCTCAAAAACAAACAAACAAACAAACAAACAAAACCTTTGGATATGTGTGTAAGGTGTATAATATGAAACATAAAGAAAGTTTTTGCTTAGTAGTGGGCCGTATTTCTCATACATCTTATTATTTAAACACAAATATTTAAAATTTGAAATCTGAGCCACTTCTGGTTTTAACATTTTAGATATAGGATAATCGACCTGTTCCGGGTGGGCTGTTCTGCACTTACTCAGTTTAGCCCAGTTTGTATCCATGGTTCACACTCAGAAGTACTTATAGTAATGGGGGGGGGGGGTGTGTGAAAAGATACCTTAGCGGTTACATGGACTAGCTGTTCTTTTCAAAGTTTGGTTCCTAGCACCCGCATGATGTCACACAACCACTGTAGTTCCAGTTCCAGGAGATCTGTTGCCCTCTTCTGACCTCCCTAGGCACCAGGAATACTCATGGTACACAGATATGCATGTAGGCAAAAATACTCATACATATTAGAAATGAATTTTTTTAAAAAAAGTTTAAAGCCAACCAGTGATGGTGCACACCTTTATTCCCGGCACTTGGGAGACAGAGGCAGAGGCAGGCAGATCTTTGGGAACTTAAGGCTAGCCTGGTATACCAAATGAGTTCTAGAACAGTCAGGGATACACAATGAAACTCTGTCTTGAAACATAAAACAAAAACAAAAACAAATCAAAATTATGGTGCTAAAGAGATGGCTCAGCAGTTAAGAAAACTTGTTATTATAATGGGCAAATTAAAAAAAAAAATCTTTCCGCCCTGATCCAATGCTCATCATAAATCTAATTAAAAGCAGTAGTAATACTTATATTACAAATGGAATGCTCTATTGCCTTGAAAATTTTATCATGAGATTAATGTGTCCATTACTTTAAAATTGAACATTCACTCAAAGTCTCAGGGCATAGACAAAATATAGACATATCCTTTACTAGAGCGGACTATAAACATACTGCCATCCATTTCCCAACACAGTCTCATTGCCATCTGAATCCTCACATTTCTATAAACGACTTCCCACCAGCATCATCTAATCCTTTTTACATTCTGGGGATTTGTTAGATTATTTCTACAAGAGCCTGAGAGTGCATGCTCTCAATCACACACTTAGGAGACAAAGGCAGGTGGATCTATATGAGTTAAAGCCTAGACTGGTCTATATAGTGCTTTAGGCCAACCAGGGCTATGTAGTAAGACTCTGTCTCCAAAAAGGGTGAGGATGGGAGTGGGAGAGGCTGTCATATATTGGTAGCTGGGTGAACTATTTAAATTAAGGCATTCAATGGGGCCCTGAGTAGAGAACACTTGCTAAGCATGCACAAGATTCTAAGTTCCATTCCTGAAAAAGTGAAACAGCAAAAACAGCAGCATTTCAATGTGATTAAAATATATACAAAACTGGAGAAAATGGAATAATGACCTGTAGTTTTGGAAATGAGTATGTGCCCTGTAGTTTCAGGTTTGAACACTTGGACACCAGTTTGTAGTGGGAATTTTCATTGGGCTGCCAACTAGCTCCCAAATAAATACATGGAGACTTCTTATTGATTATGAACACTTTACCTTAGCTTAGACTTGTCCCATTAGCTCTTTTAACTTAATTTAACTTCTTTCTATTCACCTACATTTTGCCTCAGAACTTTTACCTTTCTTTCATTCTGTATGTCCTATTTCTTGCTTCTTCCATGTCTAGGCTGGCTGGCCCCTCACATCTCCTTGGTATCTCTATTTCTTTCTTCTCTTGAGCCTAAATCACTCCTCCTATTTATTCTTCCTGCCAGAAAGTCTCACCTATATCTCCTTCCTCACTATTGGCCATTCAGTTTTTTGTTAGACCAATCAGGCACCTTAGTCAGAAAAGGTAAAACAGCAACACATCTATACATAGTTAAACAAATATTCTACAACATTTCCCCCTTTTTATCTAAACAAAAGAAAGGTTTTAGCTTTAACATAGTAAGATTGAGCCAGGCTGTGGTGCACACACCTTTAATTCCAGTTCTCAGGAGGCAGAGACAGGCATATCTCTGTGAGTTTAAGGCCAGCCTGGTCTACAGAGTGAATTTCAGGGCAGGTTCCAAAGCTATAGAGAAACCCTGTCTCAAAAAACAAACAAAAAAGAACATAGTAAGACTATATATAATAATAATAATTATCATATAAGAATACATTTATGGGCTAGAGAAATAATTCAGTAGTTAAGAGCACTGGCTGTTTTTCCTGGGGACCCAGGTTCAATTCCCAGCACACAAATAGACATTTATAACTGTTTGTAACTCCAGTTCCAGGAGATCCAACACTCTCACACCAGTGTAGGTTGAATAAATTAAATTTTTAAAAAAGAGAATTACATTTACAATATCCAGCACATTTGCATTTGACAAATTCAGATAAAATACTCCATTATTAATCCAGACAAATTCAGAAAAAACTCCATTATCTTGATGAGTCCAAAGTTATGTACCTAATTTACTTTCTTTTTAAGGTTGTTTGCTTGTTTGTTATTGTTTACTTATTTATTTATGTTTGGTCTGCATACATGTCTGTGTGAAGGAGTCAGACCCCCTGGGACTGGAGTTACAGCCAGTTGTGAACTGCCATGTGGGTGCTGGAAATCAAACCAAGGTTCTCTGAAAGGGCAACAAGAGATCTTAACTACTGAGCCATCTTTGATGTAGGTGGGCCTTCTGTCTATGTGTTATTTTCATTGGTTAATAAAGAGACTGCCTTGGCCCTTTGATAGGACAGAAAATTAGGTAGGCGGAGTAAACAGAATAGAATGCTGGGAAGAGGGCAATGAGGCAGACACCATGGAGCCAGCTATCAGGTCAGATATGCTGAATCTTTCCCGGTAAGCCACCAACTTGTGGTGCTACACAGATATTGGAAATGGGTTAATCAAGATGTGAGAGTTAGCCAGTAACTAACTCTCTAGAGATAATGTGCCAGGCAGTGCTTAAATGAATACAATTTGTGTGTTGTTATTTCCAGGACTAAGCTAGACGTGCGGGAGCCGTGCGGGATGAAAAGCAGGCCTGCCCGCAGCTCCTCACTACACATCTCTTTAGCCCCCTAATTTACTTTCTATCCTAACTTGTATTACCAACCCAAAATTATCTTTTTAGACCTCAAAAACATTTTCTTAGATAAACAATTTAAATTTTTATGTTTCTTAACTTTATAAACTTTGCTTCTCTTATGTAAGTTTCTTTTCTGAATTTGGTAACAAGAAAAAAATGTAGCTATAACTATCTCATCTTTAACTCCATCAGAGACTCAAGAAGGATATATTACCTGAGTAAACAGGAAGTGCAGAGCAAGCAACTTCTAAAGCTAAAGAAATGACAAGGACATCTGGCAGCCTGCAACATTGGGGCATCCATCTTCAGTTTACAGGCCTAGACTATCTGACAGACTTTTCTGTGAAGCATGAATTTTGAATGACTGCCCTACCTTGATATGGCAAAATTTGGCAGTCCTTTCCCTTTGTGTCCTGCTTGTCTTGTTTGTATCGTATGCTGTCAGCAATTGAGGCAAGGGCAGTTTCTTGCCCAAATGGCTAGCTTTACCATAATAAAATAAATTCCATATGGATGTTCTTTAATGTCTATCATCTTTTTATGAAGTCAAAGGGTGTTGCCAGGAGCAGATGTGTGTCACTATTGTGAGAAGTCTCAGGCTATTAAACATCTTAAATGCCTTATTCTGTAGATATCTGAAGCATTTGAAGATCACTTATCTATCTAAAATATATCTGTTTAACTGTTAACTTTGGAACCTGTCCTGGAATTAGCTGGCCTTGAACTCAGAAATCTGCCTGCCTCTGCCTTCCAAGTGCTGGGATTAAAGGCATGTGCCACCACTGCCCAGTTTTATATTACATTTTTAAATGAGCTGCATAAGTACAATACCTTAAACAATAGTAGAAATATATATATATATATATATATATATATATATATATATTTGTGTGTGTGTGGTATAATAAAAATAACCTTAAATATTGTATCTATATATAAAAATTCATACCAATGCAAAATATTTGAGATAAATAGTTGTCTTTATATCCTATATTCCTATATCCCTACTAAATGATAACAAACCTTCATAACCCACTCAATGGCCAAAACCACCTACCCCACCTCTTGGGTATGGGGCATTGTGTTCTCAAGATTATTCCCTATTGTCTATTGGTAATGACATCCCCAGGGGACCCTGAGAAAACTGAGATAATATTCAAGTAATAAGAAACTGGCTATAACAATTGTTGTCCAGTCTCTCTGTAATGGGAAAGTAGAAGGCTTTTCTGAAGTCCTGCATAGAAAAGTCTGTGAGACTTAGTTAGCAGCCTTGAAGTTGTTCTGAATGCATAACTCTGAGAAAACTGCAACAGAGGCAGTCTAAAAGGCTGGATCACCTGGCCCACCCACTTTTATTGGTATCTAATCACCTTGCTCTAAAAACACACAAACTTCAAAGGTAACATACATATCTGCATTAACAACACTTGTATGGGCTGTGTGTTGTACACCAGTCAGTGAAAGATAATTTTCTTGTTTTATGTTTGAGCAGGTACAAGCATATGTCAACTTTATTAGTTTGTTTGGACTGTATAACCAACCCTCTACCATGATACATGAAAGGATGGCATCTAATAATAAATCATGAGTGTTCTATGACCAACAAGATCCATCATGACTTACCCAGTCTCAGAGCCGTTCACATGTCAAGGGATTCAGCATATACATCACCCCTCTTGTACTTTCTGTAGGTTTATTTCTTGTCTATAGCCAAGATTTTCAGAGATCTCCCTCAATAAAATATGGTCTCTATTAATTTTGAAGGAATCCACAGCTGTAGAAGCAAAAGCATAACCTTCCCACCAACACAATCCATTGTCTGAATTCCATTTTAAAGTTGATATTCCTAAAGTATGGTTTAATTCAGCAATTTCTTTTAAAATACCATGTCTCTCTGCAGCTGTCATTGACTCATCAGCATTAAAAAGTTTAAAAGTAAACAAAGCACCATACAGGATTCATGTTCCCTGTGTATTTTCCATCTTATGTGGCTTACTTTTATATTAGTTTACTCTTTTTTTTAAAGACTTTACTTAACTATTTTTAAACTCTTTATTTTTTCCTATAACTGTGTATACCCATTTTTTTTCTCAAGCTCATACTGTAACCTATTTAGAGGTTTTATTTAGTCTGGACCTGATTTACTGTGCACCTGTAGCATTCTCTGACATTATGAGCCAAACCTTAAACTGTTAAGTAGCAGTTAGGTCCTCTGATGTGTGGTCCTGGTGGTTGGTTCTGCCCCCTCCTCTGGTCCATAAGAGCAGAGCCTTAAGCCTGCCAGTCAGGCCAATAGCTGCATTTAATTAGGAGTTGTGTTTAACTGAAAGCTGCATTTAATTGCCCCAGCTCTAGAAAGTTGGTGTCTGGCTCTGAGAGGCATTTTTACTTAGCTTGCTGTTTTTACTTAGAGTGTGGCTGCCTGCTCGTTTACTCTGCTGAACACCAGCACCTCTTAAAGGAGATGTATCCTCTTTTTTTTTTCAGCTTTCTCAAGCTCTGTGTGAAAATTTATGCCCACATTGGGTGCCATATGTAATGAGTCTCTGTTCTGCCAGCCAACTCCCAAATAATGACCAGATACTTATATTAATCATGAAAGCTCAGCCTGAAAAGTTGCAAGATGAAGTAACCCCACACTAGCTCCAAATCGGATATAATAAAGGGTTCTTTATTTAAAGGGGAACTCACAGATTACAGCAGGGAACAGGAATGAAATCCAATATCCAGGTGCGAGAGTGGGGAGCAAAAGAGAAAGAGAGGGAGAGCGGTGGGTGCACACCTTTTGGTTCCCAAAGCCATGCCTAACCTGGTCCAGCCTCTCAAAGGCCTTTGGCTGAAGGAGATTCTTCATCACCTCCTGCTTTTGTCTAAATAAGAACATTCCAAAGCTAATACAAAACTATATATAATAAGAACAGATATCAAGTATCAAAGTTAAAATTACAACCAGCATAAACATTATCAAGCAAGAAACATATGCCAAATGTTTTAATAATTATTCTATCCTAAGTAGTCTAAGTCTTGTATTGGAAATGGCTTGGTTAGCTGGGCAGTGGTGGCCCATACCTTTAATCCCAGCACTCGGGAGGCAGAGGCAGGCAGATCTCTGTGAGTTCGAGGCCAGCCTGGTCTACAAGAGCTAGTAACTCTATGACTATTACCATCTTCTGAGGCTACCAACATACCATAAATCTTTCATATATATGCTCCTATTTACTCCCCAACTGGGTTATTTTAGAGAAGATTTTAATTTTACCTATAGATATGCCTGAGGTTACAACATGGTACCCTAAAATGTGTCATACTAGCATAAAGGTTATTTTGAGTGGAGGGCAATTAAGGAAAAGCAGACACAGAAAGAGTCCTGCCATCTCATAAAGCTAAAAGCAGGTAACAGTTCCTTCATGAATGCCAGCCCCAAAACAAACTTCCCATACAAGAAGGACAGTAACTTTGCCACTCAAGACAAGATACTGCCAAGAAAGAAGATATACAAGTAACCCTTACTAACTGACCTTATCTTCAATTGTTTTGTTTTGTTTTTGAGAAAGGGTTTCACTATAGGCATCATTATTCTAGATGAAGCTGACCGCAAACACTTAGAGAAAAACCTGCCTCTGCCTGACAAATGCTTATCTTCTATCTTTGGTCAAACATTTGTCTTCCTAGAATCTATGTCCTCTGGAAACTCAACTCCCTTTTCTTTTATTTACTTTCTTCTCTTTAAATTTATCCTCCTTTGCCTGAATGGAGCGCAAAACTCAAAACCTGGTTATTTGGGGGGTGGGGTGCAATATTGAGTTGGAAGCGTCACTTCAGCCTGCCAAGTGCTTAGACTCCAATTACCAGCCTGCCAGGTGCTTGGACTACAACTCCCAGCTTGCCAAATGTTGACCCCTCCCCGGAGAGAGTCAGGACCACTCCCACAAAATATTTAAGGACTTGCAAGAAAAAGGAAAATGTGGTTTTGAGTTTGCATGTGTTCTCCCTCTGTCTTCCCCCTGCCACGCTCCCAATCACCCGTGATTGTTGGTTCCTGGCCGCTTAGCCCCAGAATAATCACACAAAAACTGTATTAATTAAATCACTGGCTGGCCCATTAGCTCTAGGTTCTTTTTGGCTGACTCTTACATATTAATTTAACTCATTTCTGTTAATCTGTGTATCGCAACTTGGCTGTGGCTTACCCACTAAAGTTCTGACATCTGTCTCCAGAGGGGTTACATGGCATCTCTCTGACTCCACCCTTCTTTTTTCCAGCATTCAGTTCAGTTTTCCCTGCCTAACTAAGTTTTGCAATGCTATAGGTCCAAAGCAGTTTCTTTATTCATTAATAATATTCACAACATACAGAGTGAAATCTCACATCACCTCCCCTTTTCTGTTTAAATAAAAAGGAAGGCTTTAACTTTAACATAGTAAAATTGCATATAACAAAAACAGTTATCAATCAAGAATTATAGTTACAATATTTATATCTACTTTATCTTTTATCATAACTAAGAAAAACCATAACTATAAATTCTTCAACTCCATCAAAGACTCCAGAAGGATATGATATTACCTAAGTAAACAGGAAGTACATTATAAACAACTTTCAAAACTGTAGAATTGACAAAGACATCTTGCTGCCTGGACAATCACCCAAAGTTCTTCTGTATCATCGGGGCATCAATCTTTATCCAACAGGCCCATAAGATCTAGCAGACTTTCCCATGAAGCAGGAAATTTCAAAGACAGTACCACCTATATTGGCAGTTTGTTCATCACATTTTTCTGTGTTCTGAAGAATGTTTATCTTATCTGCGAAACCTCACTCTCCGGTACAGGGCGCGCTTCCCATACCGGACCGCGAGTCTGGATCAATATCCTAGGAGTTGAAAACAAACATATGACACAGAGAGACCAGGATCATTTGCCCAAAGGGTAAATGTCAGCTTTATTCAGCACATGTCGGCTTAAATACTTGGAGACAAGAGGACAAGAGCCCCCTCCCACCTGGGAGCAAGATCATAGTGTTGACTGCTTGGCGCCAGTGGCCAGAGCCTCCATGTAGGGGGTATCGAGCTGGGAACCCTGACAGACAGATGGGAGGAGATTTAGGGTGCCTGTGAGCACCTTCCTTAGCAGGTGAAATTATCATAGCAAAGACAGAAACAAGGCTTTGAACTAATTCCCTTCGGCTGGCAGAATGAGCAGGGGAAGCTAAGCTGGTTAGCATAAACATTTCTTGCATCCTGTGCTTTGGCCTCGAGGAACAGGGAAGACAGGGCTCTACATTTGGCAGATTCTTTCATGTAGCAGGAACCCTGAAGGATCATCTCACCTTGAGGCAAGTTCAGCAGTCTTTTCTCTGCAGGTCCTACATGTTCAATTAAGCAGTCCAGACAAGAGCAGTTTCTTGCCCAAATGGCTAGCAAACTCCATAAGGAACTTCTTCAAAGCCCACCTTCCTTTTGAAGTTATTGGTGATGCCAAAAGTAGATGTGTCTCGTCATAAAAAGTCCTAACTTCTTAAAACATTTAAATGCCATATCTGAAGGTCTCTGAAAGATTTGAATAATACCTAACTGAAATATATCTTTATATATCTAGAAAACCTAACATGACAACAAGATTTACTATTATAGATGACTACTTATTTACCTATATTTCTTAAAAATACATTACATTTTTAAATGAACTACACAATAACAATACCTTAATCAAGATCAGAAACATAACTATAACAAAATTGAACTTAAATTTGTATCAATAAACCAAGATCCATACTAATGCAAATCTCTATAGCATATCCCTCTTTAAATGTAAACAAACATTTATAAATAATATTTGGAAATATGGGCGTAGTTTCTCCAAACTGCTTCCTGATGATTATTGGGCAAAGTATTTTCTTTTTGTGAGTGTTCACAGCAACCTTTCTGGGGGTCTTGTTCCATCAAACCTTATATTGGTCTGGAAGCAATCCACAGATTTTCATCTTCTCTGGAAACAAAAGAAGAACCTCTTTTCCAAAGCAACGTATCCTTACACTCAAATTTTGGAATCAAGATACCTTTATGTTGGTTTAACTTAGCAGTCCATACAATGAAATGTGTCTCTGTAGATAGCTTTTCAGTCAAAAAATCCAAAGAAGACACAATAATATTCATATTCTAGACTCTCAGTGAATTTTCCATCTTGACATGACTAATTCTTTGTTTACTCCTTTTAATCTATGATTGTCTGTACTCTGTCTCTTTAAAAGACTTTGTTTTATTTTTTAAAACCCATTTATTTCTTTTTATAATTCTCTATGCTCTTTTTCTTTTCTCTCCCAAGCCTATGTACATTTCTCAAACACTGTGACCCATTTAGAGTTCTTTTATGTCTGAATATGTCCTTACTGCATTTTCTGTAATTCTTTACTGTCTTGAAGAGCTTTTAAAATGGTAAGCATCTTGGTTACAGCTGCTCTGGATAGTGGCTCTGCTTCTCTCTACTTTTAAAATGGTGGAGGTACCATTACGACCTTCTCTGGGGCCACCAGGTAGGAGCTCAGCACTTTAACTCTGAGAATGAGTGTGCAGCACATAAACCCTTTCTATCTGAGTAATAGCTAAATCTGCCATGTAGAGCACTGCACAGCCTGGAAATATCTCTGTGTATGGTGGCATGTGGCAGTGGTTTACCCACAAAGTTTCAGCATATCTGACTCTGGTGGCAGCTCCATGGCATCTCTCTGGTTCCACCCTTCTTTCTCCCAGTATTCAGTTCAGTTTTCCCTGCCTAACTAAGTTTTACCCTATTATAGGTCCCAAGCAGTTTCTTTATTCATTAATGGTAATCACAAACTACAGAGGGAAATCCCACATCACGGGACCACCATCCATTAAACATGGGCATTTAATTTGGTTTAATCTGGTCGGATTGGAATTCTATGTACCAGCAGAGATGCTCTGTTAGAAAATATTTCTAACATCTTGGAGGTCGCACCAAGATGGCTGTTTTTTCCGATGAGCACAGCACCACTGTGCTGGAAAATGCCCATCCCCCAAGCCCTCTTCCAGACTAGATTGGCTTCGGACTCGGTGAGTCCCCGGGGTGACCCATTCACTTTTCAGACTTTTGTTGAAGTCTCAGTCGTGCCGGAGCCTGATCCATGCAGCAAATCCAAGCCTTTCGCTGAGATGGGACTTGGGTGTTGGGAGACGTCCTTCACCCACTTCTCTTACACCCCCATTCGTGACACAAGGGCTCTGTTCGGTGGACACATCGCAACAGGCTTGAGTCACCCAGGCATGAGCTTCCAGTGGGTCCTTACAATTCCAAGCAGATTATTCAACCATCCTTAAGTGGCCTTTTACAAAAAAATTCTTTTAAATTGAGGCTATCTAACATAAATTAACAATGTTCCAAAAGCCTGTGGTTCCTAGATGCGTGCTCCTGCCCCACTCCCTTCCCCCTTCCTGCTTCTCTATGCTGTCTGCTGTGCTTTTCTGACTTTTGCCGCCTACCTATGCCAAAAAACTTTTACCTTGGTCAGCTGACACAGATTCTCCTTTACTATCTGCTAAACTACACTGGGATTTTTAAATTGGTCAGCTGACACAAGTTTCCAAAAGTGTCTTATTTGTCTGTCTTTTAGAATGATGTGGCTACAATATATCTGTGTGAGTATGTAGATTTATGTTTCTATGTTCGTGTGTGCTTCCAGATTACAGAAGCTCTGGAAAAATACAAACATGTGGGTAGACGCCATTTTAACCTCACCACCATCTTTGGTAAGGGTACCCACGTGTGCTAATCTGCCATCTTTGGTAAGGGTAACCACATGTGCTAATCCGCCATCTTAAATACATTTACTAGCATTGGTAAACTGTAACTAATTAGATAAAATACACATTTAAATTTAGTTTATATGCCCAGTTTAAATTATAGGTAATGGTACCTAGTTCTCAAGCACTTTTACAGATCTAAGAATATGGCATTTTAACAAAAGAACACAGAGACATGCCAACTTTTGTAGTACCCTTTGGCTCCTCCAAGAGGACAGAAAACCTTCCACCTCCAGGCCTTGCCTTTGGGTTTGGCATAGCCATGCACACAGCAAAAAGCAGCCTTTTACCTCTTCAGCTTCCTGGATGCCTTCTGGAGAATTGATCTACTCATCCTGCCAAGACAGGCAGACTAAATCTTCTCCCCACAGGAAAAATCTTTGGGCCTCTTGTACTCAGCAGCTAATGGCAAGCACTGCTGCTAAGACTGGTGTTCTCCCTAGACAGCAATGAGGTCCCTAAGAGAGACTTACATTGATCTAATCTACATGGGAAGTAGAAAAAGAAAAGATCTCCTGAGTAAATTGGGAGAGAGTTGAAGGGGAGCAGAGAGGCAGGGAGGGGAACAGAGAAAAATGTAGAGACTGGTATTCTCCAAGGACTAAGGGAAGGATTTGGGATTGCCTATGTAGCTAAAAAGCTGTCTCATTTTTGCTCATTTATCCCTCCCAGATCTGTCTAATGGCATTTGACATCCTAGGTACTGTTAACTTATTATTTCATCCATGTCATTTAATAAAGTTTTCTGCTAAAATATAGACAGGTGTGCCTAACAGGTTTCAGGTATATCTTAAAAGTCCAGGGTTCCCAATTTCTTTGTCTTAACCAAAGCAATAGCCTTTTGTATGTTGAACCATCCCTGCATCTGTGGAATGAAGCCAACTTGATCATGGTAGATGATGGTTCTGATGTGCTCTTGGATTCGATTTGCCACTATTTTATTTAGTATTTTTGCATCAATGTTCATGGGTGAGATTGGTCTGTAATTCTCTTTCTTAGTAATGTCTTTCTGTGGTTTTGGTATCAGGGTAATTGTAGCCTCATAAAAAGAGTTTGGCAATGTTCCTTCTATTTCTATTGTGTGGGATAAAATGAGGAATATTGGTATTAGTTCTTCTTTGAAAGTCTTATAGATTTCTGAGCTGAAACCATCTGGCCCTGGACTTTTTTTGGTTGGGAGACTTTTGATGACTGTTTCTATTTCTTCAGCAGTTATAGGTCTGTTTAATTTGCTTATCTGGTCTTGATTTAATTTTAGTTAAGTGATATTTATCCAGAAAGTTGTCCATTCCTTTAGGTTTTCCAATTTTATGGACTACAGGTTTTCAAAATATGACCTGATGATCCTCTGTATTTCCTCCGTGTCTGTTGTCATGTCCCCATTTCTGATTTTGTTAATTTGGATATTCTCTCTCTGCCTTCTGGTTAGTTTGGGTAAAGGTTTGTCTATTTTGTTGATTTTCTCAAAGAACCAACTCTTTGTCTCATTGATTCTTTGTATTGTTTTCATTGCTTCTATTTTGTTGATTTTAGCTCTCAATTTGATTATTTCCTGCCTTCTAGTTTTCTTAGGTGAATTTGTTTCTTTTTGTTCTAAAGTTTTCAAATGTCCTGTTAATTCGCTAGTGTGGGATTTTTCCAGCTTCTTTATGTAGGCATTTAGTGCTATGAACTTGCCTCTTAACACTGCTTTCATTGTGTCCCATAAATTTGGGTATGTTGTGTGGTCATTTTCATTGAATTTTAGGAAGTCTTTAATTTCTCCCTTTATTTCTTCCTGTACCCACTGATGATTCAGGTGAGCACTGTTTAGTTTCTATGTATTTATGGGTTTTCTGGAATTAGTATTGCTGTTGACTTCTAGTTTTAGACCATGGTGATCTGATAAGGTACATTGGGTTATTCCGATATTTTGTATTTCTTGAGGTTTATTTTGTTACCGAGTATGTGGTCAATTTTTGAGAAGGTTCTTTGAGGTGCTGAGAAGAAGGTATATTCTTTTCTGTTTGGTTGGAATATTCTATAGATGTCTGTTAAGTCCATTTGAGTCATAACATCTGTTAGTTTTCTTATTTATCTGTTTATTTTTTGTCTGATTGACCTGTCCAGTGGTAAGAGGGGAGTGTTGAAATCTCCCACTATTAGTGTGTAGGGTTTAATATATGATTAAGCTTTAGAAGTGTTTCTTTACATATGAGGGTGCCCTTGTATTTGGGGCATAGATGTTCAGTATTGAAATTTCGTCCTGATGGATTTTTCCTGTGACTAATATGAAATGACCTTCTTTGTCTCTTTTGACTGATTTTAGCTTGAAGTCTATTTTGTTAGATATTAGGATAGCTACACCCACTTGTTTCTTAGGTCCATTTGATTGGTATATTTTTTCCAACCCTTTACTCTGAGACGATGTCTGTCTTTGAGGTTGAGATGCATTTCTTGTATGCAAAAGAAGGATGGATTCTGTTTTAGTACCCAATCTGTTAGCCTGTGCCTTTTTATAGGTGAGTTGAGTCCATTTACATTAAGGGATATTAATGACCAGTGATTGCTATTTCCTGTTAATTTAGTTTTCATCATTGGTGATGTTAATTTGTGCGTTTTTTTCTTCTTCAGGATTTGCTGAAATGAGATCATCAATTGTCTGTGTTTTTGTTGGTGTAGCCATCTTCCTTGGGTTGGAATTTTCCTCCTAGTATTTTGTGTAGGACTGGGTTTGTGGCTAGGTATTGGTGAAATCTAGATTTGTCATGGAATATCTTGTTTTGTCCTTCTATGGTCGTTGAAAGTTTTGCTGGGTATAATAGTCTGGCCTGGCATCTGTGGTCTCTTAATGTCTGCATAATGCTTGACCATGACCTTCTGGCTTTCATTGTCTCCACTGAGAAGTCAGGTGTAATTCTGATAGGTCTACCTTTATATGTTACTTGGCCTTTTTCCTTTGCAGCTCTTAATATTCTTTCTTTACTCTGTATGTTTAGTGTTTTGATTATTATATGGCAAAAGGACTTTTTATTTGGATCCAGTCTATTTGGTGTTCTGTAAGCTTCTTGTATCTTCATAGGCATATCTTTCTTTAGGTAGGGAAAGTTTTCCTCTATGATTTTGTTAAATAAATTTTCTGTGCCTTTGAGTTGGACTTCTTTTTCCTTTTTCTATACCTATTATTCTAAGCTTTGGCCTTTTTATGTTGTCCCATATTTCATGGATATTTTGGGTTAAGCTGTTGTTAGATTTAATATTTTCTTTAAATGATGAGTCTGTTTCCTCTATTTTATCTTCAGCATTTGAGATTCTCTCTTCCATTTCTTGTATTCTGTTGTTTGTACTTGCAGTTGTGGTTCCTGCTCTTTTCCCCATGATTTCTGTTTCTATAATTCCTTCAACTTGTGTTTTCTTTAGTTTTTCTATCTTAGTTTTCAAGTCCTGAATAGTTTCTATTATATGTTTGAGTTCTTTTTCTTGGTTTTCTTTAAGTGATTTGCTGATATCTTCCCCTTTTTTGTTGTTGTTATTTTCCTCCATTTTTAAGGGAATTTCTCATTTCATCCTTAAGAATTTCAAACATTCTCTTGAGGTTATTTTTTAGATCATTTTCTTCTGGTTCATCCATATTTGGTTATTCAGGTCTTGCTTTTGTAGGATCTTTAGGTTTTACTGATATTGTGTGGATCTTTGTGGTGTAGCATGTGATCTTACCTTTTTACTCATCTTTTCCTCTAATAGGTGTGGTTGGGGCTGCCTGAGATTCTATTGAATAATCTTCTAGGTGCCAGTGAATCCAAAACTCAGATGGTTGTTCCTCGTGGTACAGTCAGTGTCACAGTTCAGTTACCCTGTTGGTTATTCCTGTTCCTGGAGATAGCTCAGTCTTCCTGTGCTTTGATCTGCTCCCTTAGAGTTTGCTGTCTCAGGCCTGCTTTGGTCTAGGCTGCTGGCTTTGATCTGTTTCTGTAAATCCTGGTCTGGATCCCCTCCTGCAGAAGTCCCTGGCTTGGAGTTGGACCTGTTCTGGTGGAGATCACTGACTCTGGATCTGGTCGCTGGCTCCGACCTGATCCACCAGTGTTCTGGGACTGGGTTGGCTCCCCAGACTGGATTTGCTCCTGGTTTCTGCTCCTGGTGGAGCTTGTTTCCTCAGGCCAATTCTTGAACAACCATTCCTTGCACAACTCTGTACCTGAATTAACACCTCACAATAATAAATAAAAACCTTTTAGAAGCTCTGTTAACTTAGCAGAACACTAACTTCTACCAATTCAAGAGCTAAGAATGTGATCAAATGATATCTTGGGTCTTTCCCCATATCAGTGTACCCACTTCTCTGGTGTATCTACCTGTGGCAACTTAAGTCCACCAGAAAATACACATGGATACTCTTAAAGCCTAAAAGGAAGTCTTTATTGGTGACTGGGTCATTCACAGCCCTGGTGTGTATGTTGCTTTTTTTGCTTTTGTTTTTTGTTGTTTTGTTTTGCTTTGTTTTTTGTATTTTATGCACAAAAACCACATACTGGTTGACATACTTCAGTTAGTAAGAACAGTTAACAAGAAATAGAACTGTGGAAGCCAAAAAAGCAGGGTTAGTATATGTAGGGGCTTATGGGTCAGGGCTTGTTTTGTTTTGTTTAGTTGAGGTTTTTCTGTTGTCCTAGAATTTGCTCTATAGGCCAGGCTGGCCTCCAACTCAGAGATCCACCTGCTTCTGCTTCCTGAGTGCTAGGACTAAATTTGCATGCCACCTCCCCTTGGTCCCAGACACATCATTGATCCACTGACTTAGCCTGTCAGATCTTTATTCCTTTCTATCATGAAATCAATTGTGCTAAGGTCTGGGGCCTACTAAAGTCTGGGTAGCCTGTCACACCCAATGTATTTTAAAGTGACCTTGATTAATGATTTTCTTTATTCTGAAAAACTATGAAAACTTCATGGAACTGCTTCTGAGTTGGAACATGGTATTTTAGAGAACCAATTTAAATCTATGTTCCTGGGCCATGGCCACTCATAATTGCTCCAGAAAAAAAAAAAATTATTCTCTTTAAGGTGAAAGCAGTGATTTTTATGAAGACACTCACTATGTAGACCAATCTGGTCTCGAACTCATATTAATATGAGTGGTGTTGAATTAAAGGACTAGATAGCACCAGGTCAGGCTGCTTAACAAGTTTAAGATCAGCCTGGGCTAAAAGACACCATATCTTATAAAAGAAAAGAAAGAAACGGAGGGAAGAAGAAAAACGAGACAGAAAGGCAGACAGACTCAATCTCAAAATGCTGAGACTGCCTTATTGGAATAGTGAGGGGCCTCAACCTTTTTGAGAGAAGTTGAATGCATACAGAGGGCCTGAGCATGTGTGTGTATATATCTGTACGTGGTTAGCTACCAGGAAGTTACTGCTGCTTTTTTTGTGGTTTGACTGAGAGCAAGGTGGGTTGCTTTTGAAACAGAGACATATTGTTTCTGCAGGTGGAACATGGAACATAACAGTCATGCTGGGGCCAACAAATTCTTTACGGCTATGAACTATTGCCCAGTTCAGCCTGACTCAGTTCCTCATGACCTGAGATCATTATTTAACAGAGGGAAGAAGAAGGAGAAGGAGGAGGAGGAGAAGGAGGAAAAGAAAGAAAAGGAGAAGTTGAAGGAGAAGGAAAAGGGGAGGAGGAAGGGAGAAAAGGAAACAAAACAAAATGAAGATTGGCAAAGGACACTTTGTAAAGGACAAGCTAGCCCATTACATGGTTTTACTTACAAAATTTTCTACTAACTGTTCACCTGATTGTCTTAGTGGTCCATTCCCAGATCCATTGTTTCATTTAGAGTTGTGTCGCTATTGTGATTTTTTATTACATCTTTTACATTTATAATAGAAACTTCTTTAATAAGAACGCTATCCCAAACAGTTCTCCCAGCACCAAACTTTCAACAGAAACAGGGCAGGCTTCATTCTTCCCCTTTTGTTAGGGAAATGATGTTGCTACTCACATCCCCCAGACCTGATGCTTTGGTACTGAATCTGCTGCTGTGAGCTCTCAGCAGTCCTTCCCAGTGTCCTGCTTTGATGCCTTGTAGTTTGTGATTTTTAAGCTAGTTCTGACCTTCATCCTGACAATGCTCCTGCCTCAGTCTTGGAACTGGCTTGTAGGCAGGGTTGAATATGGCTCTCTGTACTCTCCCCTCTGGCTGTCAGACAATTGAAAGAATGGAAAACTGAACTTCTCCATTAATCTCCTATTGGGAGAGGAAATGTTTAAGCCACGGGGAGCAGCTAGTGGATGGTCTTTTGTCAGAAAGGGATTAATCTCCAGAAGGTTTACAGCGTGTCAGGTGATCTTCAGGACCCACTGCAACTGGGACAGTGGTAAGCAGACAGGGACCACACCTTGGCACACTGTTTGGTTATGTATATTTCTTCCTTCTAAGACCATAATAGAATCTCAACAATGAACTGGGTCCTAGGTTTCTGTCCTCCTTCACTTCCTTCTTTTGTTTGTTTATTTGTTTGTTTTCAAGACAGGATTTCTCTGTGTATCCCTGACTGTCCTGAAACTCGCTCTGTAGACCAGGCTGGCCTCAAAATCAAAGATCTGCCTGCCTCTGCCTCCTGAGTGCTGGGACTTAAAGTCGTGTGCCACCATCACCTGGCCTTTGTTTTTCATAATGTGATCACAATGAATAAATCTTCTTTTCCTGTTTTTCACTAGTAATTTGGCTTCTTTAATTGGCCTATTGAACACAGGTGACTGAACCTGGTTTGTTGGGGCACAGGCTGTGACCTCTAAATCCAGTAATAGCCTCTAAAAGCAATGGATCTCAACCTACCTAATGCTGTGACTTTTTAATATAGTTCCTCATGTTGTGATGACCCCAATCATAAAACTATCTCATTGCTACTACATCACTTTAATTTTGCTATAATTATGAATAATAATGTAAATATCTGTGGTTTCCCATGGCCCTTTTGGGGTCACAACTGCTCCTCTTAAGTGTAGACATTACAAGCATGGGCCATCATACAACATATGAAGCTTTTTATGACATTTATTTATTTAGCAGGAGATGGAAATGGTGTGGATCAAAGTACAGCTTATGGGAGTCTGTTCATTCTTTCCTTCATCTGGATTTTACAGACTGAATTGGTTCATCAGGCTTGGCCACAAGCACCGTTATCTACTGAGCCATTGCCAGCCAGCTTTTTTCTTTTTTCTTTTCTTTTCTTTTCCTTTTTTTTTTGTTTCTTTCTTTCTTTTGTGGGTGGTGTGGTAACAAACCCAGGGCCTGCCCCCGTACACGCCTCCTCTAATAAATTTCTAAGTGGGTTTGTTGTGTGTTCCATGTTTCCTTCTCACTCGCGCCAGGTCATTTCAAAAACAATTTCCATTTGCAACCATATCCCTACAAAACGTTCTGCCTTTATTCTTCTTTATGGCTACATGAAATCATTCTCTATGTATTGTCTTAGTTGAAGTTTCTATTGCTGTGAAGAGACACCATGACCATGGCAACCCTTAAAAAGGAAAACCTTTAATTGGGTGGTTTACAATGTTAGAGGCTTTGTCCGTTATCACATGGTGGTACATTGTGTTATGCAGGTAGACACTGCTAGAGAGGTAGCTGAGAGTTCTACATACAGACTTACAAGCAGCAGTAGGAGACTGTGTCCCACACTGGGATCGCCCCCGCAGCCTCCAAAAGGCTACACCTACTCCAACAAGGCCACAACTCCTAATAGTGCTACTCTCTATATGTCAAGCATTTAAACACATAAGTCTATGGGAGCCATACCTATTCAAACCACATTTTTTACTCATTCTTCTGTTGATTGACATGCAGGCCAGTTCTGTTTTCTGTTTCTTATGAACAGTGCAGTGATAAATGCAGATAGGCAAGTTTCTCTGTGGTTTCTTGACAAATTCTTTCAGGCACATACACAAGAGTAGCACAGCTAAGCCATATGGTGGCTGCTTTCAGCTCTTTGAGGAACCTCCACACTGATCTGCATAGTAACTGCACAAGTTTCGTTTGCACCAGAGCTGAGAAAGGTTCCTCTTACCCCACATCTTCATCCGCATTTGCTGTATTTGTTTTCTTTCTTTTCTCCTCCTCTTCTCTCCCTCCTCCTCCTGCTACATCTTCCATTTTGGAGACAGAGTCTCAATTGGCATGGAACTACTTAACTCACAGAAATCTACCTCCCTCTTCCTTTTCTCCAAGCATTTATTGGACTGTTAGACATTTGTACTTGCTCTTCTGTGAATTATCTATTAATCTTATATATATAGTCTAAATTTTTGTCGTAGAGTCTATTGCTGCAAGAGACGCCATGACAATGGCAACCCTTATAAGGAAAATATTTAATTGGAGTGGCTTGTTTATAATTTCAGAGGTTCAGTTCATTATCATCATGGCCAGGAGCATGGCAGAAAGACATGGTGCTGGCTACACCTTGATCAGAAGGCAACAAGAGCCAGGTGGTGGCAGTGCACGCCTTTAATCCCAGCCCTTGGGAGGCAGAGGCAGGCAAATCTGTTTGAGTTCAAGGCCGGTCTGGTCTACAGAGCTAGTTCCAGGACAGGCTTCAAAGCTACAGAGAAACCCTGTCTTGAAAAACAAACAAACAAACAAAACAAAAGGCAACAGGAAGTAGACTATAACACTGGGAGTAACTTGAGCATAGGAGACTACAAAGCCCACACCCACAATGACACACTTCCTCCAAAAAGGCTACATTCATTCCAACAAAGCCACACCTCCTAATAGTGTCATACCTTATGAGCTTATTTAGGTCAATCATATTCAAATTACCACATTCCATTCCTTAGCCCTCATAAACTTGTAACAATATCATAATACAAAATGCATTTAATCCAACTTCATAGTCTATTACAGTCTCAACAATGCTTTAAAATCCAAAGTTCAAAATATCTGCTGAGATTCATACAATTTCTTAACTCTAAACCCCTGCAAAATTAAAATCAAAAAGCAGGTCACGTATTTCCAACATATAATGGCATAATATATACATTACCATTACAAAATATAGGGATGGAAAAATAGTGAGGAAATTCCAGGTTATAGCAAGACCAAAAACTAGCTGGGCAAATTCTAAGCTCTGTATCTCCATGTCCAATGTCAAAATGTTCTTCAGAGGATCTCCAACTCCATTCAGCTTTGTTGACATCAAGACACTTCTTTTTCTTGGGCTGGTTCCACTTCCTACTAGCAGCTCTCCTAAGCAGGTATACCATGACTCTGGCATCTTAACATCTTGGATTCTCCAGGGCAATCCAGGCTTCAATTTCACAGCTTCATGCACTGACCTCCTTAAGCCTCCATTCAGGAACAATCCTGATGCATGCCTTGCCTCAGTGGCTGTCTTTACTCTTGCAGGCTATTTCATAGACCCTTTCTTCTATCCTTAAATCTAGAACCATATGACCGAAGCTGCCAAATTTTGCTGCTTATTGAAACTGAAACATGGCCCATTTATTCAAGTACATCGTCACCACCTTTTTGTCCTTTTCTGCCTAAAGCTGTGAAGGAGCAGACCCACACTCTATTTTGAGAAAGAACTCCATTTTAGACATGCCTTAACTAGGGGAGTGAGTTCAGCCCAGTAAAGTCATAAATGTTCCCAAGAAACTGTGCCAGCCCTGGTCAAAGTGAACCATCAAGGTGTCCAAACAACATCTGCTTGCTTCAAACATCCTTGTAGGCATCTGATTAACCACTGTTTTGAAATTCTTGTCTGCTGATAGTCACTGTTTTGAAATCCCCCCATACCCCAACCGATGAATTCAGAAGTTGTATACTTTTACCTAATCCTGAAATGCCAAGACTTGTGCCACCCTGCTTGCAGTTTTTTTTCTTTAAAATCCCCTTATCCTGAAGCCTCTGGACTGTTTTCCTCCACCCGCTGTGTCAGAGCGACACAGTTTGCTAACTTCTAATCAACAAACCCCAGTGTTTTCATCAGACACTGTCACTGTGGTGATCTCGTTTGGGGGTCCCGTGACACGGGCACAAGAGCAAGGCACTGGGCATGGATCAGAGCTAAAAGCTACAAGAGACATGGCACCTGATACCAAGATTTTCAAATGAAGTCAAAAGTGAAAACTGGGCCCCAAAACAAAGCCTCACCCAAGGGAAAGGGTCAGAGATGGGTTCCTCTGTCTCCAAGAGTACCACAGACTAGGGGAAGAACTTATACAGAAAAGGATCACTCACCAATTGGATTGGGAGGAAGGGATTAAGCAATGCATGGGCCAGAAAGTGGATCTATTACAAGTGGAACAAGTGGGTAGAGTTCTGTAGACTCATAGTCTGAGTACTGGGAGCACAGGCACCAGGGTATTCTATCTGAGTCATAGTACCAATGTGTCAGGGTCCAGTGCTAGCCCAGACTCCAACATAAACTCTCTCTCTCTGGACCAGCCTAGAAGTGCGGGAATAAAGACACAACTCATATGGCTTTATCGGAAGGGAGATTCTCAGTGTTCTCTCATGACGTCCTGAGTTCACATCCTGAAGAATTCCTCTTGCTTTATTCTCAAAACAGCTTTATACCAAAACATAAACTGAGGGGGAAATTCATTAGCATTCTGTTTCCTAGGTAACCAGGTGAATGTCTTTTAGTCACATCCACATCTACCTATCTGCTCTGGATGCTAGCTGTCACATAGGCTTGAATTAGCATCTCTATTAGGCATCCTCCAGATTAGAAAGAAAGGAGCAAAACAACATCCTGACCTTTTGTTAGGTAGGGACAGCCTGTCTGGAAGGCTACCTGATCACTTCAGATGTGGCCTATGACTTTTGAGGCTGGTTGTCATACCATATAGAAATATGGGCCTACACCAGTATTAGGGTTTAGCAGCAGAAGAGTACCTTGGTAGATCATGGCCAAGGGATGCCACAGAAATAACACCATGAGACAGATCTCATACAAGAGATTTATTGGAGAGGAGAGTGAAAGGTCACCTTTGGTTGGAGACAGTGTGTGTGTGTGTGTGTGTGTGTGTGTGTGTGTGTGTGTGTGTGTGGAGAGAGAGACAGAGACAGAGAGACAGAGACAGAGACAGAAAGCAGGCCATAACGGCAGGGACTTTTTAAAGGGTTTACACGTCGTATTTGGCTGCTGGTTTTGAGTTCCTAAAGGCTGGCTGGGGTGTACCAGGTTCCTAAAAGATATAACTCCCCAGCCTATTGGACAGTTCACTTAGATTATTTTACCATCCTCTTGGCGCTCTTCATTCTGGTGATTGCATCCTTTGCTATGCAGAAGGTTCCATTGTAAACCTCAGCTTGATTTCAGCCCTGTTGAGTCCTTTTCAGAAAGTCCTTGCCCAAGTCCTGAGTACTTTGCCTACATTTGCCTTCAGGAATTTCAGCTTCAGGTCAACGCTTTATCCACAACGAACTGATCAAGATTTAGTGACCTGGAGAGATGGTTCAATGGTTAAGAGCACTGACTGCTCTTCCGGGGGACACTCAGGCAAAACATCAACACACATGAAAATAAATACATTAAAAAAAAAAAACCAAGTTTCAGTCTTCAATATGTTTAACTCGAGTTTTTCCAGGAACTTGTTGTAAGTTATTTGTTCTCCAAGCTATGTTTTTTAACCACTTTGTCAAAAATTAGGTGGCTGTTACTGTGTGGGTTCATCTCTGGCTCCTCTGTTCTATTCTACTAGTCTCTATGTCTGTTTTTTCCTGGTGCCATGCTGTCTTTGTTACTGTGTCTGTAATATAATTTGAGATCTGATATTGCTATGGCCACCATTGCTCTTTCTTCTTTGGCTGCACAGGATCTTTTGTGCTCCATCACTACAGGGGATCAGAAATTCTAGTTAGGGTCACAGGCCAATCAGGATTTAGCACTGTGACCCTGAGAAGAGGCCATTAGCTTATTTTTATAGCAAAAACCATATGCTAGGCGGTAAATCAGAGGAAGTTTTACAATCTTGAGTTTAGGCCTTGAGTCACAGTGCATTCCAGGATTCATAGCTTTGGATGATAGGGTGTTAGGTCAGAATGTTTGTATAAGCCTGTGGTTGTCTTGACAGAGCTATGGGGCTGCCTTAATTCTTCAACCACCATTTTTCCCACACCTGAAAGGAATGTAGGACAAAGGGTGGCTGTTAACGACTAGCTTATTTAAAGCAGCTATCAGCTCCAGCATCCCTGGAATATGTGTTTATAAGCCATATGCATACAATTTTCCATATTCCTGGGCTCGTCGTCCCCCTTGAGGTTATACCAGGATCAAACCCTTGATTTTTTTTCTGGATCTATATATGAAACTAAGTCTGAGTTTGAGTTTTCAACAGTTGAATATTGTGAGTGGGTAATTAAGAGTTCTTCTGAAGAAACAGGGTCTTTTACAAATCTAATCAGCACGTTAATCACACATGGATCAAGAATTAATTGTATCAAAAGAATAAACAACTGTCCACTGCCGCCTGACTGGCACTTGCTTTTAAGGTAACTTGTAGAAGGCCGCAACCACACTCTCCACCATAGATGGCGCTGCACCACCAGGTGAGCTAGAAAGCTCACACGTGTTGGTATTTTTCCACTACTCCCAAGGTATCACCTGGGACTGGGAGCAGTTGACCAATCCAAGAATGACACGTCCGAAGCAGGGTCTGTTTCCTATATAAGGGATGGGTTCCATCTTATCTGGGTCTCCGCCATGTTGGCTTATGCTCTAGCTCCCAAGAGACATAAAGCTTTTCTGCAGAAGGATCCTATGTGTACCGTGTGGTTCTTGCAGGCGAGACGGTAGCGCGGGACAGTAACTAAGACTGGGGGCTGTGGATTGCTAGCCCTGAAGAGTTGGTCTCTGCCATACACTGGGGATGGAATGCTGGAGTCCAAGCCTTTAATGAGACACTTCTAAATGAAGCATTTGTGAGAAAAGCCTATATTCTTCTAGGCCCAGACATAAGGCATAGGCAAGAGACAATGGGGAGATTGTCACCCCATTCCCAATGAAATTAATTTGGGCTTTCATCTTAGTCTATAAATCTTTTCCCAAGAAGGGGTAGGGACATTCAGGGATAACTATGAAGAAGTGTGGGACCTTTTTATCATAACAAACCCACAGTTTCTGTTAAAAATGTTGCAAGATCCCCAGCGGCGATAGGCAGTAGTGGGCTCTGGGAGCAACCAGTCCCAGGCAAAGATGGCTGCCGGTGCCCTAGCAGTGACTGGTCCCAGGCAGGGAGACACATGGCAGGCGGGCTGGTCCCAGCAAGCCCGGGAGTGTGAGCAGGTGGCGGGTAGAAGGCACATGGACAGACACATCGTACAGAATAGAATTGGATATTTATTACTTAGAGGGGGAGGGGAAGAAAGAGAAGAAGAGAAGAGAGACAGAGAAGGGAGTGGGAGAGAGAGGGAGCAAGCGCACGAGCCAAATGGGAACAGTGAGAACCAAGATGGCGAGAAGAGGGCAGAGGTCACTGGGAGTGGGCATGGCTTGTCTCTTAAAGTGACAATTAACCATAACAGTTTCTTTGTGATCCATGGATGCAGGGCTGTCCCTATAGACTCTCAGATCCATGTTTGTTTGTCTAATAGAGGCCCTAGGGGGGTATTTAACATAAAATGGTGAGCTCTAATGTCCACGAAGAAGTCAACAGGCCCAAAGATCAAGGAGGGACTTGGAGTCCCAAACCCTTTAGTCATCTGGGACTGCCAGTTCAAGGATCTTTGGGCCATTTTTAGGTCCTTTTTGTCTTTTTTTTCCTCTGGAGACATTCTCTCTTCCGGTGGCCCATTTCTTTGCAATATGCACAATGATTCTTTTTAAGATGGAGGCACTCACGGTTCTAATAATCTCCTTGCCCATTGGCTATTTGGGACAGTTGGTGGTCCCTAAGTTCAATAGACTCACTGGCTCCTATCTGCTGTGAATTAAGACCTTGGTCAACCTTCGAGTTTGTCTGTCTTCAGGTGTCTCTCTATTGTTATAAACTTTGGTGGCTATAGCAACTAACAAAGACAAATTTTTACCTTAGAATCTATTGAGTTATTGAAGCTTTCTTTTAATATCTGGATCCACATGGTTAACAAAGGCCAGACTGATCATCACCTAATTTTCTGGTACCTCAGGATCTAATGGAGTGTCCATCAGGCATTCAAGAAATGCACCAAGAGATTCATTCTTTCCCTGTATTACTTAACTCACCTTAGACTGCAGAAATATTAGATCACTTAAGCTTTCCTTTTGATTTCCTTGGTTGAACGGGAAGAATGCAGTTTCATTTTCTGAGGAAAGAATGAGGGGTTTTAATCAGGATGTGGGGTTGACCAAGAGATGCCAGGCCACAAAGTAGAGAATCTTGTCTGGATGACTAAAAACAGTGTCCTGGATTCTAAGTACAAGCTTGAGATCAAAGGAGCCTTCAGGAAGCCATCCAACTTGTAAGGCTGGCCATTCTAATGCACAAAGTACCCTGATTTCACATGAATAGTAGAAACTGTTGTTGCATCTCTGAAGTCCTGAAAATGAGAAAAGACAAGGTTCAAGGGGGTAGGTATTAGGTTTAAAGGAAGTTTGGCCCATGGTGTGAATTAATTCACAAGCAAGTACAACAAGGAGACAAAAGCAAGGAGACATAAATCTAGCAGGCACAGATGGGTGAATGAAGAAGGACACTAAAAAAACATACTAGCTCAGAATTGAGTATAATACAGGGTTATTTATTTAGGGGTAGACTCATAGATCACAGACTTCTGCATGAACGGGGAACAGGAACAGAATCCAGGAGCAGAAAGAGAAAGGGAATGCGTGCTTTACATTGGTATTTACAGTATAAGAGGCCATACACAAGTGGACAGGTAACTTAAAAGCTACTGGCTGAAGGAGTTCCTACAGCACCTCCCCCTTTTGTTTAAATAAGAGAGTTCTAAGCATAATATAAAATTATATACAATAAGAACAAATATCAGGTATAAAAATTAGAATTACAATCAGCATAAACCATATCAAGCAAGAAACATGTGATAAATGTTGCAATAAGTATCCTATCATAAAGAGTCTAAGTATTATATTATAAATAACTTGGTCAAGTCATGACAGAAAAGTAACTACAACTATCTAGTCTTCAACCCCATTGAAGACCAAATAAAAGAAATAATATTACTTGAGTAAGCAGGAAGTGCAATCAAGCAACTTCCAAAATGTGTAACAAATGACAGAGACAACTGGCAATCATCCTAGGCAATCATCCAAAGTCTCATTTGCAATGTTGGAGCAATCAATTTTGGCTGAGGTCTAGAGTAACTGACAAACCATTTTCAGAGCCAGGAAATTTTTCAAAACTGTCTTACCCTGTCTTGTCAGAATTTGACAGTATTTTTTTCTTGTATCCTGCTTGTCCTGTCCAGACATCATGCATTTTGTCAGTGGTCAGTGCATGGGCAGTTCTTTACCCAAAGACCAGTTTGCCAAGAAGAAAACAAGTAAAGTGTCTTCAGTGCTCAACATTCTCTCAGGAATAGATCAGTGCTGCCAGGAACAATTGCATCTCATGTCAACAGAACCCTAAATTATTTAAATACCATATTCTACAGCTCGTTGAAGTGGTTGAAGATTACCTATCTATGTAGAATACAATGTCTATGTATCTAAAAAACCTGATTAGTCTAACTATGAGTATGACAAACATAGATGACTATTGACCTGTAATTCTTTTTTTGTTTTGTTATTTTGTTTTTGTTGTTTTGTTTTTGTTGTTATTGTTTTTCAAGACAAGGTTTCTCTGTAGCTTTGGTGCCTGTCTTGGAAACTAGCTCTTGAAGACCAGGCTGGCCTTGAACTCACAAAGATCCTCCTGTCTCTGCCTTCCAAGTGCTGGGATTAAAGGCATGCACCACTGTTGCCTGGCTTTGACTTATAATTCTTAATACCTAGATAATTTAAAGACAAGACTTCATATTAGAATATTAAACAATCATTAAACAACTGTGCAACAAATGAAGACAATGACCTCAAAATGTAAACAATGTATAAGTATCTTGATCAGAGATAAAAACGTTTAATGCAAAATGATAAATATATTCTAAAATTGTATCAATATACAAATTTTTTTTTATTTTCGAGACAGGGTTTCTCTGTAGTTTTTAGTGCCTGTCCTGGAACTAGCTTTTGTAGACCAAGCTGACCTCAAACTCACTGAGATCTGCCTGCCTCTGCTTCCCGAGTGCTGGGATTAATGGCGTGCACCATCACCGCCCAGCTACAAAATGTTTTAAGCAGAGGTAGAAGCACGTCTGCATACAATATGACAAAATAACTTTGTCTAGATATACAAATATTGTAAACAAAAATAGGAAAATAGTCAATATAATTTAAGTTTGTATCAATATATAAGAATATATACCAATATAAATTGCCTATAAATAATAGGTCACAAGTATTCACTCTATTACTCACTATTATTATTAGTGTGAGTAAGCTCACACTAATCTATTATCCCATCCAAATTCTCCCCCTTTCTTAAAAACAGATCCATGAGCCTACATAATTTCCCCCAACCCCTAACCCTGTACCAATTATAATCAACCCCTAAATGATGTCCCTAACCCTGAGGACAAACTTTGCTAGGAGGGGGGACATTGTCTTCTAGAATTACTTCCATCTGTCATGGTGGAGATATTCTTTCTATGTGATCCTGTGAAAGTAAAATGCTGGTTAAGTTCCATAATTATACTGTCTGGTATAATTACAAATAGTATCTGAGTATCCAGTAGGGTTTTTCTGAGGTTCCTATTTGGAGTTCTGGCCAGAATGCTAAAAGAAGGTGAACCATTTCAGTTAACCAAGTTGGAACCATCTTGAGGAGCTGGTACCCAAAACAGGTCTTATAGTAGCACTATCAGCATCATGACATTATATCAAACAGGTGGAGTTGTTGTTGTGAGGCCCTATCTTCTTCCTGGAAACTTCAAAGATTACTGCAGAAAAATTCATTGTTTATTGTTGGAAACATGACTGATTAAATTCCACTTAAAACCTGAGAGAGTTTGGGAAGGAATTCTAGGCAAAAAATAAAAATAAAAAATAAAATAATAATAATAAAAAAATACCACAGCTAAACACGGATTAACACCATGGCTTCTTTAAGAGAGGTTTTCCTGATTCGGAGATAGCAGGAAAAAAACCACACAGTTTTAAAACATCAGCTTTTTGGCCTGTGCTGCCCACAAGAACTCTGGCTCTTTCAGGAGACTAAGCGTTTAAATGGGGTTTGTGAGCAGAGTGCTACAACTTGCTTAATGGCAACACAGACCCTCTGTGTGCCTAAAAATAGATCACTATGCATGGCTCTCAGAGGCAGCAAACATGTCTCCACCATGTTGGACTGGGTGGAGCAAGCAGGCAGGGCTGTATTTACCCTAACAATACTGCCACTTAGTTTTTTTTTTTTAAATTGAGTTCTACATTCTTCTCTGCTCCCCTTCCTACCTCCCCTTTTTAGCTCTCCCCCAAGTTCCCCATGCTCCCAATTTACTCAGGAGATCTTGTCTTTTTCTACTTTCCATGTAGATTAGATCTATTTAAGTCTCTCTTAGTGTCCTTATTGTTGTCTAAGTTGTCTAAGGTGGTTTTTAAACATAAAGCAAAGAAAACCAGCCTACAAACCACAATCCCAGAGAACTTATTAGGAGCATGGGAACCTTGGGGGAGGATTGAAGGAGGGAGGGGAGAGGCAGGGAGGGAAGCAGAGAAAAATGTAGAGCTCAATAAATATCAATAAAAAGACTTTAAAAAAAGATTTACTTGTTTAAAATAACTGTCAGCTCTAATATTCTTGGACTATGTATATAAGCTATATAAATAAGCATACAATTTTTTATACTCCTGGGCCCTTCAGTATCTTAATCATATTGCAAAGTTCTTAGCTGTTGTAGATCATGATCATTTCAACAACTTTGTGGACAATCCTAATCTTTCTTCTGCTTGGCAAGACTATTGGTGATGTTTCTATTTTGTTTTTTATTTGATTCATTGAGCTTTTCATTTCTAACATTTCTGTTTCCCCTCAATCTCAATTTTCTCATTGCCTTTTTGTTTCACACTCCTGACTTTTTCATCCATATTGCCAATCTCCCTATTTGACTTTTTCATCCACATTGCAAATCTTCCTATTTGCTAACTTTTCCTTCTGTTGCTGACTCTCCTCTTTGGGTACTGAATGAATTCCTCTGCTTGTGTGTACTTTTGTGCTCCTTTGTTTTTGTCAACTCAACACAAACCTAGACATATCTAGAAAGAGGGAATCTTAATTGAGAAAAATGCCTCCATTAGCCTATAGGCGAGTCTGTGAAGAACTTTCTAGATTAAGGTTTTGTGTGGGAGGGCCCAAATGGCTGTGAGCATTGCCATTCCTGGGCAGGTGGTCTTGGAGTATATAAGAAAGCAGATTGAGCAAACAAACCAGTAAGCAGCCCTCCTCCATGGCTTGTGTTTCTGTCCCTGCTTCCAGGTTCCTGCTCTGCTTTCTTTCTCTGAAAGACAGTAATGTGGAAGTATAAGCTGAAACAAATCTTCTCCTCCTCGTGTTGCCTTAGGCCATGGCTTTTATTACATCAATGGAAACTCAAAGACAAACAAGCCTATTTCAGGTTTTAGCAAAAATTTTCTGAAATCTTCATCTGGTCATTCATCCCAACAGTATCTCTGAGTTTAGCAATCGGGAAGTCATGCTGCTTTGTTCATTTCTCCCCACCCATGTTTCTTGTGTTTCAATGTTGTAAACTCTGTGGATCTTGGAATTTTTTTCTTATTGAGACGCCCCGTTAACCTAGTACCACTTGGCCCCAGAGGAAAATAACCTGCTTCTGGAAGAAGCTTCAGAGTCTACTACCCACCTTATCACACCAGCTGAAGGTGTGTTCAACCTGCTGTTCTGGGCAGTGCTTCTGGTTTTCCCTTTTTCCATTGTCTTTTCTCTTCCTCCATTGATTTCTAAAATGTTTCCTCTATTTATCTCTTTGGAATAAAATCTAATTTTTTTTTCCGACTCTCTTTCTTAGACAGAGACAGCCTCTAGTCTACCATCCTACACTTAGAAGTCTTTCATAGTTTCCTTGCTTCTCACAAATACATAATGTTCCAGAATCTTCTCTCTTTTCTTTAATTTTTTTTTAACATGTATGGGGTGTTTTGCCTATATCTATGTGCACTATATGTGTGTCTGGAGCCTGAGGAGGATGAAAGAGAGTGTTGAGTCCTCTGGCACTAGAGTTATAAAGTTATAAATGGTTGTGGGTACTGGGAGTCAAACCTAGGTCCTCTGAAAGAGTAGTCAGTGCTTTTTTATTTCTTTCCTGCTCTTCATAACAAAATTTCTCTGTGTAAGAGCCCTGGCTATCTGCCCTGGAAACCACAATGCAGACCAGGCTGACCTTGAACTCAGAGAGGTCTGCCTGCTTCTGCCTCCTGAGTGCTGGCAGGCAGAGCTCTTAATTGCTGAACAGTCTCTCTCGCTTCAATCTTTCTTCTTCCTTTTGCAAAGCCTTATTATATAGCCCAGTGTGGTTGTTTGAATGAGAAATGTGTCCCATAGTCTTGGACATTTGAATGCGTGGTCTTTAGTTGGTGGCCCTTTTTGTGGAGACTGAGAAAGTATAGACTTGTTGGAGGAAGTGTGTCAGTAGGGGTAGCTTTGGGGAATGTCTAGTTCATCTCTCTTCTTACTCTTGTTATCATGCTTTTAACCTTCTGGAACCATAATCCCAAATAAATCCCCCTTCTATATATTGCCTTGATCATGGTATTTTCCACAGCAACAGAAATGTCACTAATATACCTAAGCTGAACATATGGTCATGGTCCTTTTGCATCAGCCTTGCAAGTGTTAAAATTACAGGTGGGTGCCATCATACCTGGTTTCCAAAGCGCGTGTGCGCGCGTGCATACACACACACACACATACACACACACCACACCACACACACGTATTTTCAAGGGGCTTTTGAGTCAAAGTTCATTTATATTACTATATATAACAAATTCTGTATATATAATTTTTTTTACTTTTTTATTGCTTGCTGGTTTACAATTCATATACCCCTTGGAATCCATACAGGAACTAGTACCTGCTATACATTCATGAGATGAATAGTGACTGGACAGGATGGGCTCAGAGCAGTGAAAAACTTAGGCGAACTTAGAGACTTTGAGCCCTTTCACAAAATGTTGAGACAGGAGACAGACTAAAGGTCAAGTTGACCAACATTGACAAATGTTTAATGAACTATGCTTATTACCACAACGAAAACTGAAAGGGAATGAAATCTAGGGATTCCAGGTAGTGGGATACATTGAATTTCCTAGACAGTGGCATGCCTGGAGAGAGAAGGGAAGCTCCTCACCCCGTCCTACGTATTTGATCTCTACTCCATTAGACTGATCTGTGTATCTTGCATTGTCATAGCCTCCATAATAAATATGTAAATGTAAGAAGTTACCATGGACTCTGACAGTAGCATACTAATGAGATCCAAGGTAGGCTTCATGGTATGAGACTTTTTTTTCTATCAAAGGTAGCTAGCCCGACAGAGGCCATTATTCCATAAAACTCCTCAACTTTAATCTCCCCAACTTGGTAAAACTTTTGTTTATACAAAGACCAAGCTGCATTCCCAAAACTTGATGGCCGAGAATCCTTTCCTTCATTTTCTTTGGCCCGTTCTTAAAACCTGACAGTTGAGAAAGATCCCCAAGCAATGGAGAAAGACATTTCTGTTACCTGCCTTAGAATGAAAACCAAGTGAACTTCCTGTGTGGGTGGGTTTGCTGGTCTGTTTTGGGTGCTGGTGTACCCTTTCTGTAAAAACAAACTGCCTTGACAAGCTGTTTTCACTGTGTTCCTGGGTTCCTTTGTACAACACGGAGATTATTGTTTCTAACTATGAGGATTTAGATTTATGACTAGCTGGTTGGTCAGAGAATATACTTGGTATCTCAAGTGGGTGTACCCACTTGACCTTGACCTCTCAGATTTGACGCTAGCCATCTCCACGTGGATAGTGTCCAAATTCAACTGAATTAAGAGCTGTCTGACTGTATTTAAAGAGTACTGAGAATTGAGCTCTTTCTTGGTATGTGGTGAAAACCTCCCACACATCAGGGGTCACGAAAGTAATCTGTGTTCATTACTGAGTGGGAACATAGGACACATACTTTGGTTTCTCCTATGCATACAGTTCTTAAAACAATTTCTCAGAAATGCTAGCTACTTCTCAGGCAGGAGTTTAATTACACGCTATAACAAAGTTAATCTCAGAACCAATTTGTTTTTAAATTTGAGGAAATTGAAGCTGAAAGGATGGGCTAGTGATGAGAAGCACTTCCTGCTTGCTCTTCCAGAAAACCCAAAATCTGTTCCAAGCACACACATCAGGGGTCTGACAACCACCAGTAGCCCAGTTCCAGGGAATCTGATATCCCGTTCTGAATTCTCCAGACACACACACACACACACACACACACACACACACACACACACAACACATATACATAAATAAAAATAATCAATACATTTTGTTTTTCATATGTAGTAAAGTGGTTCATAAATTAACAAAAGAAATAATTTATATGCCTACAAAAAATTAAATTTAGTGAAGGCCAGGCATGGTGGCCCACACCTTTAATCCTAGCATATAAGAGGCAGAGGCAGAAGGATCTCTGTGAATTCAAGGCTAGCCTGGTCTACAGTGAGCACACCAGTAAACCTACTATGATTATGAATAGCCACAGTACTCACAAGAAGATAGACGAGATACATCTGAGGATGTAGCTCAGAGGAAGGGTGCTTGCCTACCATATGTGTAGCCTGAGATAGAACCCCAAAGCTGGAGAAAAATTTTGAGACCAAGAGTAAAAAAAGGGAAGCAGGGTCATGCTAACTAACATACTGGAGCTTAAATATCAAACCTATACTCTGTCAAATGTCAGTTCTTCTGTGCCTTGCTTTCCTCTTTATTGGCTTTATTGCTTTGAGTAGACTTGACTTTGGAGAGCATGTTTTGTTTCACACAAGACATCAGTATGCATGTAGTCTCTTAAATTCCCCATCCTTCTGCCTCGAGTTTTCAAGTAGTGGGATTACACCCTTGAGCCACTAAACTGGGCTTGCAAAGCCAAGTCCCAGGGAGCACAGATATTGTTCAAGTCCTTGGTTTCACTGATAAAATAATTTTAAACCTGTCATGGTAGGTCACACCTTGGATCCCAGCACTCAGGAGGCAGAGGCAGACTCTGAGTTTGAGGCTAGTCTGGTCTACAGAATGAGTTCCAAGACAGCCAGAAATCCACCTTGACTGCGGGGTGGGGGGGGGGGGGGAGTCAGAAGGGGACTGCCAGGTGGTAGTGGCACTTGCCTTTACTCTCAGCAATGAGGAGGAGAGACAGGAAGATAGACGGGCAGACCTGTGAGTTCAAGGCCAGCCTGGTCTACAGAGTGAGTTCCAGGACAGGCTCCAAAGCTACACAGAGACCCTGTCTTCGAAAAATAAAACAAAACAAAAAACAAACAAACAAAAAGCTCTCTGCTTTTTTTTTTTTCAAATTTATTTGGTTTTTCGAGACAGAGTTTCTCTGTAGCTTTGGATCCTATCCTGGAACTAGCTCTTGTAGACCAGGCTGGCCTCGAACTCACTCACAGAGATCGGCCTGCCTCTGCCTCCCAAGTGCTGGGATTAAAAGCCTGTGCCACCACCACCAGGCTCTCTGCTTTTTTTAAAGCAGACTCAGTTCAGTTGAAGAACTCAAGGACAGAGAGAAAATGTGCCCTAAGGGACAGGGATGCCCAGAGTGGTTGGCTGGAGAAGGAAGTGAGGATAGCGCTTTCTGGAGGTCTGGGAACAGACAGGTTCAACAGTGTCAACCCTAAGAGAGGAGGCCTTTGGGGTTTCCGAGCATAGCTTATATTAAAGAGGCAGGTGTTCCTCCCGTTTCCTTCTCCTGTTCTCAGGGGTGGCATTTCCCTACTCACCATCACCGTAGCAGGTATTTTGTTATTTACATCAAAGGAAGTTACTGACCCTGACCAGCTTGTGGTTCTTGCTGGCTATGCTAAAGGTTGGTATCAGCCTTGCCATTGCCCCAGAAGAGGAAATCAGCAAAAGCCAGGCTGTGTCTGGTCCCCACATACTGCTTTTGACCTGCCTGGGAAGCAGAGGCCCTTTGTCCCTGTCCTCCCTTCCTGTTGTTCCCACTCAATTGTAGAATCATGGAAAAACAGAAGAGATTTTTTTCCATGTACTATTTGCACTGGTACACTGGCCTCCAAAGCCTTCAGTTTACATGGGAGTCTGTGGAAAGAGGTCCTGCATTGCTTTGTGCTAGGCAGCTTTCTGAACCGCAGCTTTCAGAACCGGCCTGGCTCCATCTTAATTATTTACTTTTATTTCCTTCAATTGAAAATAGATTTTCTTAAAATTCACCTAAAATATCCTGATTATAATTTCACTCCCTCCATTCCTTCCAGCTCCTGCCCACCTCCCCTCCATCTGGATCTACTCCCTTTCTACCGTTCATGAGAAAACAGACTTCTATGGGATAATAATAAAGATATAACAAAATAAAAAATAATAATATAAAAACTATCATCACATTAAGTTGGACAAGACAAACTAACAGAAGGAAAAGACCCCGAAAGAAGACACAAGGAGGCACTGCAGGTAGTGGTGGTGCGTGCTTTAAGTCCCAGAACTCAGAAAGCAGAGGCAGGCAGATTTCTGTGATCTCTGGTCTACAGAGAGAGTTCCAAAACAGTCAGGGCAACACAGAGAGACGCTGCATGAAAAAGCCAAAGGTGGTTGTGGGTGGGGGCACACGAATTAGAGACTCACTTATTCGCACATTCAGGAATCCCATAAAAACACTAAACTGGAAGCCATAATTTACAGATAATACATACGTGGAGGACCCGGTGCAGACAAATGCATGCCCTGTGCGTGTTGCCTCAGTCTCAGGGAGCGCATATGAAAATTGATCATGTTGATTTAGAGAACCTTGTTTTGTTGGTGTCATCCATCCCTTCTGACTCTTACACTCTTTCAACCACTCTTCCTTCGGGTCCCCTGAGCCCTGAGGGGAAGGATTTATGGAGACAACCCATTGATAGAGACATCCCATTTAGGGCTGAGTGTTCGAAGGTCTCTCACTCTCTGCGTAATACATGGCTATAGGTCTCTGCTCTGGCTCCCATCAGCTGCAAGAGGAAGCTTCTCTAAAATGGTTAAGTGAGGCACTGATCAGAATGGCATTAGGAGTCATTTTATTGCTACTTTTTTTCCCTAAGAAAAGTAGTATTTGGTTTTCCCCTAGGTCTGATCTCTGGTCATTGGTCACACAAGAAGTGTCAGGTAGAGGTCCCATCTTATAGAGTGGATCCATCAAATCAGATACAGCTTGGTTACTTCCACAAGCATTGTGACACCATTGCCCTAGCAGATCTTGCAGTCCAAACACCATGGTAGATCAAAGGGTTTGTGGCCTGGCTTGGTGTTTATGTTTCTGCTTTGGTAGGATATAGAAAACTTTCCTCCAAAGACACCAGACCGTAGGAGTAAAGGCTCTATGTAGGCACAAGCTTGACTTTCCCATGGTCAATGAGTTATGTAGGTGTTGTTTTCAGGAATGGGGCCTTGCCAGTTTCTGCAGAGCAACCTATGTAGTCTTGGCAACCATGTGGGTTGTTTAGAGAATTTTTGTGAGACCCCTTTAGCTAACAACTCCATTAAATGTAACCTAGTTGCCTTTTGGCTCGTCGGCCGTCAGTGAGGCAACATGGGTCACCAGCAGCTCTACTGGAGTCACCCGCGGAAGTTCGGCCAGGGATCCCGCTCCTGCCGCGTCTGTTCAAACCGCCACGGTCTGATCCGGAAATACGGGCTGAACATGTGCCGCCAGTGTTTCCGGCAGTACGCGAAAGATATCGGCTTCATTAAGTTGGACTAAGCGAACTTGATTGGATTCTTCAAGACTCTACCCAGTGAAACAGATCGATGCCAGTCTTTGTACATAAGAATTAAAAAAAAGTGAAGACCGTCAAAAAAAAAAATAAATAAATAAATAAATAAATAAATAAATAAATGTAACCTAGTCTCAGTACTGGAAGCTTCATTTGATGATAAATGATCATCAAATCATCAAAGCTGGGACTCTGACTCTCCCATTATTTGGCAATTTCATTTAGATCATTTTAATATATTTGTATATTTTAGAATGCTTCTATTATATTAGGTTTTAATATAATACCTAAATGGCCCCTAATTTTAGCTGTTTTCCCCCATATTCTCTCCTTCATCCTCTTTTCCCTTCCACCCCCACACTTAATCTTTCCATTTCAATCCCCCATCCATCCATCCATAACTATTTCTGTTCTAATTCTCCTTCCTAATGAGATCTATGTGTACCCCCTAGTCCCTTACTCTATACCTACCTTCTGTGATTCTATGGATTGTAGCTTGGTTATCATTAACATAACAACTAATATTTACATATAAGTGAATATATACAAATTCAATTTCCATGAGTTTGTAAGCTTTCTGTTGTTTTTATTGTTACTGTTGCTGTTGATATCCAACTTTAATTCTTGTTGATCAGATAGGATGCAGGATGATATTGTTATGCCTAAGTTACTGATCCCCAAATAAATTCACAGAGCGTGGTTTCCAATTTGCAAATTATATGAGTCTTTAATATACAAACTTGAGTTTGAACCACCCTTTTCCAGCATCCCAGTGTGTTGGGTGAGAAAAGTGTGGTGGCAAGCCTGGTGAGGAAGGAACTTTTCAAGGGGAAACGCTGTAATCAGGAGAGTTCATGTCCTGTTGTAAAGGGATTGGGTAAGGAGGGCATAGGGTAAGATAGTTTCTGAAGCCATTGGTCAGTTTTGGGGTGCAAAAACTCTAACAAAGAACCATTAATAACTGACAAGGTATCTTCAATGACAGGATGCCTCCGAAGAACATCTGGACCTCATTAAATTTATGGTCCTGCTTCCTAGTTCCTTAATTGGCTATTTTCAGGACATCCATTTAAATTTCTGCTACCCGCTACACATTTTCTAGAGCTGAGAACCACTCGCCCCCACAACCCGTCCCATTCATTGTATGACATCAGGTGAAGCCCCCTTCTTTAAAATGGAGTTTGCAAAGTCAGCTCCTCACATTATTTCAATTTTCTTTTATTTATTGAGACTGTCTTTGTGTCCATGTATGTGGTCAGTTTTAGAGAAAGTTCTGTGAGGTGCTAAGAAGGCATATACATTTTATATTTGAGTGAAATGCTCTGTAAATATGTTAGGTCCATTTGATTTATAACAGTCAGTTGGCTCCAGCATTTCTTTGTTCAGCTTTTATCTGGATGACCTGTCTATTGGCAAGAGTGGAGTACTGAAGTCTCCCACTATCAGTGTGTGAATGTCAGTATGTAATTTAAGGTGCAGTAGTATTTCTTTTATGAACTTAGATGCCCCTATGTTTGGTGGCTAGATGTTAAGAATTGCAGTATTAGGTGGTGGCAGTGGCACATGCCTTTAATCCCAGCACTTGGGAGGCAGAAGCAGTCAGATCTCTGTGAGTTTGAGGTCATCCATCCTGGTCTACAGCATGAGTTTCAGGACAAGCAAGGCTACACAGAGAAACACTACCTTTAAAAAAATTTCATTGTCCTCCTGGTGAACTTTTTCCTTTGATGAGTATGCAACATCCTTTGCTATCTCTTCTGATTAGTTTTTTTATATTTATTTATTTATTTATTTATTATGTATTCAATATTCTGTCTGTGCATATGTCTGCAGGCCAGAAGAGGGCACCAGACCTCATTACAGATGGTTGCGAGCCACCATGTGGTTGCCGGGAATTGAACTCAGGACCTTTGGAAGAGCAGGCAATGCTCTTAACAGGCAATGCTCTTAACCACTGAGCCATCTCTCCAGCCCCTCTTCTGATTAGTTTTTGTTTGAATTCTATTTTGTCAGATATTAAAATGGCTATACCAGTGTGCTTCTTAGGTCCATTGGCTTAGAACACCTTTTTCCATCTTTTTATCCTGAAATAATGCCTATCCTTGATGTTAAGGTGTGTTTCTTGAATGCAGCAGAAGGATGAATCCTGTTTTTGCATTCATTTTGTTAGTCTGTATCTTTTATTGGAAAATTGAGACCATTGATATTGAAAGATATCAATGAGCACGATTTGCTGATTACTGCTAATTTTTGTTCTGTTATTAGGGTGTATATGTGCATGGGTGTGTGCGTGTATGCTTGTGAAAGTCTGTGTTTGTGTGTGTGTGTATGTGTGTGTGTGCTTCCCCTCTTTTGATTTGCTGACCTGGATTATCTATTCCCTATGCTTTCTTGAATATAATTAAGCTCTTTAAGCTGGAGTTTTCCTTCTAGTGCCTTCTATAGGGCTGAATTTATAGATAGATATTGCTTAAATTTGATTTTATAATGGAATGTCTTCTTTTCTCCATCTATTGTGATTGAAAGTTTTGCTGGGTATAGTAGTCTGGATTGGCATCTGCGGTCTCTTAGAGTCTGCAGCACATCTGTCCAGAGTCTCCATTGAGAAGTCAGGTGTTATTATAATTGGTCAACCTTTATATGCTACTGGGTCTTTACCTTGCAACTTCTAGTATTCTTTCTTCATTCTGTATATTTAATGTTATAGTAACTATGAGTTGAGGGGAATTTTGCTGGCCCAGTCTATTTGGTGTTTCCTATGCTTCTTGTATCTTGAGAGGCATCTCCTCCTTTAGGTTAGGGAAATTTTCTTCTATGATTTTGTTGAAAATATTTTCTGTGCCTTAGATCTGGGTTTCTCCTCCTTGTTCTATTTATATTATTCTTAAATTTGGTCTTTTCATAGGATTCTAGATTTCCTGGATGTTTTGCAGGAAGGGTTTATAGACTTGTTTTGACTGACATAGCCATTTCTTCAATAATGTCTTCAGTGCCAGAGATTGTCTCTTCTGCCTCTTGTATTTGCTATGCCACAGATCATGGGGACCCTGGGACCCCCCCCTCAAAGACCACCAAGGAGACCAAATCTCTATGCAAAAGCAAAGAACTTTTATTCAAGCTCCAGCTTGGTCCCCCTGTGTGTCCAACACAGCAGCTGAGAGCAGAGTGCCCAGCCCAGGTAGGGTTTTTATCACAGTGGAGGTTGGTGGTAAGAATATTTTCAGGGTTCAGGACCCTGATTGGCTGACATTTGTCTACAAGTGTCTTGATGAAAGGAGAGTAGTTAAATGTTGAGTCAAGGACATCTGGTGATCTTATCTAATCTTATCTAATGATTGGATTGTGTGGAATGTCAGGTACTTCCCCTTAGATGCTGGCCCTCCCTGGGTGATATCAGCTTATGGCTTTTCCTGGAACCTGGTGCTACCTACCAGCTAACTGAAACCCAGGCCTGCATTTAAGCTGGTTTTTATTAAGTGTCATGGCAGTAGTGTGGCTAAGCTGCTCTGGGCCCTACAGTATTCTGTTGGTGAAGCTTGCCTTTGGGGTTCCTGCTTGAATTACTAAATTTTTTATATCCATATTTCCCTCATTTTCAGTTTTCTTTATTGATTTTAAGCCCACTTTCAGGTCTTGAACTAACTAATTTATTTCCTTCTACTGCTTGTGTTTTCCTGGATTTCTTTAAGGGATTTATTCATTTCCTCTTTTAGGATCTCTATCATATTTATAAGACAATTTTAAGGTCTTTTCTTGTGCTTCAGCTATGTTACAATACTCAGGGCCTGCTGTGGTAGGGTGGGTGGGCTCCAGTGTCAATATATGGCCCTGGATATATTGTTTTGATTCTGTTTTTATGCTGGCATCTAGGCATCTGACTCTGGGAAGAGAATCCTAGGTGCTGACATCTGGTGTTGTCTTTGTCGGCTAAATATTTTGTTCCTTGATCTCTGTTTTCTCTCTGGTTCTTAAGAGTGTGGTGGCTGTGTGTTGCCTGGTGGAAAATTTTTCTGGGGTCCTGATTGTTATGATCTGCTAGCCTGGTCTGTCACCTGGTGTCCCTTTAAGAGACAAGCCCCGCCCTCTCCCAACCCTTCCTCTTCCACCAGGGGAAGAAGATATCTTGCCTCCAGCCTATGCTCTCTCCTGAACAGGTAACTTCTGCTCCATCTCTCTTCCCCTCACTCTTCTCCCCTCCTTCTTCGCCCCTTCTCCTTCCCCTTCTCCCTTTTCTCCTTTCTCTTAATGCCTCCATAACCCACTAAATAAACTTGCCTCTCTGCATTATATATCTGTCTATCTCTCACCCACTGCGGTCTCCCACCTGCCAAGGTGACCATCAAGGCCTCAGGGGACTCGAAGAGGCCTGGGAGACCAGCCAAAGCCTCGGGTCACCCACCGCTACCACCTGTGGGACTGGCTGCCCCCGTGGGACCACCACCCCTCTTGGGACTGGCCTTTCCCAAGCCCCCACTTATATCTTTTAAAAAGAGTATCATTGGTTCCATGTCTCAGATTCACAGGAGCGAGGAAACTAGGGTGCTCCACTAGGATCTGCCGAGTCCTCCTGGAATAGGGTAGGGAGTAGGAAGAGCCCACAAGAGAAGGTCTGCTATGACTCTCGGGTGGGGCTGGGAAACTGAAAGACCTCCTGAGTGGAGAGACTCTCACTCAAGTCTCGGGATAACACAACCTCCCAGGAACTCACAAGAGACTGTCCTTGCTGCAATCACATGAAGTTTATTGACAGGACAGGAACCAGTGCACTGGGATGGAAACTCATTTCCTACGCAAGGGTAGAGAGTTCGACCTGAATAGCTGGGAGAAGAGGTATGTAAGGGAAAAAAAACCACAATTCAGTAATCCAAAGGGGGTAGGGAGGGCGTCATTGGAAAATTCCGAAAATACCAGTGATATTCACAAGTAGGTAACTCCCTGTTTCTCAAGATTATTCTCAAGATTATAATCTAATGGGCTGGAGAGATGGCTCAGCGGTTAAGAGCATTGCCTGCTCTTCCAAAGATCCTGAGTTCAATTCCCAGCAACCACATCGTGGCTCACAACCATCTGTAATGAGGTCTGGTGCCCTCTTCTGGCCTTCGGGCATACACGCAGAAAGAATCTTGTATACATAATAAATAAATAAATAAATAAATAAATAAACATTAAAAAAATATTATAATCTAACTTTATCTTCAGCTAGTTTCTGAAACAGAGTCACTAAACTGGCTAACTTAGATTTTTGGCTCTTCTTTTGCTGCTAGATTTTTGGTTCTATTCTTCCAGCTAGATGGGGTCTGAATTTATCCAGGTCTTTCAAAACCTTACTTGAAGGAATGGAAGGAGAGGTGAAGATCCAAAGTTTCCCCTTCCCCAGTCAGAGTGTCTGTGGGTTTCCAGGGAAAACCTGCTGGAGGCTGGGTTTGGGATAAAGGTAAGAGTGGAGGAAGGGAAGTAAGGAGGGGCAGGGCTATTTGATTCTCTGGAGCTAGGGTGCTCCCCTGCTGAGTTGGGAGTGAGATTGGAAAATGGATTTGAAGAAGCAGAGAAGAAAGTGTAGATCTGAGGTCAGCCTACCTGGTTCCCTGGCAATAGTGGCCTGTGGCTCCATTTTATAAAGCAGCTGTCTGACCTGATCTGGCAACTCCATTTTGGGTGCAAGCACTAAGGCAGACTGAGACGATAGTATATTGTGCAAATGGACAACCCCCAGAGGTGGGGCATGCAGACAGTTTTAAAAAGAACAACCCCACGCTACACAGTACACTTGTAAGGCATAGGCTGTCGGAACATAGCCCAAGCATGGAGTTGTGTGAGGAGAATTCTGAGTGCTTGTGAGAAAACTGTAAGGAAGCAGACGAGAGTCTTGTGACCTCTGTTCCTTCTAAACCCGTTTCTTGTTCTTGGATTGTGTTTTGTGCTACTCCCAGGTGTAGTAAATAGAAGAAGGCTTGCTTCAGATTCCCCTTTGCTACTTGTTTTGTTATTCAGAATTTTTATGACCTGAAATCACTTGAACTTTGTTCATATGCCCTTACTTATCCCTCAGAATATAAATTGTCTAATACTTTAAATAAAATTGAGTATTACATGAGACTTTAGTCTGTCTCATTAGGATCCATTCTCCCTGGTCCCCCTGCCTCTAGAGAGCTGACAATAGATTAATAAATACAAATGTTAAAAAAAATACCATCTATAAACTTATCAAATTAAATCTGGAGCAAGTGTGTTTTACCAAAAACATACCAGGCAAAGCAAGCCCTTGAGCTTATGAGGTATACCAACCAGACCATCCTCCTAACTCTATGTTATGAGTCTGTAAGGACAAACAAGTCCAGGAGTGTTAAGAGGAAATATTAAGTGAAATGTTATGAGTTTGTAAGGATAACAAGCCAGGAATGTTAAGATGCAATATTAAGTGACACACAAAATGAAACTAAAAAGTATGAAGCAATGTGTGCAGTGGTGATAAGAGTTTGAGCTGGTGAACAAGTGTGACGTAACTATATGATAAGCAGACATGTGTGTTAATGTAGAATTAAGAAAGTAAGCGGCCACAAAACCGTATAAAAACTTGAGGCCCACAGCCAGAAGACATTCTCAAAATGACTTGCTAGACATGCTGTCAGAGCGGTCATAGAGAATCCAACAAACCAGCAACTTCACAGCTGAGACCTTCCAAGAGCCAGAGAACTAGCTCTTGCCTGCGGATCAAGACTTGCTGATCCAGAGGTCTACATGGAGAGCCACGGACCATTATCAGGTCGTATACACCAATGTCTCAGTAAGATAGGATAGAAGACCTTGCCTAGGACATAGGAACCCTTGCCGAATGTGTGATGTGATTGAATGTGTGATGTGATTGATTGACTAGGATTGTTATAGTCTTGATGTTTACTTATATCTGCCATAGGAATAATTAGAGATTGAAATGATTGTTATAGTTTTGATGTTTGCTTATACCTGCTATAATAACAATTGGAGATTTGACTATTGGCATAATAAACTTGTTCCTAGAACAAACACTGTGGTCATCCTGAGTATTTACTTACAGACCTCTAAGTAAGGGCAGAATGCCCGCTCAGGAATAAGGCTCACGACACTCTACTTGCCTCCCAAGGGCTGAGATTACAGGCTTGAGCCATGAGGTTTAACCTGCAGACAATAGCCCAGGGACCCCAGGTTTTGTTTACATCCTTTGTCCCATTGATAAGAGTTTTAAAGCAGACTCATCAGGAAACAATGAAAGAAAAGGCATCTAAGAGCATGTCAAGTCAACCTCCATCATCCTATGTGAATCATGATTGCTAAAGTACCTCCAGCACTAGCCCTAGGTTTCATCTCTATGGACCACCCATTTTGTTCATTTTGCACCTGTCTGTCATGCAATCCCCTCTGACCTGAGAGCTCTGTGGCTTGGCAGCTGTGCAACTGGATCTCCCAACCCTCACCCAACCAACTGCAGTGATTCTTGGCTTCTTTATTAACTCTTGGAATAAATGGATTCTTTATTTTTTTTAATTAATTAAGTTTTAGGTCTCGATTTTTGAGTCAGAATCTCATTATGTAACCTCGGTTTGCCTGGAGCTTGGTGTGTAGACCAGATTGATCTCAAACACACAGAGATCCTTCTGCTTCTCCTTCTTGAATGCTAGATTTAAAGACATGCACCAGCATGCCTGGCTAAATAATATTTTTTGCTACTCATTAAAAATTGAGTTGATTTGTTTTCCCATCGATGCAGGATTACTCTTAATAAAACTATGTTTTTTACAAAATGCTATATGAGATATAAACTATCAGTCATACAGTGAGGTAGTTTGAATGAGAGTGGTACTCATAGGCTTATATGTTTGAATATTTGGTCCCTAGTTAGTGAAAATACTTGGGAAGGATTAGGAGGTGTGGACATCTTAGAAAAGATATGTCATTAGGGACAGGCTTCGAGGGTTCCAAAGACTCAAGCCATTCTCAGTGTATCCTCTTTGCGGTTTGTTTGTTTTTCAAGATGGGGGTTCTCTGTGTAACAGTCCTAGTTGTCCTGGAACTAGCTCTTGTAGACCAGGCTGGCCTCAAACTCACAGAGATCCGCCTGCCTCTGCCTCCTGAGTGCTGGGATTAAAGGTGTGCACCACCACTGCCCAGGTTGCTTTTTACTTTCTGATCGAGATGCAAGCTCTTAGCTGTTCCCGCCATTGTGCCTTTGTTCTACCACCATGGAGTGCATGTAACTGCAATCCCAGCTAAATGCTTTTTTTCATAAATTGCCTTGATCATCATGTTTTGTCCCAAAAATTTAAATGTAACTAATGCATGCAGTCAGAGGCTTCTGGAGACTCTTAAGTGATAATGTTTTCCATTTCTTGGGGGTAGATATTAGTCAGGGTAAATTAAAAACTAGACTCAAACTAGGCACGGTAGTGCACGCCTTTAATCCCAGCACTTGGGAGGCTGAGTGAGGCAGAGCTCTATGAGTTCAAGCCAGCCTGGTCTGCATAGTAAGTTTCAGGACAGCTAGGATTTTATAGAAAGACCCTGTTTCAAAACAAACAAACAAACAAAAAATCCCTATATTCATTCATTGTAGAATTTCGTTAGGAAATGTATCTGAAACTCAGTTCTGAAGTCAATTATTCAGTTTGCCCATTTTATTATCATATCTCATCTTGGAGTGATGTAGTTCAAATATTTATGAACAATGAATAATGAATTGAGTGTAATATTTATTTTAATGATTAATACTCATATAAATGGAAACTATGCTCAGGAATAAAGTGTGATTGGACCTCAGGGTTCCATTATAAATGTTTTGTGATTTTTTTTTTAACTGGAGGTCATGTGAAAAGTTGTGGTTATATGATGGTGTTTCCTCTTCTTTCTTTGAGGAAAGAGTGGTATTGGAAAGGGAATTTGAAATAATGGGAAAAGGGTTAAGAAAGGCAAGAGACTCTTGGAGAGGTAGCAATATTCAGCATGCATCTCTCAAATACCTATAACCAAACAGGCAAATGATTCAAAGGTAATTTGTTAGGGAATGAAAAAGAAAATCTATTTGGAAAGCTATAGAGCTAACGAAGGTAGAAACCATAACCAACAAAATTCACCTTTCCTTGGGACAGCAGGTATGGAGGCCATTGGGAGTTACAGGCAGCCAATCAGACAGGCAGGCATCAGACTGTTGTAAACACAGGGGTCTTTCTTTCTGACACTTGAGCTGCTTGTCTATAGCCACTAGTTACAATCTCAGTTCCTTAAATCTAAAGACAAGCGACTGACTACAAATTCTTACTGCAAGTCTTTTCAAAATAATAACTAATCCTGTGGTTAATTATTAAGATGCAAAGGGCTTCTCTCCCCTTGGAAAGATCACAAGTGACTGCTTCTTTGCAGAAGGACAGGGACACAAGAGCGAGGCGACTGCCCTGTGGAGGGCAGGAGGAAGCACCATTTTCTGACCAGCAGGTGTTGACCCCCTGGATCACCTCGGTCAGGGTTACTTTCTATAGCAGAGTCAGCGGGAGTCAACCCAAAGCTAGCAGAGCTAGAGACTTTACTTAGGTCTTCCCTTAGCAAAAGCACTGTGGTAAATGTTAGGCAGGTTGGCTCCAGGAGGGACTGACCGGCATTTCAGAAAATGGGGTATAAAGGACAATGGGTGGGCCAGCTTGAGTCCCTGAAACGGGGTGTAAAGATGCTGACAGCAGTTGATTGGGGGGGTGGTGTTCAGAGACCCAAAAACAGATGTAGGGGAAAATGAGCCATAGTGGTCCATAAACAGATAAGGGACAATAGGTGTTAATGGTGCATGTTATATAAGTCAAATAAAAACAGCTTCTCCGTGTAAGGATTCATAAACTTTGGGGTCCTTAAATCCCCCTGTATGTATTTTTGCATATTATACTGTAGTGAGGAGCTGCGGGCAGGCCTGCTTGTCATCCCGCACGGCTCCTGCGCAGCTAGCTTAGCCCCAGAAATAACAACACACAAATTGTATTCATTTAAGCACTGCCTGGCCCATTATCTCTAGAGAGTTAGTTACTGACTAACTCTCATATCTTGATACTAACCCATTTCTAATAATCTGTGTAGCACCAGGAGGTGGTGGCTTACCGGAAAAGATTCAGCATGTCTGACCTGGTGGCTGGCTCCATGGCGTCTGCCCCAATGCCCTCTTCCCAGCATTCTATTCTGTTTACTCTGCCTACCTAATTTTCTGTCCTATCAAAGGGCCAAGGCAGTCTCTTTATTGACCAATGAAAATAACACAATAGACAGATAACCCTCCTCCATCATTATACATCTATTATAATAGGGTGGTTTTTAGGTAAAATGGGCTTCAAGAACATGACCTTTTCCAGGAAATGCCCATCCCAGAGGACACACAGGGAGACACTGGTTCTTTCTCAAAGAGTAGATACACACAAGCGTACACACGATCGCTCACACACACAGACACACACACATGCACACACGCACGTACAAGATTTTCGAGTCAGGGTTCTCTGTGTAGCCCTGGCTGTCCTGGAACTCGCTCTGGAGACCAGGCTGGCCTCAAACTCACAGAGATCCACCTGCCTCTGCCTCCCAAGTGCTGGGATTAAAGGTGCTCTTGTCTCCTCAGCAGCTGTAATTAATTAAATGCTTGCTTTCTGGGTCTCCTGCTGTGTCTGGTCTTTATTATTTTCTTTCTGGAGCAGAACTAACCTGCTGCTGGAGAAGCTGGAGATTTCCCAGAAACCAACTGTAAAGATGCTGTATGAAGCTGATAGCCATAAAATGATTAAGCTTAGCAACAGGGGTGCCTAGGACTTGGGAGGTTAAGACAGGAGAATAGAGGGTTAAGGCAGTCTGGGCTGTGTGGCAAGAATCTGTCTCAAAACAAACAAACAAACAACAACAACAAAATGAAACAACCAGATGATTAAGCTCAGCTTCTAGCCTTCGCAATCAAATTGAAAAGACAGCTCATCAAAATGCAACCCAATGACACTGGAGTTCCTAATAGGAATATGTTGTTTTGGAAAGAAGAGAGGAGGGGTTGGGGTGACTCAAGAGGGATTCCCAATGTCTAGTATATCAGGCACCAAAGTCTGTGACAGAAGGTGAAAGAAAAGGTGGGCGATGGAGGTACATGCCTTTAACCCCAGCGCTCAGAAGGCAGAAGTCAGTAGATCTCTGAAGCAAGCCTGGTCTACAGTGAGTTTCACCATAGCCAGAACAACACAGAAAAATCATGTCTCAAAAAAAAGAAAAAGAGGAGGAGGCAGAGAAGGAGGAAGAGGAAGAAGAAAGGAAGGAAGGGAGGGAGGGAAGAGAGGAAGGAAAGAAGGAAAAAGTGCTCAGCTGTCCTAAATTTAATTACATGCTAAAGGATGGAGAACAGATAAGAGGGGGTGTTCAGGCTGGCAGAACTCAAGAAACCACTCCACAGAGCCAAACCTGTTGATTCTTCTTCTGTAAATCCTCATTTGTTGATAATATGTATTTGCCACGCGTGTGCTGGTGCCTGAGGAGGCCAGAGGAGCGAGTCAGATCAGCTGGAGCAGGAATGACAGGTGGTTGGGAGCTGCAGGACTCAAGCTGGGAACCTACTCGGGTCCTCTGTACGAGCAGGAAGCTCTCTCAATCCTGAGCATCTCTCCAGCCTCCCCTCCGCCCGCAGAGATTCTTGACTTGAAAGCCCAGGAGGAGAAAGACTATCAAGACATTGACAAATTGTGCTCACAACCTCCGTTAGCAGGAGCAGACAGCCTCTCCTAGCAGAGCTCTCTTCTGTCTCCAGACTTCGTGGGTGCTTTGTCTATAGCCATTGGAGCCATGTAAGTGGCATGGGTATCTTCTCTCTGGTCTTCCATTGTAAAATTGTCTCTGTCCTTCTAGATCTGGTAGCCATCCCCCTCCCCCGCCCTGCAGCTGCACTGTTTGCTGCTTATGGAGTTTGTCCCAGTGATGGTCCTTTAGCTGCTTAGCATCTGTTAGGATCAATAAATCCCTTTTATTTCAGAGAATTATTAATTTCCAGAATTTATATTTGACACAAGCAAGACTTTACCAAATGATTACGACACTAAAAATAGGCAGAGACACTCTTCCTATAAAATCAGTTTTCAAAGTCGGGCAGTGGTGGCACACGCCTTGATCTCAGCACTCGGGAGGCAGAGGCAGGCAGATCTCTGTAAGTTCGAGGTCAGCCTGGTCTAAAAGAGCTAGTTCCAGGACAGGCTCCAAAGCTACAGAGAAACCCTGTCTCAAAAACAAAACAAAAGGAACCTTCAATATGAAGAAAGTTGGTAAGGAAATGGTGCAGGAAAAGGAAGAAATGAACAAAAAGTCGAACACCGAATGAAAATGAACACAAGGAGAATGAAGGACAAGAACGGAAAGGCATGCGTAACCTGGCTTTGCAGACAGGGCCTTTCTATGTGTTGTAGGGTATTCACCAGAGAAGACTGCTAGATGGGTTTAAGCCAATAGGAAGCCTTTATTAGCCAGCCAGCGGCTACACTGGGTGTTTGCGATCCCAGTGTAGCCCCGAGTCTTTCTCATAGTGAGTTTTTAAGCACAAAAGTAGTGTCCTGAGTTGACAGACTTCAGCTAACAAGAACAGTTAGCCAGAAGAACTACAGAAGTCAGAAAGCAAGGTTAGCATATTTCGAGACTTTCCCAGAAAAATGGGCTTTGATGGGCTAGGTCTTTGTTTTAGTTTTGGCGGGTGGTGCTGTCTGTGTGCTGAGTGCTGAGTTCTACAGCCTGACTGTAAAACTATCCACTATCGGAGTCAGCTGTACTAAGGTCTCCAAGCCTACTAAGGTCTGGGGCCCTTTGCTATATGTAGCCCTGATCCGCATGGAACTCACTTTGTAGACCTTGAAATCACAGAGATGTGCTAACCTCCCAAGTGATGGCGAAAGAGAGAAAAATATATGCTGCATACTTATTTTTTTTCCTCACATAGTTAAACTACTACTTTGTACTATGATAGCTTATCCTTGCCTTGATAAATAGAGGACTATATGAAAGTTGACTGAGTTAGCCTTCTAAAATAAAGTATACTGAGGTCAGCTTTTTATACACCTGAGTGTTAAATTCCCCTTCCTCTTATCTTAGAATAGTACTTCCCAAAGCTCTGGTTGTCCTGGAACTTGCTCTGTAGACCAGACTGGCCTTGAACTCATGAAGATCTGACTGCCTTTGCCTCCCAAGTGCTGGGATTAAAGATGTGTGCCACCACCAGCTCCTAGCCTTGCAATAATGTTTTAAGAAATGATGCTGAAAGTGATGGCTCACACCTTTACTCCTAACACTTGGAAGGCAGAGGCAGGCAGATCCCTGGATCTCTGAGTTTCAAGGCCAACCAAAGCTATATAAACTCAGGTCATCCTGGGCTACAAAGTGAGACCCTGGTTAAACAAACAAACAATCAAACAAATAAATAAATATAAATGGAAATAGGAATAGATGGAGGGAGAAAAAGATTACCATATCTATCTGGTTAAACAAGAGATCCTATTTGCTAAAGAAAGAATGTTTTAACTGCAACCTCGATATTTGTTTCTATAAACATGTTTAACTATGGTTTTAATTTCCCTCTTGATGCTCATAGAACACAAAGGTCACTTTCAGAAAGTCACCTAGGCGAAGGATTTTTTTTTTTAATTCTTTTTCTCAGCCTATGGAAACTTCAGGGCAGGACAAGACATTGCAGAGCACTAACTCACCCCTGTCCATAAGTGTGGCATGAATGAAGCTAAGCACTCCAGTTCTCCAGGGGCTATTTAATTCCTCACTGGTCAGTTTTCTATAACACTGCATCTAAAGGCATCTGACATCACACTGTGTGGGCTTTCTCTAGTGTGTGCATGTGCCGTGTGTGCATGTGCCATGTGTGAGAGGGTGCCGAGGATTTCAGGACTGTTATGTTAAAAGTAATGTTGTGGATTCCCAAGTGGCTGCAGTGGGCAGCTGGCCATAAAACCACACCACAGGTCCCCGAAGTGGCAGCAGGAAGCAGACAGTAGGTCCCAAGAGCAGCCAGTCCCAGGTAGGGACTGGCACAGTCCCCTGAGTGGCTGCAGCAGACCACAAGTCCCAGGCAGGGGGGTGGGTGAGATACCTCGATGGGGCAGCCAGTCTCACGAGGAGAGACAGACAGAGACAGGAGAGACAGAGACCGATGGGCACACCACGAGACCCCACTGCAGGTCTCCAAAGGTGACTGGTCCTGGGCAGGGAGCCACTCAGAGGGCGAGAGACAGAGACACATATAGACACGCCATGCAGAGTGAGGTTGGATATTTATTTAGTGGACAGGGAAGAAGGGGAGAAGAACAGAGAGGCAGAGAGAGAGAGAAAAAGGGAGAAACAGAAGGGGAAGGGGAGAAGTGGGGAGAAGGGAGAGACAGACACTGCCTCTTCAAGAGGGAGATGGAAAAGGAAGGACTCCTGCTGGAAGCTGAAGATCTGCTTGTCTCGATCCCAGTGGAGGGAGTGGGTGTGGCTCTCTTAAAGGAACAGAGCAGACCATTACAAGGACGACTGAAGCTGAATTACAGGCAGTTGTAAACCTTTCAGTCTGGCTGCTAACAGCCAACTCAGGTCCTCTGGTAGAGTACTAAGTATAATGATCTGCTCTGTCCCTTTAAGAGACAAGCCACGCCCAGTCCCTCTACTGTCCACTGAGGCAAGCTTCTCTTCAGCTTCCAGCCTGAGTCCCTTCTCTTTTCTATCTCCCTCTCAAAGAGGCAGCTTCTGTCTCTCCCTTCTCCCCACTTCTCTCCTTCCCCATTCTGTTTCTCTCTCCCTCTCTTTCTCTCTCTGCCCCTTTCTCTACTCGTCTCCCTTTGCCCCTTACTCTACTCGTCTCCCTTCTCCCCTTCCCTTCCATAACCCACTAAATAAATATCCAACCTCACTCTGCGTGGCATGCCTATCCGTGTCTCTGTCTCTTGCTCACCATGTGGCTCCCTGCCTAGGACCAGCTGCCTTAGGAGACCTGTGGCGTAGTCTCGTGGCATGCCCATCTACCTGTCTCTCCTTGTGGGACTTGCTGCCCCTCGTGGCCCACTGCAGCCACTTGGGGAACTGTGCCATCCCTGCCTGGGACTGGCTGCTCTTAAGACCCACAGCCCGCTGCCTGCCACCACTTCAGGGACCAGTGGTGTGGTCTCATGGCCCGCTGCCTGCTGCAGTCACTGGGGATCTGCAGCATTTACTTAATCCATTACAATAAGAGCTCTTAGTAGCATTTTGCTGTCGTTTTCATAAGATTTAAATGTGCTTTCCTTTCCCTTACAATGTAACCCAGGGATTGGACATAATCACCATCCTGAAGTAATGACAGGGTGAGAATCTACCTGTAAAGTTTGGATGTTGGGCCTCTGGGAGATTAGGATTAAGTCCGGTCTTTAGAGTGCAGCCTCCAGGATTGAGCTTTAGAACAAGGGTGAGAAACTGATTACTCACAGGCACTCACAATGGAAAAACCTGTGCTGTCTCAGGACTTCCAGCAAGGCTGTTATCAGATGTGCACGTGAAACCCTCCAGGGAAGGGAAATGAAATAAACCTCTCTTTTTTGAAACATACCCAGTCAGTACTGTGATAGCATTGTGGTTGTTAGATACAGACTCATGAGGTTCAGGCTGGACAAAAAGGGACTTTTTGTAAGGAGCCATGGACAAATGTCTATTTACACCCAAGGGGACATTGTCAATAGACCAAAGACACAATGTCACCTGAGTCTATTTTAGTGAGTTTCTGAGATTATTGGAGCTACATTGTGAGGCACAGAAAAGCTTGGCCACACTGCTGCCATGACAGGCTTAATAAAAAACCATCCAAAGAGTAGGCCTGAGTTCTGGCTTACTGTCAGACATCACCGGGTTCCAGGAAAAGCCATAAACTGACACCACCCAGGGAGGACCAGCATCTAAGGGGAAGTATCCGACATTCCAAGCATCCCAATCATTAGATAAGATTAAATAAAATTACACATACCTATTGTCCTTTTGTCAAGCTACCCCTAGACAAATGTCAGGGAATCAGGTCCTGAAGCCTGGAAATCCTCTCATCCTAACATCTGCTATTATAAAATCCCACCCAACTGAGCTCAAGACGCTAATCTCGGATATATGGAGGGTCCAAGCTTGTACTTGAAATAAAGACTCTATGCTTTTACATACAGGAGTCAATCTCCATGGTGGTCTTTTGGGGGTCCCCGTGATCTGGGTATAGCAATGTCAGGATGGGTGACAGGTAACTTCGAAGTATGTGGGTGAGAGATTGGGTACAGGAATATATAGCCAAGGAGTTACTTAAAGACTATTGGAGAGGGGTTGTTTATAGGAATATGGGTGAGGGGTTGTATGACAGTACAAGACAGTACAGTATTCTTACTGAGGCCATTTTAGACTTGACTAGAATTTGATCTCCTTGATGAGAAGCCCTGTGGAAAATTTCCTAGCTGGAAATGTGAGAAATGACAGAAACAACTGACTGCCTGGACAGTCACCCGAGTTTCTCTGCAATGTTGAGGCATGTATCCTTAGCCTACAGACCTAGAATATTTGACAGATTTTTTTTTTTATGAAGCAGGGTTTTTGAAAGACTGTCTCACTTTGTCTTGACAAGGTTTTATAGCCACTGTCTTTGTGTCCTACTTGTGCAATTTTGGCAGCACACTATCAGCAATCAAGGCAAGAACACTTATTTGCCCAGTGGCTTACTTTTACCACAAAAAAAGGAAACTCCATGTGGATTTTCTTTGATGACCATAATGTTCTCTGAAGTAGATTGGTGCTGCCAAGAACAGACATGTCTAATTATCATAAATAGGAGAAAAAAAGGAATCTATGTTATTAAAACATCTTAAATGCCATATTCTGTAGATCTCTGAATCTCTGTTTTAAGATGACCTGTCTATCTAAACTATATCTTTTTTTGACCTTGAAAACATACCTAATATGACTATAAGTCCAATTGTAGTAGGTGACTAATTACCAACCTCCATATCTGTATTATATTTAAATAATTGGTAATCTTAACTTTCAAGGACTAGAAATTTGCATTACATTGGTAAAAGACTGGTATAGGTACAATACCTTGAACAAGAGTAGAAATGTATATGCAGTTTGCTCTAACAAAATTAATCTCAAATTTGTATCAATATACAAAGTTTGTATACAATATAAAAAAGTCCAATCCAATGTAAAATATATAAAACTAGTAGTTGCTTTTTAAAATTAGATTCAATAATCTATCTTTTTATCTTATCTTATCTATAGACTCTCCCTTTTTTCCTTTCAGAGTATAATCAATAATCTACCCTTTTATCCTATCATATCAGTATTCCCTTTTTTCCTTTTCAAAACAGAAACCTTGAATCTAATTTCCTTTGTTCAACTTTTCTACTTTCCATAACAAATAGCAATTTGTAACCACTCCCCCAAACAATGACAAATATCCACAACCCAAGGAATGACCAAAAACCACCCGTTTCCACACCTTGGGAATGTGGGTATCATGTTTTTAAATTTATTTCCTGCTGTCTGTGGGTGATGGCAACTTTAGGAGATCCTGAAAAGAAAATTTTGGGTTAATTGTCAAGTCCTGGGAAAGGTAGCCTTATCATTTGTTGTCCAGTCTCTGCATAATGGGAAAGTGTAGGACTTGTCTCAAGTTCTGGCTAGATTAGTCTGTGAAGTTAAATTATCTCTGGTAGCCACCACAAAATTGTTCTAAGCAGTTTGTCGCCCAAAACCAATGTTTAAGTGGTGTTTTTCAGCATAATGGTGTTATCATAGTCCTGGGGGAATGGTCATTGTGAGGCCACATTCTCCTTTTGAAAACTTAAAAGGTTGCTGTTAGGTATGGTCATAGTTCACTGCAGAAAACTGATAGAGGCTCTAACCTCAAAGGTAGATGAAGCTTTTCTCTAAAATTAGTTAGTACTCTATATGGCTATTAATACCATAACAAAAAGCTTAAAATATATGTGTATTAATCTTATATATTTTGAGAAATTAAATTTTAAGAAATGCTGTTAAAGACTCAAAATAAAACCAAAGGATTATGAGATTAGTAGCAATATAATAATCCGTAGATATTTGTTTTTCTTCTGTTCCACATCAGGTGGCTCTTCTGACGAGAGACAGAGATTTTGGATTTTACTTTAATAAGCATGCTTAGGTTCAGAAAAGGAGCCACACTCCACCTCCAAAGGCAGCTTCAATCTTTAATTGTACTGGGACTATAAAAAAAAACCTTTTATATGATAAGTCTGCAGAGAACAGTAGAAATGGGAAGATTTATACAATTTTATCCTGGTAGAAATGTGATATACCAAAAGAACAATCTACTCTTTTTTGGGGACATTTTTTCCTGGGTAATTTGTCCTTTTTCTTTACATGTCTCATTTGTCTAGTGATCTTTGGATTCCTTAGCTGGATACCTTTATTCTCCTGAAAAGACAGAAACAAACCCTTCCCTAAATTTGGGGAGATTCCCTTTTGGCCAGTTTTGTCAGATAAAATGAAAAGCATTTGTTAGTTATATAGGCTAGTTTAGACTGAACGGTCATGTTATTGATGGCCTATCGTCTCTTCTAATTTAGAGGTCTCTCATGTTCAAATTGAATCTTTCTCAATTTTGGCAGTATCCATAACTTTTCTTCTCCTGTGAAAGAAAAAGCAAAACCCGCTTCCCAATGAAGTACATGTCCTAGTTTCCAATCTGAAGTCAACACATCTTTAAAGTATACTGGCTTATTTTAGTTCCATAGTTTTTTCTACTATCCAATGTCTCTCCACAGCTATTGTTTCTTTCTCATTAGCATTTAGAAAATTCAAAGTTAATAAAGCATTATGCAATCTATTTCTGGGGATCTTTATTACCTCTTTCTGTTTATGTAACATATCCTTTAGAGTTCAGTTTGATCTTTCTATAAGTTCCTGAACTGTAGGCTTGTGTTGTATACCTATAATATGCTTTTATTATAATAATCAAAAACAGTTTCATTATAATTTCTGCTAGGTCTGTTCTTGCTAATTGACAGTCTCAATTTCCTTTTAGAATTAACTCAGAGACCTTTTGCACATAAGTTTTTAATAATTTTTTACTCGGTTTATGTGGTAAAAAGATCCATTCTGAGATAATATCTTCTCTCTGCATTAAAATTCCTATAGGTGATTTCTTGGAGGGTAATATGACCAGAATTCAGTTAAGCTTCAGATCCACATGTGTAATCTGTAATTTTTCTGCCATCAAAGCCAGTCCTCTCTCAATTTCAGCTGATAATTTCCTGGGACTATTTAGTCCTTGTTACCATCTAAAATTTTGTTCAAATTAATCAGTTCACTAGGTTTTATTCCAATAGTGGGCCATAGATTAGAAATGTCTCCTTGCAATCTTTGAAATGACTTGCAATCTTTGAACGTCATTAAGAGTCTTATATCAATCTCATCTAATTTACACTTTTTGGGTTCTAATTTTTTGTAAACCTATTTTATAGCCTAATAATTAAAAGAATCTTCTCTTTGTATTTTTTCAGGAGCAATGCCCAACAAGGCAAATTTTTCTTTACTTCTTCAGACATTCTTTCTAAAGTATCTATATTTGAAGTAAGTAAGTAAAATGTAGTCCATGTAATGGTAAACTGTGGATGGAAGAAATTGCTTGTGTATTGTTTCCAATGACTGACTTACAAAATATCGACAGAGGGTGGGGCTATTTAACATTCCCTGTAAAGAACTTTCCATTAATATCTCTTAAAGGGCTGAGAATTATTATAAGTAGGCACTGTGAAGGCAAATTTTTCTGTCTTTTTCTTATAAAGGTATAGTGAAGAAACAATGTTTTAAATCAATAGCTATAAGAAACCACCCTTTAGATAATAGAGAAGGCCAAGGAATGCCAGACTGTGGAGATTTTGTTGGCTGAAACACCTTATTAATAGCTCTTAGATCTGTTACCGTTCTCCATTGCCCAGATTTTTGTTTTGTTTTGTTTTTCAAGACAGGGGTTCTCTCGAGCTTTGGAGCCTGTCCTAGAACTCACTCTGTAGACCAGGCTGGCTCAAACTCATAGAGATTCAACAGTCTCTGCTTCTTGAGTGCTGGGATTAAAGGCATGTGCCACCACTGTCCATTTTTAGATTTCTTTTTAACTACAAATACAGGAGAATTCCAAGGGCTAGTTGATTCCTCAATCTGTTGAGCATTTAACTACTCCTTGTAACAGCTGTTCTAAGCCCTACAGTTTCTCTATTGTTAAAGGCCATTGTGCAACCCCCACAGGTTTGTTTGTGGACCATGTTAAAGGTAGGGCTGTTGGTGCCTTTGAAAGATCAGCAGCTGTTGTATCCTGTTCTTGTACAGCCTGAACATTCTTTTCCCAGAAACATATGTTAATTTATGCTTTGTTCCTATGATAGGGGATTGCTAATCTGAGTATTCCATTGCTGTAACAAATTATGTCCCCACAAATTCTTTGCTCTATTAGCCACATACGGCTTTAATTTTCCTCTCTGCCCTTCTGGCCCTATACATTTGACCCATCTTGTGTCTGTTTTACTTGAGATAAAGTCCCAGTCTATAAAAGTTGAATATTTACCTCCTGCAGTGGCCAATTTGAATACCTTGATTCTAGTGCAATTATTGTTACATCAGCACCTGTTTCTACCAGAGCTTCAATGACAGTACCACTTATTTGTATTAATTTTGATCTTTGTTCATTTTTAGAAGTTTGCCAAAATATTCACTTATTGACTTTTTTCTAAATCTTTTGTTCTCTCTTTTATAACCATTCTATCATATGGTTTCTTACAATAGGCATTAAGCTTTTTAATTGCTCTAAGAAGGAGTTTCCTCTACAAAGAAGGAAATGACTGAATCAGATTTGGTATGAGCACACGTGAGAGGCCCCTCAAGGTGTTTCCTGAAAGCAAAGAGTTACCTTGAATGTCCCTTTTGATCTACATTCATTAGCCCAATGTCTGCTTTTGCCACACCTTCTGTGCAATCCAAAAGGGAGGAGCATACTGTTTGGATTATGCTTATAAAAAACATTGTTTCTATGAATGCTCTGTCTACAGTCCCTGTTAAGGTGACCTCGTTTGCCACAATTGAAACTGTTCACATTTCAATTTTTTCTCAAACCTTTGGAAATCACCTCTCTTATCCAAGCATCATCATGGTCATGAGATTCATTATTGATTCTATCTCAGATCCACTCCTCCAAGGGTGCTTGCTGATCTTCCTTTAATGGTCTAATTACCCTTTTGCATTGTGCATTAGCATTCTCAAAACCCAGAGATTCAGTAATTATTTTTCTAGCATCTGAATTTAGTATCCTTCTGTTTACTGATGAGGTCAGTCTTTGTAAGAAATCAGTGAAGCTTTCCTTTGAACCCTGTATGACTTTAGTAAATGACTCAATCTTCTTTCCTACTTCATCAGTTCTGTCCCAAGAATTCAACGCTGCTGCATGGCATAAAGTCAGGATGTCACCATCATATAGGGGATTGCCTTTCTATATTTTCATAATCTCATTCTCCAAGAAGGTATTGTTGGGATATTTCCATACCTCTAGCTCTACTCTGTTTTTCAATGGTCTTAGCCTCTTCCTTCCACCAGGTCCTCCATTGTACTTGTGGACCAGGTTCCAAGACTGCTGTAACCAAGTCTCTCCAATTTCGAAAGATAATTCTATTACAAGTTGACCACAGATTTAACATCTGTTTCACAAATGGTGAATGCACGCATATGAAATTATTGCTTTCTTGAATCTCCTTAAATCTAACATTTCTGCAGAAATCTAATCAGCTCTTACAGGGCCCATATCGTTTGTCAATTCCTATAAAGTTACTGGATATATTAATATTGGTTGTTTGAAAACTTTAGGCTGTCCCTCCCTGTCCATATAATGCAATGCTGAAATTGGTTCTCCTTTAAATTTCTCTGTCTGTTTTATTAAGTTTTTCTAAGGTCTGTATCTTGGCATGCAAATCAAACAACTCTTTTAGAGATAAACCAAGAATTATCAAGATGATAATTAACATTATATTAATCCCAGTTAAGCTGATTATACCTTCATTTAATTCTTTAATTTTTAAATCGTGTATTACATAACCATACAGAGACTTAACTCTCTTCGTCATAACTGTGTTTCCCATTTTTTTTAACCTGGAAAAAAACTCTCTCTTTTAACGAATTCCTTCCTTTAAGAATTCCAAATTGTCATCTAGGTGGTGGTGGTGCACGCCTTTAATCATAGCACTTGGGAAGCAGAGGCAGGCATATCTCTGTCAGTTCGAGGCCAGCTTGGTCTACAAGAGCTAGTTCCAGGACAGGCACCAAAGCTACAGAGAAACCTTGTCTTGAAAAAAAACAAAAAAAAAAAAAAAAAAAAGAATTTCCAATTGTCTCACCAAATCTGTCACCAATGACAATGAAAATGTTTCGCTGTGGCATAGAAGAGTAGAAGCCTGACTGGACTTCAAGACAGTCACCTAGTTTCGCAGCAGCCAGCGAAAGTGGTCCAGGGAAATTCCACCAGGAGAGAAGAAAGGAAAGCTTAGCTGGTGGCACAGTTACTCTGGTTGCTTGTAGCTCTGGCCTATGCCACTGACTGCAAAGCCCCTGGCCAGTGGCTTTTTCCTCAATTTGTACTCCCAAAATTGGTCACTAACTATAGCTCAAATTCTCTTTGGTCTTAATAATATAAATTCCTAGTCAGCTACTGGGGGGTGAACAGTGCAGTCTGCCACTAGAGACACCTTTTAATTCTACTTAAAATCAAAGAGTGATCCTGTCCTCTTCAGGACTGCATCCTCTGACTGTATCCTCAGACTGCATCTCCAGACTGATGCCTCAGACTGTACTGAGCTCCTGTCTCCTTCCGCCTTATATGCCTCTCTCCTTCCAGCCATATCCCTTCCTGTCTCCACCTTCCTGGTGCTGGGATTAAAAGTGTGGATAACTACTGCCTGGCTCTGTTTCTTTTTGAGACAGGACCAATCTAGTCTAACCCAGGGTTGCCTTGAACTAACAGAGCTCTGTCTGCCTGTCTCCCAAATCCTGGGATTAAAGGTGTGTGCTACCACTGTCTGGCCTCTAGTGATTTAGCTTTGCGCTCTGATCTTCAGACGAGCTTTGTTGCTAAAATACAAACAAAATATCACTGTATGTGTGATTGGACTATAATGGGACACCTAGGGAAAGCCCCTAATTCCTGAATCCTGATTGGTGAGAAATGCAATTGTAACTTGGCACAGGTGTGTTTATGGTATTGTGTTTACCAACCCCCGATTCTGCCCCGGCTCAGGTATGCCAGGAGAAATAAGGCTCCCAAGTCCTTAGCTACAGCCCTGATCCATCATTGACTCTTCTCAATGTGATGATTTTCTGAGGACTTTGAAACCCGTAAGTGCTGCCTCTTTCCTTCCCCGTGGGGAACAAAGGACATGGGTGTAAGTAGACCACACATTCCAATCCTGCCCAAACAGTCACTAACTGAACACCAAGTCTTTCAATGAATGAGACCTATTGAGGAAATCCCACTCAAACCACAATAGTACCTGATTTTTATTGTCTGCAATGAATAGTTTGATAGCCAAAAGAGAGTTAATATAATGTGAAAAAAAAACCCTCAAAATAATAGAATTGATGTTAGAAAGGACTTGCTAATAAACTTTGCTTAGGAACCATTAAGTCACACAAAATAGAATTCAGCCAAGGGAGTGCTGCCTCTAAAATAACTCAAAGATAAGCATAATGCTAATCAGATTTATCAGAGGTAAGTGAAGTTTACAGTTGCTAGGATTGGGGCTGGGAGAGATAACACAGCAGTTAAGAGCACTGGCTGTTCTTCCAAAGGACCCAGGTTCAATTCCAAGCACCCACATGGCAGTTCACAACTGTCTGTATTGCCACTTTCAAGGGATCTGACATTCTCACACAGACGTGCATTCAGGCAAAACAACAATGCACATGAAATAAAAAAAATCATTAAGTAGGTCTTCCGAAATTGTTTACAAGGGTTGAACAGCTGTTAGGCTTCCTAACAAAAGGCAATAACCAGCCATTAGGCCATCTCTCTATCAGAGAACAGGCCTCATAATGGGCAGTTCAAGGGGAAGCATAGGATGAAAACCATCATTGAGTCCTGGTCCTGGCTTGCCACTAAAGTCCCCAGTTCTCTTATTAAGAAAAGCATAATTTGGCCAGGCAGTGGTAGTGCACACCTTTAATTCCAACACTGGGGAGCAGAGTGACAGGGACCATAGGTATGGATCCAGACTACTAAAGGTCAGAGAGTTGGAGCTTACTTATATTCTTTCAATTTTACTGTCAACAGTTCAAATAACCGGGCCAGAGAGTTCTGCTCTCTCAAGGTTATTGTCAACAGCTGTGGCTAATAACCAGACCTGGGATTTCAGGTATTAAAAAGTAGATCTGTTTGTACTTCAAACAAAAGTCTTGGGATCCAACTAGGTTCCTACTCCCTTAGGGAGATAACAATGGGATTCCATCCAGGGAGTGGCTTGCCTACAGAATGTTTTGTTCTAGAGTGTGAGCTTTACTTGTCTTGTTTTAGCAACAGAATGCTTAATTAAGAATGTGTCCCGTAATCCTTCAACTGATCTGTTCATTTCTTGTACCATGTTAATGCAGCTTTTTTCTTACTCTTACCTTTGGGGTCAGGGTATTTAAGAAAATGAAAATTAAATGCAGGCGATTTTCAGTACTCACTGGAACTCCCTCCTGACACTATCCTATGTTTCTGTCTCTTATTTCTCCTATGTCTATATCTATGTTCCTTTTGCCTAATAATTTTCATCCTCATGTTCCTACCCTGGAACGTACGAACTACGGCTAGGGTGGCGGCAGAAGTCACCCCAAAAGGGTGGCTGATGACAACAGAAGCAGGCAAATCTCTGAGTTTGAGGCAAGTCGGGTCTATAGAGTGAGTTTCAGGACAGCCAGGACTACACAGAGAAACTCTGTCTCAAAAAAACAAGAAGCAAGCAAGCAGAAAGCATAATTCTTCCAGGAAGGCAGGAATACCTCACCAACTATTTGAAAAGAACAACGCTAACATGCTTAAAAATCAGTCTGGCTGTGTCTTTGCTGTGTCAACTTCCCATCCACCCAAGGGATGACTTGCCATCTCCTGTCTATGTTTAAATTGTTCCAAGTGTGAACTAGGGTTGGGACCTGAACAAGACTTACAGATGACAGCATATGTGGAATGTAGAAACCTAAGGTTTATATAAACTGATAAAATTTTCTATTCAATGCTGGCTCCTTTTGGGCATTTTAGCTCAAATGAGTCACATGATTTTATTAAAGAGCATTTTTCTTTATAACTCTCTAAGTGTGCAGAGTGGTTTCCCAATGGGAGAACATACTAATTCTATTACACTAAAAACCATGTGAGTGAAGTCTGTGTACAGTGAGCCTGTGCCAGGCGTGTGAGGAGTGTAGGGTCGCTGTGCTTTGAGGCAGTCCTCTTTACCTGGATTGAGCAGGATGTTGGTAGATATTTAACAACTGTCTTCCTGGGTACAAAAAGTCCAGTTTTTGTTGGCTGAACTCCATGATGTAAATATTTCCACCATGACCCATTTTACATTAGCAACAGTTTAATAACTAACTCAGAAACATCCTGAAAACTTAGAATCTGGCTCATGCCAGGGCTGTCTGGAGTCCAGATACTATGTCCTTTGAAGCTCTGAGCAAAATGTGGCTCCCTTCATCACACATCTTCCATTTCTGCTTCCTCTCCCCAGACAGACCTCTTCTTAACAGCAGAGACATTCTCTCCACCCATCCACAGTCATAGGTATTCTTCTGCTTTCTAAACAGCTCCCAAATATAATTTCATCTAGTAAAGAATCTCCTGATTATACAGAAATATATTTACATGCACACACACACACACAAACATATATATGATATCTTTTGCATGTGTAGCTACCTGTTGCCATGTTGCAGACTCCCATGCCAGTAACTCAAATGGCAAGTCTCTCCTCCCCACCCCCACTCTTACCTCTGGTGTCCTCCTCTGAGATGTATAGTTTCTCTGCCTTGGGGTCTTGGCTTGCTTTTCGTTTGTTTTGGATTGGGTTATTTGTTTGTTTGTTTGTTTGTTTTTTAAGACAGTAGTTTCTCTGTGTAGCCTTGGCTGTCCTGGAACTCACTCTATAGACCAGGCTGGTCTGGAACAGAGATCCACCTGCCTTTGCCCCCTCCAAGTGCAGGGATTAAAGACGTGCCCCTAAGTGCAGGGATTAAAGACGGGCATCACCAAGACCTTCCATCAACTCAGTTTTACCAACTGAGCCAGCTCTCCATCTGACTGAGCTCTCCTTTGTTCTGGTTCTCTATAAGCATTGTAATGATAAAAGACTTGCAGGGAGACAAAGGTGGGTCCTTCTCAGATTGCTGTGGAAAGATTCAGTCCCTTGTGACCGGGAACAGGGCTACTTACAATGTCCTGGGTAGGTAAATTTGGCCTTGCACACAGGGCAACATTTTAGGGGCTGGTAGAATAACAAGCTAGAAGGAGTTTCTTCCCTTGAATGACTGAGAAGTTGCAGAACTTACCTTGGGCCACATTATATGAAAGAGAACTTAACCAGATATAGTTCAAGCCAATGAGATTGTCAAAATAGCTTAGCCTATAACTTAATTAAACTTAATTAAAACAAAATGAGGGATGGGGAGATATCCCAGTAGGAAAAAGTGCTTGCCACCAGCCTGACAAGCTGAGACTAATCCCCAGAACCTCATACGGGGAGAAAAGAACCAATCCCTTCAAGTTGTCATCTCTGGTCCTCATATGCAGACTGTAGCATGTGCAGGCATGCTCATACATGCACATGCACACACACACACACACATAGACACACACACACACTCTCTCTCTCTCCAAATAAATAAATAAATAATGTGATTAAAAAATTAAATGTGTCTCTGAACAACTCATTGTGCCTTGACAAAAATTACTTTATAATAGAATCATAGAAAATCATCATCACTAATTTTTATAAACATATAGATGCTTATCTATGTTGTTGGGTGTCTTCCTATTTCTTATGGTGCTATAAAAATCATACAGATAGGGTGGCTTCAGCCACAGAAATTTTTTTCTTTGCAGACCTATAGAGGCTGACAAGCCACAGTTGAAGGCTCTGGCCAATTTTGCTAGTTTGGAGACCTCTCTCAGGCCTCATGTGGCCTTTCTTTGATATTGCCAAGTACGGAGGAGAGGAGACAGCTCATTCTGTCTTCCTCTTTTGAAGGCATACATACATTGGAATCAGGGCTTAAGATGTAATAAGACACACACATTTGGTTTTGCCTTATATATTTGCTTTTCTATTATTGTGATAAAACACCAGGACCCAAAGCAATTTGGTGATGAAATGGGTTTATGTCATCTTCCAGTCACACTGCATCAGTGACGGAAGTCAGGGCAGGAACCTGGAGGCACAGACTGAAATAGAGGCTGTGGAGGGGCTCAGCTTACTGACTGGCTCAGCTTACGTTCTTCTACAACCCAGGAGCATCTGCTCAGGGTTAGCACTGCCCAGAGTGAGCCAGACCCTCTCACATCAATCAGTAAGCAATCAAATGCCCCGTAGACTTGCCTACAGGCAATCTGATGTAGACTTTTTCTCAAACCAAGTTCTCTTTTCACAGAGGACTCTAGTTTTGTACCAAGTTGAAAACAAAGGAAAAACAAAAACAAAACAAGGAAATAAACAGGACTCTTGTCCCACTTCCTGGTGTCCTTGTAGCTTCCAGAAAGACAGAGATAAAGGGAGAATGTTTTATTCTAATTCATCTTTGACCTTGATGGCTGACAGAGAAGCTTCTACAAAATCCCTGGAATTTCCTGAGTGGTTGGTACACACAGAGTGTCTTCTGTTATTCACATTAAGCGTCTTTTTACTGTGTGTGGGTGTGAACTGTTGAGATAGTTCTTGCTAAATAACACCTGGTCTACTGAAGATTCAAGGCTGACAGAGAGACTCGGGCCCTCCCCCTTCCCGCCACCTCTGGAAAGGGAGAAGGGCTAGAAGTGGACTCAGCCTGGACAAAGATTTGATCCCTCCACTCCTATGTAATGAAGATTCCATAAAACTTATAACTGATGGGGTTGGTACAGCCTCCAGGCTGATTCCAAAAACAGTGCAGTGGAGGGATGGTGCCGCCGCAGAAAGAACTCAGCAGCCACGTGCAGCCACGCACCTCTCATACCTTGTTTGGCCTGTTCCATTAAGCGGTCCTTGGGATTTCAACTTTGTAATGTATCACAGATGAAGCAGCATGGAAACAACACCAGATATAATGGCGTATGCCTTTAATCCTAGCACTCAGGAGGCAAAGGCAGGCAGACCTCTGAGTTCAAGGCCAGCCTGGGTGACCGTAAGTTCCAGGACAGTCAAGGGTTGCGTAAAGGAGTACTTCCAATGGAGTACCACCAATCTCTTTATCTTCTCGTTTTTCTAGCTCCTGGTTGCATAGTTTTTCTTGTTTAACTGGTTTTATTGAGCTATTCAGTTATTTTTCTCAATTCTTTACTGACTTAATCAATACATATTTAAATTCAATGGAAAAGTAGCCTGGGGTTGTGGTATACGCCCTTAATCCTAGCACTAGGGAGTCAGAGACAGGAGGATCAATGTGAATTTGAGGTCAGCCTGGTGGTCTACATAGTGAGTTCCAGAATAGCAAAGGATACCTAGAAAGACCGTGTCTAAAAATAAACAAACAAACAAACAAACAAAAAAAAACAAAATCGATGAAATGTGCCATGCTAGACAAAACGTTAAAATGTGGGGGTATTGTCTCTGCCCCTGTATTCTCTGCTCAGAGCTTTCTCTAGCCATCATGGTGACTGCCTGTATTGGCTTGAAAGACCCCCCCCCACTGAGGGATGCCTTCCTTCGGGAGAGACCCCGTGCCCAAGGATCAGTCGAGACCACTCGTACGGATGCAAACAGCAAGAGGTTTTATTCGGATACACAGGTACCTGGGGCGACAAAGTCTCTCGGAGGACTTGCGCGCCATCAGGCTGGGACAAGGGGTTTTTATAGGAGAGCAAAAGCATGGGTACAGAAGCGAGATGCATGGTTACAGGAATTCCATTGGTCAATTCAAATAAGGCCCTTAGCTCATGCTGGGTGGCAAATTCTTGGCGTTTCACCTAAATAACAAGGAGGGTGGCCTTTCACCTAAATAACAAGGAGGGGGTTGCCCAGGGGCTTTCCGTTCTCCTTATCTCTTCCTCCTTCCCCTAGCTGGAGACCAGATGTCTGATTGTAGATATCCTGACTCATCCTTCCTCCTTCCCCTGGCTGGAGACCAGATGTCTGACTCATGACAAGCCCTGACTTGTTTATTTCTTAGGCCTTGCAATATGGCATTACTGCTACTAGCATCCAGAGTGATATTTTCTTCTTTTTCTTCTTCAGGCTGGCTTTGTGTGTCAACTTGACACAAGCTAGAGTCATCAGAGGAAGGAGCCTCAGTTGAGGAAAGGCCTCCTTGAGATTCAGCTGGAAGGCATTTTCTCATTTAGTGGTCAATGGGGGAGGGCCCTGCCCTTGGTGGGTGGTGCCATCTCTGGGCTGGTGGTCCTGGGTTCTTTAAGAAAACAAGCTAGCAAGTCATGGAGAGCAAGCCTAGTAAGTAACTTCCCTCCATGGCCTCCATATCAGCTCCTGCCTCCGGAATCCTGGCCTATTTGAGCTCACGTCCTGTCTTCCTTCAGTGATAAACAGCAATGCTAAAGTGTAAGCCAAATAAACCCTTTCCTCCCCAACTTGCTTTTTGGTCATGGTGTTTTGATGCAGCAATAGGAACCCTAAGATACTGTCTTTTATGATCTTTTTAAAAATGCTGCAAGATCCCCAGCAGTAGTAGGCAGCAGAAATGCTATAGGTTCCAAATGGTGGTAGCGGGTCATGTGGCGGCAGACAGCAGGCCCTGGGAGCAGCCAGTCCCAGACAGAGACGGCTGTTGGTCCCCGAGCAGTGATTGGTCCCAGGCAAGGAGACATATGGTGGGCGGGCAGGAGACAGAGACATGGATAGGCACGACATGCAGAGTGAGGTTGAATATTTATTCAGGGGGTTATGGAGGGGGAAGGGAGAAGGAGGTAAAGAGAGAAAGAGAGAGAGAGAGAGAGAGAGAGAGAGAGAGAGAGAGAAGAGGAGAAAGAGACAGAGGGGGTGAAGCGGAGAAGTGAGGAGAGAGGCAGAAGTGAAGCTACCTCTCTGAGAGGAAGACAGAAAAGAGAGTGCGCTCAGGCTCGAAGCTGAAGATCAGCCTGCCTCAGCAGATGGGGGAGGGAGTGGGAGTGGCTTGTCTCTTAAAGAGACAGAACAACCATTACACTGTCCTTCCAAAAAGAAAATAATTGACCGACAGGCTTACATTTTTGGGGTTTTTTTTGGTTGTTGTTTGTTGTTGTTGTTGTTGTTGTTGTTTTTGTTTTTCCAAGACAAGATTTTGCTGTAGCTTTCCAGCCTGTCCTGGCACTAGTTCTTGTGGACCAGGCTGGCCTCAAACTCACATAGATCCACTTTTGCCTCCTGAGTGCTGGGACTAAAGGTGTAAAGGTGTGCACCACCATGGCCCAGGCAAGATTTATTAATTTTTAATGTACATTCGTATACTGCCTACATGTATGTCTGTGTGAAGGTGTTGTTAAGTCCTCTGGAGCTAGAGGTGGGTGCTAAGAATTGAACCTGGGTTTTTTGGGAAAATAGTCAGTGTCCTTAACCCCTGAGCCATCTTTCCAGTTCCCCGAACAGACTTTCTAGTCCATGGTCAGTAACACACATCTAGACAAACTATGTTACACTATGTTACATCCCTAACTTTCTTCTAACATTTTACCTTTTTTTTTTCCAATAGCTGACCTGCCTCATCGCTAAACCATGGAAATAGTCTTTATGCATCTTTAGTTCTCTGGAAACATCATGACTGTTCCTAACAGTAGAAGGAACAAATGAATCTGATTGGTTGGACTGAAAGACTTGCATTGTATGTCAGGTGACAATGATGGAACACACAAATCTGTAATCTTTGACTTATGATTGGTGAAAATTATAGCTGTAACTTGGTCATAAATGTTTGTGGGTTTTGTGGTTATAAACCCAGACTTCGCCCCTGTTTGGGGCTGTCAGGAGAAACTGAAAGACCCCCAGGGTGGGGAGACTCTCACTCAAGCCTCAGGATACACGACCCCCCCACCAGTAACTCACGAGAGACCATCCTTGCTGCAATCACACGAGGTTTATTCAACAAGACAGGAACCAATGCACTGGGGTCGAGACTCATAACCCACGCAGGCAAGGAGTATGACCCGGAGTAACCGGGAGAAGAGGTTTTTAAGGTAAGAAACCCCAACCCAGTATTCCAAAGGTGGTAGGGAGGGCATCATAGAAAATTCCAAAAATACCAGTGATGATCACAAGGGGGCAACTCCCTGTTTCTCAAGATTATTCTCAAGATTACAATCTAACTTTATCTTCAGCTAGTTCCTGAAACAGAGTCACTGTACCGGTTAATCCTAGATTTCCGATTCTTCTCTCCTGCTTCGATTTTTGACTCTATTTTTTCCAGCTTGTGGGGGATGTCTGGATTTATCCAGGTCTTTCAAAACAAGGCTACCAAGTCCTTTTCCTGCAGCGCTAATCAATCAGAGACCTTCTTATGTGGTGACTTATTAGATTCTTTGGAACCCATAAGTGTTGCCCCTCTCCTTCCTCATGGTGAATAATGGGCTAGGTGTAATACCACAACCATCTTCAGTTCCAGGGAATCTGACACCCTCATCTGGCCTCTGCAGGCAAGGAATATATAGAGTACACAGGCATACCTGCAGGCAAAACAGCCATACTCATAAAAAAAAAATAAGTACACCTTTAAAAATAATAATAAAATAAAATGATAGCAGGGAAACCAGACACAAGGACTTTTCAGACACACAGAACAAAGAAGGGATGTAAGTCCTTTACTTGGACCCCATAAAGAGATGAACACCTAACATTAAGATGTCAGTGATCCCCATTGACCTGGAATCTGAGCATCTGGGGTGTGTGTGTGTGTGTGTGTGTGTGTGTGTGTGTGTGTGCGTGTAGAAGCTATAAGCAGAGAACTCCTGACTGCCCCAGGGGCTTTGGATTGGCTTGGTGCCCACTTTTGACATGGCCGATATGAATTGCCATCTGTTTATATTCCAGTTCCACCTATGGTCCTGCTATTCACCGTCCCATTTCTTCACCTGGACCCAGTATTACTCTTTTACCCCAGCAGGTGGACTCAATTCTGCAGTTTTTCCCTATACTGGTATGTTACTTGTGTTTTAATAAATAAAGCTTACCTGAAGATCAGAGTGCAAAGCAGCCACACTAGTCAGTCATACAGCCAGGCAGTGGTGGCACACATCTTTAATCCCAGCAGCCACACTAGTTAGCCATAGAGGCCAGTGGTACACACTTTTAGACCCAGCACTAGAGAGGAATACAAGATGGGAAAAGACAGATCTCAGTCTGAGGATTCATAGAGGCAGGAACACCCATATTTAAGTCTGGGGTAGAGGTTAGAGCTAATGGCTAGCTGCTTTGCTTTTCTGATTTGCAACTGAACCCCAATATCTGTCTCTGGGTTTTTATTATTCGTGCTACATTTCTCTCAAGCATATGACCTGGCAGCATCTCAAGTGATTGGTTGGTTATCTTACTCTCAGAGGCTCTACACCTATATCAGGTTTCCTACCTCCCAGGCCTCTGATGTAGCTTCTTATAACGCTCTGAAGCCTTCTGTCTGTCTGTCTCTCTCTCTCTCTCTCTCTCTCTCTCTCTCTCTCTCTCTCTCTCTCTTACACACACACACACACACACACACACAAGATGCACTCATTGTGTGATGTGAAGCCTTCTGTCTCTCTCTCTCACACACACACACAAGATGCACTCATTGTGTGATATATACTGTGTGGCCTGAGAGTTAATATTCATACTGAAGACTGGAATAGAGGAACCGGTTCACCTCAGTCAGGGTTACCCAAGAAAGTGGGAATATCTGATAGATACCTTATGAATTTACTTTTATTCAATAAATAATTCTGATATTGTAGAAAGACAAAGTACATCATCTATGCTTCTAACATAGCTTCCTCATGGTATGCAGCCTTGCAACTAGCTAGGATCTCACCTCAATCTATTACTCTGCCTTCAAAAAAGGACTAGATATGCCCCCCTCACTTCGGCCACTTTAGCCATTTGGCGACTGCTTTTCATTTATGTAAAATGTTCTGAAAACAAAAAATACCTGGGAAGAAAACAAATTAAGGAGGAGAGGTGAAAAGAGAATGAGAAGATCACAATCATGTGTCATGAACTTTCCATGTTAGTGTATGACTCAGAAGAAGAAACTTGTAGAAGTATTTTGTTTGTGATCTAAAAAATAAAGCTTGTCTGAAGACCAGAGTGCAGAGTTAAACCACGAGTTAGTCAGAGAAGCCAGGTAGTGGTGGCGTACATCTTTAATCCCAGCACTCAGGAGACAGAGTAGGCGGATCTCTGTGAGTTCAAGGCCAGTCTGAGCTACACAAGATTGACTCTGTCTAAAAGAGAAACAGAACTCACACAAAGGTGACACCAGCAATTGGGATCACATTCCTTTAATCCCAGCATTTAGAGAAGTGGGAGCAGGAGTGATATGGCTGAGTGAAAAGAGGCCTATAAGGTGGGAGGAGACAGGAGTTCAGAGCAGTCTGAGGAATCAATCTGAGCATGCAGACTGAGGTTTTATAGAGATCGAATTGCCCTTTTGGTCTGAGCATTAGTAGAGGTAAGAACTCTCTAGTGGTTGGCTGTTCTGCTTCTCTGATCTCTCAGTTTTCACCCCCTTAACAATAAAAACTCCGGGTTTTTGTTATTAAGATCAATTAGAATTCGTGCTACAGAAACTACTCAAGAAGAGCAGAGTTATTGAAGCAAATGCTTACAGCTGACCAGGGGACAAGAAGACTAAAGCAACGGTAGAAAATGGTAGATTTTTGTCATCTATGAAAATTGGGAAATGTTAAAAAGAGTGCAGAAGAGACTTGCCCCTGGGTTGAGGACCCAGAAGATTATCCTTATTCTGAATGAACTGCTTACAAGAGCACAGGATACAGAAGAGATGGTTAGACATTCACTTAGGTAAAATTTGTTACATCAAAAGGATGGGAATTCAAATCAGCACAGAGAAAGTTTATAGGGAAAGATCATGAGAAACCAGGAGCAATCCTCCAGGGTCCCCTCCTCTGGGAGTTACACAAATAGCATTTGCTCTTCCACATAACAACGTATACAGGAAGTCAAGCATGAGGGCGCCTGCCATACTCTTAGTACTTAGGATATAGAGGCAAGAAAATTAGGAGCTCAAGGTCACCCTCAACATGCAATGAGTTGGAATCAAGGATGGATTACATGATAGTCATAATAAATATATAAAGGAAAGCAGAGAATAAAAGAGAAAGGTAAGACAAAAAAGAGGAGGAGGAGAAAGAAGTGGGAAAGAGGGAAGAGAAATTCACTTAAGTCTTGGTATCCAGGACTTTTTAGAAGCCAGTCAGGCTGATATGCAAGATGACTTAAATGGTACAAAGTTTGGCCACACATGCCTGGTGCACTGAGTTTGATACCCAGAACTCACTTAAAGATAGAGAGAATCTAGTCCACAGGTTGTCCTCGAGGCATCACATGAGCACCACAGCATATACACCCACACACATCAACTTTAATAGTTGTTCTGTCTCTTTAAGAGACAAGCCATGCCCACTCCCTCTCCCATCCGCTAAGGCAGGCTAATCTACAGCTTCAGACCTGAGCTCACTCTCTTTTCTGTCTTCATCTCAGAGAGGCAGCTTCGCTTCTGCCTCTCTCCTCACTTCTCCGCTTCACCCCCTCTGTCTCTTTCTCCTCTTCTCTCTCTCTCTCTCTCTCTCTCTCTCTCTCTCTCTCTCTACCCCCTTCTTCCTTTCCCCTCCATAACCCCCTGAATAAATATTCAACCTCACTCTGCATGTCCTGTCTTCATGTCTCTGTCTCCTGCCTGGGACCAGCCACTGCTCGGGGACCAGCAACCGTCTCTGCCTGGGACTGGCTGCTCCCAGAGACTGCTGCCTGCTGACACATGGCCCACCACCACCACCACCACCACCACCACCACCACCACCACCACTGCTCGGGCCACCGCTCTGGGTCTGGCAGCCGTCTCTGTCTGGGACTGGCTGCTCCCAGGGTCCGCTGTCTGCCATCATATGGCCCACTACCACCATTTGGGACCTACAGCATTTCTGCTGCCTACTGCCATCATGGATCTTGCAGCATTTTTAAAAAAATTATAAAATCAAATACATCCACACCCATACACACTGACAATGTTTTTAAAAAAAATCATTAAAATGTCGGGCAGTGGTGGTGCACGCCTTTACTCCCAGCACTCGGGAGGCAGAGGCAGGTGGGTTTCTGTGAGTTCTAGGCCAGCCTTGTCTACAAGAGCTAGGTGCAGGAAAGGCTCCAAAGCTACAGAGAAACCCTGTCTCAAATAACAAAAGCTAAATAAATAAATAAATACCAGATGTAATGGGGTGAAAGACCTGGGTAAATCCAGATCTCCCTAGCAGGAAAAAATAGAGCCAAAAATCTAAGCAGAGAGGGAAGAATAAGAAATCTAGGATTAGCAGGTTCAGTGGCTCTGTTTCAGGAACTAACTGAAGATAAAGTTAGATTGTAATCTTGAGAATAATCTTGAGAAACAGGGAGTTGCCCCCTTGTGATTATCATTGGTATTTTTGGAATACTCTGTTTCAGGAACTAGCTGATTATAATCTTGAGAATAGTCTTGAAACAGGGAGTTGTTCCCTTGTGATCATCACTGGTATTTTCGGAATTTTCTATGATGCCCTCCCTACCCCCTTGGGATTACTGGGCTGTGGTTTTCTTCCTTAAAAACTCCTTCTCCCAGTTACTCGGGGTTGAACCCTCCCCTGCGTGGATTATGAGTCCCAGCCCCAGTGCACTGGTTCCTATCCTGTCAATAAACCTTGTATGATTGCAGCAAAGATGGTCTCTCATGAGTTACTGGGTGGGGGGTCGTGTTATCCCGAGACTTGAGTGAGAGTCTCCCCACACCGGGAGTCTTTCAGGGGCATGTCTTTAGTCTCAGCACTTGGAAGGCAAAGGAAAATATATCTCTGTCAGTTTGGGTTCAGTCTGGTATACTAGAGGAGACCTTGTCTCAGTCAAAAAACAAAGCAAAAGATACCAAAAATAGAGACAAACTAAGTTCAAGTACTGAATAGATTCTGGGAATCTCACAAATATGACTTTGTTTATGGGGAAGATATCCTAACTTTCTATATTCCTGTGGTCCAGGAATCAATTTTACTGCATCAATTATAGATTTTATTTGTTATAATTTAAGAAATGACACAAAGGAGTCATGCCATACAACAGGGCTCACATGGGAGGTTTACTGGAAGAGAAAGAAGGGGCAGAGATGGGGACAGAGAGGAGGGCAGAGAAAGGGAACAATGAGGGGGGACAGAGAAAGGGGCAGAGATGGGGGCAGAGAGGAGGGCAGAGACTGGTCCCTGAGGACAAGAGTGGTGGAAGGAAAAGAGAGACAGGAGGTGGGCAAGGCCCGCCTTTTATAAAGGAATGTAGTGAACGTGCACAGGGGATGCTCTTAGTGGTTGCAGCTGAGGACATATTCTGTAAGGTCTCTAAGGCAGTCCAGTCCAGATGCCTGAATACCAACATTGTGTGTGTGTGTGTGTGTGTGTGTGTGTGTGTGTGTGTATGTATTGTTGGACCCTAGAGTCCAATTACCGAGGAGGAGTCACCCCAAGTAAACACTCTCACACCACAGTTGATTTTACAGCAAGAGGATTTTAATTCTGCCACGACAGGGTCACTCAGCATTCAATGCCAAGGACCCCAAATGCCTGTCACAAGCCATAGAAACAAGGGAGGACTCAGGGGTAGTTTTCCAACTCTTAGGATTGGCTTATTCAGGGGGCTTCTAATAACAATTGGTCTGATCCAGGGCTGGAGAGCGGTTGCCAGATCAGGCGAGGTAACAAGGAACATCTGGGGGTCATTCTGACCCCTTTCCAGGGACAGAGTCAAAACATCTGTGGACATCTGTGGGTTATTTTGTCCCAATTCTAGGAATGGCGCTCTATTTGGAGAACATCCACAAGGACATAGGGAGATGGAAAGGTCCCAACATTTCAGTACGTGCATGTATAGTTGTTAGATTCCCGGGGGGGGGGGGGGGGACACACTAAGGCACTAAGGCTGAGATGGCTCAGAAATGGCCTCAGAATTGTCTTAAAGTTCTACAGTAGGTTTGTGTGTGACCTGTAGTGATAGGAGCGGTAGGCTGCTTTCGCCCTCCCCCCTGCCCGGCTCCTGGTAGCCTGGCTAACTTTACCCGAAATAATTACATGGAAACTGTATTCTTTTAAACACTGCCTGGCCCATTATATCTCACCACTTACTGGTTAACTTTCATATCTTGACTCAACCCATTTCTAATAATCTGTGTCTCACCATGAGGTCGTGGTTTACCAGAAAGATTCAGCATGTTTGACCTGGTAGCTTCATGGCGGGTGGTTCTCTGCCTCTGCTTCTTTCTCCCAGCATTCTGTTCTGTCTACTCCGCCTATCTAAGCTGCTCTCCTATCAAAGGCCAAGGCAGTCTCTTTATTAACCAATAAAAGTAACACATAGACAAATGACCCTTCTCCATCATTTCCCTTTTTTCTGTTTAAACAAAAAAGAAAGACTTTCATTTTAACATAATAAAATTACATATAGCAAAACAGTTATAAAGCAAGAATTATAGTTACAATATCTATATGTGTTTTATCTTTTATCATAATTAAGGAAAACTATAACTATAACCATCTATTTATTCTTCAATTTCATCAAAGACTCCAGAAGAATATAATATTACCTAATTAAACAAGAAATAAGCAACTTCCAAACTCTAGAAATGACAGAGACATTTCGCTGCCTGGACAGTCACCCAAAGTTCCTCTGTACCTTTGGGACATCCATCTTCAGCCTTCAGGCCCATATTTCCATGAAGCAGGAAATTTTGAAGACAGTTCAGTCACTTTCTTTTGTATCCTGCAGAAAGTCTCATAGACTCTTTCATGAATTAGGAAACCCAAAAGACCATCTCACCTTTAGGCAAGTTCAGCAGTCCTCTCTCTGCGGGTTCTTTGTGTCCAGTTTATGCATCAGCCCAGGCAAGAGCAGTTTCTTGCCCAAATGGCTATCAAACTCCATAAGTAGCCTCTTCGATGTCCATCTTCCTTTTGAAGTATATTGGTGCTGCCAGGAGCAGACATGTCTCATTGTCATGAAAAGCCCTAAGTTATTAAAACATTAAATGTCATATTCTGTAGTCTTTGAAAGATACGAAGAATGCCTATTTAACTGAAATATATCTCTATATATCCTGAAAATCTAACTAACATGACTATAAGCTTGATTATTATTGATGATGATCCATTAACAACCTATATTTCCTAATTATACATTACATTTTTAAATGAACTACACAATCACAATACCTTAATCAAGATAAAAAATACATATACATATAACAAAATTGACCTTAAATTTCTATCAATAAGGCAGAATTTATACCAATGCAAATTATTCATATATATATCATATTCCCCTTTAAATGTAAAAGAACATTTATAAGCAATATTTGGGAATATGGGCGCAGTTATTTCTCTCCAAACTGCTTTGTGCTGAATGGGGGTGCTGTTATTCAGGTCTTTCATGGTATAACCTCTGTGCTAGATTCATCTCAACCGGCAGTTGAGCAAAGTAATTTCTTGAGGGTGTTCCCAGCAACCTTTCAGGAGGACGTGGTCTATCATACCATATTGGGATAGAAGCAATCCACAGGGTCTCATCCTCTGTGAAAACAAAAGAAGGACCTCCTTTCCAAAGCATCATATTTTTAGACCCAAATTCTGAAGTCATAATACCCTTATGATATCCATTTTGATTTAGCTTGGCAGCCCATATAATGAAATGTCTCTCTGTACTTAGATCCTTTACAGTCAAAAATTTTAAAGAAACACAATGTACATAATCAAGACTCTCTGTGAATTTTCCAGTTTTACATGGCTTATTTTTATTTATTTCTTTTAATCTTTAACTATCTGTACTCTGTCACTTTAAAGACTTTACCATTCTTTTTTAAGGCATTAACTTTATTCTCTATATTCCTTTTCTTCTCTCTCCCAAGCCTGCGTGCATTCATCCAACACTGTGACCCATTTAGAGGTCTTTTATGTCTGAATCTGTCCTATTGTGAATCTGTAATTTTTTACTGTCCAGGAACATTTTTTGTTTTGTGCTTTTAAATCGCTAAGCACTTAAGAATCTAAGCTGTGACATTCCTAGGGCAAAAACAGGTACTGCCGGCTTGCCCCACCCAGTCCAACATGGCGGAGTCACTCGTGCCTCTGAGCCTTGCACATTGCACTGCTAGCATGGCGGAGGCACTTGTGCCTCTGAGCCGCAGCATATATTGACCCACTTTTAGGCACACAGTGAGTCTAGTTGCCATCAAACAAATCATAGCCTTTTACTCCAAATGTTCCATTCAAAAACTCTGTCTCCCGCAGGAGCCAGACAGAGATCGCAATGGTGGCACAGCGCAGAAACTGGTATTTCAAAACCGCCACTTTCTAGTAGACCTGATCCTGCTGCCTACTCAGGCAGGAAGAGCCGAGCCATGGGCATGGTCTCAGCTACTTTATTCCCAACCCCGAGTGGGCACACAAACGTCTGGGCCCAGAAATGCTCCATAGCCAGAGTTTGCACCGGCAGGGCCCAGGAAGCTGCGTTTTAAAATGATGCAGCTTTTTTTCTGCTGCTGTTGGTGAATCAGGAAATCTCTCTATAGCATGTCCTAGCAAACAGCAAAAAGCTGTGTTAAACTCTCCCTTTTTTAAAAGCCCTCTCAGGTTTTACGTGGAGTTCATTACCATGCTGGGCGCCTGTATATATATCTGTGTACATGCGTGCCTGGTCCCCTCAACAGCCAAAAGAGGGTGTATGTGATAGATCAGTCTAAGTCCATCTTAAGATCAGAAGTCATCTTGTTAAAAGGTCAAAATAAGTTCTATTTACTATAAAATTGAAGTTTAACTGTGCCCTGACCTTTTCCAAAAATTTGACATGTTCCACTCCTTATGGAATTTGATTCACAACTCCAACCATTCCTTGGCCTCTACCTCTCACCAAACCATATATGTTCTGCCAAATAATCTTATCTCCTTTTGTGTTTTGTTTGCCAGATTCCTTATTGGAAATGCCCCAACCTTATGGTTTTAGGCTATAAAAACCTTACACCTCCTGTGTTCAGTGCTGATCTCCTGAGCTACAGATTAGGGAAGCCAGCCACCAGACTGACTTTGTTATACACAGGGGTAAAACTTGCTTAATTTAGACAAAAAAAAAATTGAATCAATAGTCTTTACTCTTTTTTGGTGGTATTAACATTGGATCCCTGTTGTGGGATATCTTTGTGTATACTGTGAAGAACCGACTCTGCCAAGGTATCTTCTGATTGGTTTAATAGAGTTCAACAGCCAATAGCTAGGCAGGAGAGGATAGGTGAGACTTCCAGGGAGAGAGGAACACAGAGAAAGAATCTGAAAGGCAGGTAGATTCGCTAGCTAGATGTTGAGGTATATGGTACTAAAAAGAGGTAACTAGCCACATGGCAGAACATAAATTAATATAAACTAGTTAATTCAAGTTTTAAGAGCTAGTTGGAGAGAAGGCTAAGCTAAGGCCAAGCTTTCATACCTAATAAGTCTCTGTGTCATGATTTGGAAACATCCAACTACAGAGCCCCTTAAAACTGGAGTTAAAGACTGTAGTGAGCTGCCAAGTGGGTGCTGGGAATCAAACCCAAGTCCTCTGGAAAGACAACCATTTTTCTTAACCACTGAGCCATCTCTCCTCTATTTTATCAATTATAATCTATTAGGTTGCACCTCTGGAAGTATGCTGCAATTTCATTTAAATTCCTTAGTGACTCCTTAAAGATAATAACTTCAACAAAAAAAATCACCAAAATGATATACATGGCTAATATGAAGACAATGAAGGGAGACTCATTTTTGAGAAACCAATATTAATGCTCTGAATAATTCCCAAACACTTCTCTTTCTTTCAACCCCTATGCTTAAATTTTAAGTAAACTTCAATTCTTGCTGGGTGTGGTGGCACACACCTTTAATGCCAGCACTAGGGAATTTCTACTTTCTACCATCTTCTGAAGGTAGGATGAGAAATCCTTACCAACATATAACATCCTAGCTCTCTCTCTCTGCTCACATCTCTCTGCTTACTCTAACATCCTCAAAGATGTTGGTAAGACTCAGTTAGGAAATGGCAAGTCATCCAATTAGCAGAGTTTAGAATGTGTATGGGAAGATGGTGATATCAACAAGACAATCAGATGGAGGTGAAACTGGGAAAAGCCTTCAGTGTAATGGGGGGGGCAGGGGGTAGTAACAGAAAATTCTAGAACAAGAGACACTGAACACTGTCACTCAGGAAGACTCATCCACAAGCAATGTGGCTCTTTGTGAAATGCATTTGGAACAATACTCACAAAAAGAACACTGTGGGAACTTCCTGAGGAGGCAAATAAACATCTCTTCATTACAGACAGGGCACCAAAAACAGAAACAAAAAAGTGCTTCTCGCCAAGCATAGCTTGGTGAACTAATGAATTTAACTGGGGTTATGGACAAGAGCTGGATGAGGAGCTACTTACAAGTACCTACACCACTGAAGAAAATGTCTCTGTACCCAGAAACCAGTAACTTCCTGTTTGCCCTCAGAGGGGGGTGGAGCCTCGTGAGCCACCTCCCCTACTGCTTGACTGACTATGCATGTAGTCATATCATGTGTCCAGTCTTGTGCAGGCATTATGAGGGGCTACCGTGCCAGCACGGGCTGGAATCAAGAATCTCGGCAAAGGGTGTCCAGATTGAATGAATGCACAGAACACGAGACTGAGGTGGAACAGCTTCTTTATTGTTCTGCTAAGGCTACCTTTTATACCATGGCACCAAATGAGGAGGGACAAAGGGACTGTAACCTGACCCCAGCAGGGATCAAGGAACGGTCACCGTGCACTCAAAATTCCTTCCCCCACTCCAGGAGCAGAGGGAATTTATTATGTTTTCTTTGCAGATAAGCACCTCAAATGGGGGCAGGGATTATCGTAACTCAGGGCTGCAGTTCCCATAAAGGGCAATCACAACTGCTGAGAATTCAAGAGGGCAATAGCGACGCCATATATACAGGACAGTGTTCTATATGCAGAGAGTGTAATAGTCAGATAAGGAAATAATATGACTTAGATAAAAGAAACTAAAATGATAAATCTATACTGAAAAGGCAGAGACCCTGCATACTTAAGCAAAGGAAAAAATATAACTATCTTATGTGACATTAAGAAGATATATTACACTTTTTGTTTCTTTGATAAACACCTGAGAAACAATTAAAAAAAAAGAGATTTATTGGTGCTAACGATTTCAGAGGTGTTGGTGCGTGGCCAGATATCTCCATTATTCCTAGGTCCATTACGAGGCAGAACACTGTTGTAGAAGAGTATGGTAGAACAAAACTGCTCCCTTTGTGAGAACCAGGAAACAGAGAGGGAGATGAAGGAGCTGACGGCAGGCTCCTTTCTCTTCCAGGGCCTGCTCTCAATGACCTACTTGCTCCAACTAGGTCCTGCACCCTAAAATTTCTACCACCTCCCAAAATAGTATCACCATCTGGGGACCAAGATTTAAACATGACACTGTGAAGGATATTTTATTTCCGAACCAGAATAGAAAGAAGGCTAAAAATACTGAAGATAATTTTCTTTGAAAACGATTGTCTGAAGAGGATTGTCTTGAACATCTGATCTTTCTGCTGCTGCCTCCGGAGCGTTGGGATCATAGGTGTATCCATGCCAGCTTCCAGCACTAGGTAAGCATTCTTATCGGATGAGCTCGTGCTCAACCAAGAACACTTTAAGTAATATTGAATTGTATTAGAGGAGCCAGAGGGATGGCTCAGAAGTTAAGAGCAGTTGCTGCTCTTACAGAGGACCTGCATTTGGTTCCTAGCACCCTCATGGTTGTTCAAAACCATCCCTAACTCTGATTCTAGGTGATCTGACACCCTCTCCTGACCTCCTCAGGCACCAGGCACACAATTAGTACACATAGCATCCACATAGGCTATGGTCATTTGAATGAAATGGCTTCCATAGGCTCATATATTAAATGATTGGTTTCCCAGTTGGCAGACTGTTAAGGAAGAATTAGGAGGTATGGCCTGCATGTTGGGAAGTGTCACTGGTGGTGGGATTTGAGGTTTCAAAACTCATATCAGGTCTAGTCTGTCTCTCCTTGTAACATGTTTGTAGATTAAGATGTATGTTCTCAGCTACTGCTCCAGCATCCTACCTGCCTGCCTGCCACCAACACTCCGTGACAGTCATGAACTCACCCTCTAAAACTATAAACAAATCCTCAATTAAATGCTTTCTTTTTAAATTGTCTTAGTCATGGTATCTCTCTCTCTCTCTCTCTCTCTCTCTCTCTCTCTCTCTCTCTCTCTCTCTTGGTTTTTCAAGACAGGGTTTCTCCCTGTAGCTTTGGTGCCTATCCTTGAACTTACTCTGTAGATCAGCTGGCCTTGAACTCACAGAGATCCCTGCCTCTGCCTCCCAAGTGCTGGGATTAAAGATGTGTGCCACCACTGCCCAGCAGTCATTGTATCTCTTTACATCAATAGAAAAATAACTAAGACACATGGAAAACACTCATACACGTGAAGGACCAGGAGGAGGAGAGCCAAAAATTTAGGTTAGCCAGTTCAGTGATTCTGTTCCAGGAACCAGCTGACCACAAAGTTAGATTATAATCTTGAGAACAATCTTGAGAAACGGGGAGTTACCCCTTTGTGATTATCACTGGTATTTTTGGAATTTTCCAATGATGCCCTCCCTACCCCCTTTGGGTCATGGTTTCTTCCCTTAAATACCCTTTCTCTCAGCTACTAGAGGTTGAACTCCTCTACCATGGGAAATGAGTCTCAGCCCCAGTGCACTGATTCCTGTCAATAAACCTCATGTGATTGCAGCAAGACAGTCTCTCGTGAGTTCTTGGGGGGTCGAGTTATCCCGAGACTTGAATGAAAGCCTCCCTACTCCAGGGATCTTTCACACATTGAAAAACTAAATCTAAATGCAGTAGAGAGAGGAAAGAATAAGAATGAGAGAAAGAAGTAAAGACACAGAAATAAGATGTTGAGTATATAAGAGGTGGCTGGAGACTACAGCAAAGAATGCTCTATAGTAAATTGGGTGGAGAAGAGTAAATAACCATCCTAAAGATTTGCCTGCATAGCAAATGAACAAGAGTAAAGCTTTCGTGACATGTATTCACAGGAGTGGAAATTAAATAATACAAAATAAGAACTAAATGGATATGCATGGCATGAATTGCTGGCATAGCTGTGCTGAGTTGAAAGGTGAAGCTCTCAGATCCTTCTGGCTCTAGCAGCCTCTCCATGGTGCTGCATGCAGGAGCCAGAGGGAATTGTTGGGTCTCCTGCAGCCTCACTGTTCCTGGGGTTCTAGCAACTGTGAGAGGGGAGGTAATTCCCTTGGACCCCTACATCTTAAGTGGCCTCTTCTGTCCTTCAGGACAGCTGTCTGTGAGGGCCAGTACTCGTTTTCAATTTCTGATGCTTTTTTCTATGGAACTTCATTAGACAGGCAGACCAGCATGGAGAGGCTGTCTAATTGGGCTATGATTCCTAGGCTACCTGCTTCTTGGCAGAGATCTCTCCTAACAAGTTTCTTGAGCTTCCAGAACCTCCTCCGTTCCTCCTGGAAGGGATGTTTCAATCTAGAGGAAACAAGTACTTAACACCTCTGAATGCTGTTAAAATTCAAAATGGAGGTAGAGAGAAAGAAATTGCCCTGAAGGAAGTTCCCAGGTTATTCTTACGCAAAGAGATGGCTGACAAACTGCTACAGCCTTCCCTGGGATATTGATGGACATTTGTTCCGAGATACCCACAGATACCAAACTCTTTGGACATTTACTTCTCTTACACAAAATGGCCCAGCGTTTGCATATAAGGTATACAAATCAACCTGCATTGTGAAATCAAATTTATTTATACATAATACAGAGTATTGTAATACATAATTACAATAATTGTCATTGTAATGATCTGTTGTTGGCTTGGTCTGCCACCTGGTTACCCTATCCCTTTAAGAGACAGGCCCTGACATCTCCCAAACCCTCCCATCCCACCAAGGGAAGCAGATATCCCGCCTCCTCCAGCCTGGCTCTCTAGCTTTTCATCTCTCTCTGTGCTCGCTCTCTCTCCTTCCCTCTCTCTCTATTCTTTTCCCCTCTGTGTGCCTCTCTATCTTCTTCTCCCTTCTCCCCTTCCCCCTTTTCCTTTCCCTTCCATAACCCACTAAATAAACTATGTCCACTTTCTCTGCATGGCGTCTATCTGTCTCTTACCCACTGCAGCTCCTTGTGGGACCAGCTGAAGGACCCCAACTCGTTTTAACCACAGTTATACCGTTTTGCAAAGGTTCGCAGATAACAAGCTTAATTAAGGGCCTCCGGAGTTCAGGACCTCCGGAATGCTGAGCAGATAACAAGCTTAATTAAGGGCCTCCGGAATTCAGGGCCTCCGGAATGCTGAGCAAAGATACCTGAGGTTAGAGCAAGGACAGCCTTATCTGGTGCAAGACAGGAGATTTATGGACTGGTCATAGAAACAAAGAAAGAGAGGATTGCGAGGCCTGAGTCACGTATAAAGCGGGGCTCGTCACGAGTCAGGGGCTGTGCAATCAGACATCTGGTCACCAGCCAGGAAAGGGGAACAGGATAAGAGGAACAGTAAACCGCTGAGTAGTCCCCTCATTGTTATTTAGGTTAAGAATTTACCACCCAGCATCTTGCTTCTGTAAACCTCGCTTTTTGCTCTCCTATAAAAACCCCTCACCCCCAACCTGCAGGCGCGCAAGTCCTCTGAGAGACTTTGTCGCCCCAGGTACCTGCGTATCCAATAAACCTCTTGCTGTTTGCATCTGGCTGCGTGTTTTCGACTGATCTTTGGGCACGGGGTCTCTCCCGAAGGAAGACGCCCACGGGAGTCTTTCACAGCTACCCTGCAGACCCACCAAGGTCTCTTACCTGCCGCCTCCCACCTGACTGGGACCCACAGAGGCCTTGGGTGGTGGGACCAACTGCCCTTCATGGACTGCCATGATCTCTCAGCCGCCCCTTGGGGAATGGCACCATTTTATCTAAACCATTACAGTCATGCTATCTATATTACTTAGGGAATGTTGAGTACAGGCATTTTATTATTTTGTTTTTTAGAATTTATTTATATTGTATATACATACACATGTGAGTATGTATTTGTGTTTTTTTTGTTTTTGTTTTTGGAGACAGTGTTTCCCCGGAGTCTATCCTGGAACTAGTTCTTGTAGACCAGGTTAGTCTCAAACTCCTGGCCTCTATTTCCTGTATGTCTCTCTCTCTCTCTCCCTCTCTCTCTCTCTTTCCCTCCCTCCCTCTCTTTCTCTCTCTCTCTCTCTCTCTTTCTCTCTCTTCCTCTCTCTCCCTCCTCATTACCTCTCACTCTCTATGATTTTTCTTAATAATCCTATGTTCACTTCCTGTCAACTGGTTGTGAAAGACCTGGATAAATCCAGATCCCTCTATCAGAAAAAATAGAGCCAAAAATCTAGCAGAAAAAAATAGAGCCAAAAATCTAAACAGGGAGAGAAGAATCAAAAATCTAGATTAGCTGGTTCAGTGACTCTGTTCCAGGAGCTAGCTGAAGATAAAATTCGATTATAATCTTGAGAATAATCTTAAGAAACAGGGAGTTACCTCTGTGACAGTGTGATTATCACTGGTATTTTCGAAAGTTTCCAATGACGTCCTCCCTACCCTCTTTTGGGTTGTGGTTTCTTCCCTTAAATACCCCTTCTCCCAACCATTCCGGGTCAAACTCTCTACCCATGCATGGGAATTGAGTTTCGGCCCCAGTGCACTGGTTCCCGTCCTGTCAATAAACCTTGTGTGATTGCAGCAAGGACGATCTCTCGTGAGTTCCTGGGGGTCGTGTTATCCAGAGACTTGAGTGAGAGTCTCCCTGCTCCAGAGGTCTTTCGGATGCTGGCTTTGTCTCTTGACCTATGGTTGACTTTATTTAATCTTGTTTATGATATTCAAGCAGAAAGCTCTTGAATTCAAGTGTGCCAGGGCTGAGCCACACCACAACTAGAAACAGGTATTCCCGGTAAATAATGCAATCTCAGAGTTCACAGTGTGATCAAATATCCTACTGAAATTACCTGACATGAATGAGAAGGAAACATGAAACATGCAACAAACCCGCTTAGGAGTTTATTAGAGGGGGCGTGTACAGGCCTGGGGAAGTCTGTGTGCAGAGAGAGAGAGAGAGTGAGAAAAAGAGAGGAAGATGGTGCATCCAGCTTTTAAAAGTTGATTAGCACATATGCACAGAGGGTTGGCATGGCAATGTCATATGCAGATGACACAGATGATGGGCTCACGCATGCACGCAAGGGCTTAGCTGAGTCATACGTAAACGATGTAATACATGCCGCATGTGGGTCACACAGGGGCCCTTTAACACCCCGGGGGCCATCAGGCACTTCTGCCTGAGGGCTTGTCTGCACATGCGTGGCCCCTAGAACCCAGAAGTATCAGCCTTATTGTGGCTGAAATCATTACACCTACAACAATTAAGTAACAAAACCTGATACTGGAGATCTATTAACTGTCCTGGAAAGCAAGTTGGGAAGTGTTGTTGACATCAAAATTTCCACTCTGATGCCATTTAGTTAGTTCCTCTAGAATCATCCTCAGTTTTAGCAAAGCCTTACACACAGGACAGTATCCTTCTCTGAACTATGTCCAGAATTACTTCATTTACACATAAGCCTTGATGACTCCTAAGAACTGATGGCCTGAAAGCCATCTCATAGGAAAGACAAACTGGGCTCATTCCTGTTTATGATTAAATCTCTGTTTCTCCAGGATTGGGTTATGCCCCAGCTGTAACATTAGCTACAAATGGCTCTGTACCGTGTGTTCCAGGAAACAGAAATCATGTCTTTGTTTCAAAACATAGTAATGACCATCTTGCTGTTATACCCAGATCATGGAGTCCACCCAAAACCAGCCAGGAGACCGAGTACTGTATGTAAAAGCAAAGAGCCTTTATTCTACACAAGTTTGCAAACTCAGACTCTCTTGTGTGTACAACATATTGGAGTGAGAGCCTTGAGCTGAGTTGGGTTTTTATATTAGTAAAGGTGGGAGTGAGGGATTTCTAAGATTCAGGACCCTTGATTGGCTGACATTTGTCTAGGGGTGTCCTGGTGAATGCGTGCTGACAGGTGATCCTATCTACAATGGTTGGAACATTCGGAATTTCCTTTGGATGGTCTGTTCCTGGGTAGTCTCAGTTTGTGGTTCTTATTGAAACCAGGTATTGCCCCAGCGTAAGCTACCTAGACTCAGGCCTCTATTAAGCTAATCATGGCTTGATCCTACACTTGCAACTCCACCTTTGTTTCAAAACGTTGTTATGACTGTAATGCTATCTCTTTAAGAGACAAGCCACGCCCACGCCCTGCAGGGCCCCCCCCCCATCTTGGTGCTCTCTCTGTTCCCTTCTCTTCTTCCCTCTCTCTTTCTATCTTTCTCTCTCTCTCTCCCCCCTTCTCCCTTTTTTCCTTCCCCCTATAACCCATCTAATAAATGTCTAACTTTATTTTGTATGGTGTGTTTACCCCCACCTCCCCGCCAGTCTCAGTCACGTGGAGACCAGCTGCGGCTGCGCGGTCTCATGTGCTGTCCCTCCTTGGGACCCCTGCAAACCCATCTGTATGTTATGCCTATCTGTCTGCCCCTTGCCCACCCACCGCCCACATGGCTAGCTGCTGGGGAACACGCAGGGTACCAGCCACCTTTGAAGACCTGCTGTGGGGTGCGCCGGGGCCCTGCCTGGGGCTGGCTGCTCTCAGGGACCCGCTGCCCGGCCCCCTCTGCTCTTGGGACCCGCTGCAAATCCATAGCAATGACTACTGTGCAATGATCCCTATTATACTGAGATCCGCGGAGTCCCCCAAAAAAACTAACAAAAAGACTGAGTCATATATGTAAAAGCAAAGAACTTTTATATTCTTACATAAGATTCTCACAAGCTAAGATTCTCCGTGTGCACAACATATTGGTGTGACCAGAGAGATCTGAGCACAATTGGGGTTGGGGTTTTTATAATAGCAGGGGGATTTTTAAGGTCTAGGACCCCTGACTGACATTTGTCCAGGGGTGTCCTTGTGAAAAGCATGGTTGTGTGTTGGCAGGTGGTCCTATCTACAATGTTTGGAATGTTAGGAATTTCCTTTGGCTGGTCCTTTCCTAGGTGGAGCATAGGTGGTCTCAGTTTGTGGTCTTTCTTGGAACCAGGTATTGCCTTAGGGTAAACTGAGACTCAGGCCTACCTTCCTGTTGGTCTATAGAGCCTGTCCTGGCAGGTGTAGGAAGTTGCCCTGGGTCCTACAACAACCATCTGTTTTGCTTCTGTAACTCTGACTATTTTGCCTGCCAAATACCCCATTTGGAAATCCCCTACCCTTAAGCTATAAAAACCTGACCTTCCTAGTGTCTGAGGCTGACCTCTTGAATCATGCCTTAAGGGGAGGCAGTTTGTGTATATGAATAAAAAAGTTTGCCTTAATTGCTTGCTTTGATACATTTGGCCATGATGGTTTGTGTCAATGGCCTTTCTTCTCAACAGCACATAAGTTATTTTAGTCATGTGTTTACAAGTTTGTCTCCTACTGTATTCTTCAAGTTCCAGGAAGCTTTATTTGGTTTTTTATTATTATTATTTTTAGAGAAGGGATTTCTCTGTGTAGACCAGGCTGGCCTTGGACTCAGAGATTCACTAGCCTCTTCCCCTAAGGGTGTGGACCATTACACCTAGCTGTTTACCCAGCTTTTGACTGAATGCATAATTTCTATTATTTTTATTTAAAAGTCCATTAAGGGAAAGTGTTGCCTACAAGGCCACAAAACAAAGGAATTTACCTCTGGGCTCAAGGCAAGCCATTGTCTTCATCTTTAACATTAATCCAACTGGGCCTGACAATCACAGGGCTAAGAAACCACTCCCCAGGAAGGCTGGTTCACCTCAATCCTTGCTGAACAGGTAGGAGGAAGAATCCACTCTTTAATGAGATAACGTACTTCCCTTTGCAAAATCCCTGGCCCCTAGTGCAGTAGTTCCAAATTCCCCATGAGATTCTCCAGGAGTTCTGACGCAGAAGCATTCATCTTTCCTTTTTTCTTCTCCATTTTTCTTTTGGATGTTGGCCTAATACAAGTTCTCTGGTACTCTGGGCTTCCTTACTCATTCTCTAGAGTTCCCCTCCTCACCATGTGGCTGTTGGTAACCATGTGGCTGACCTCTAAGTCAGTTTCACACACACACACACACACACACACACACACACACACACACACACACGCACACACACACAAAAACCGGCATGGCTTTTTCTCTTGCATCTCTTCATCTTCCTGTGGGCAGCTGGGAAGATTTATAACTTGTCTGCATTGGTGCTTTTTTTTTCTTTTAAACTCTAATAAAAATTTCCTCCAGCTTCCTTTTGAGGCTCTTCTTAAATTCTTTTATTAATGAGACTAAGAACCTCAAGAGGGGACTCTGATTTCCCTAGTAACAGGTGGCAACTCCCATGGGACTCCTCAGAATTTCCGGTAACAAGCGTGGGAGAGCGAAGACATGAAATATAATACTGAAACTCTAAAACTAGAATTGAGCTCTTCCCCCCACTTTGAGACAGGGTTTTACACTGACTATAACCTAGGATGATCTTGAATTTGTAGTAATTCCTCTGCTTCAGACTCTGAGTATTAGGAGACTAGGTGTGTGCCAACACGTCTGGGTTTTTATTTAATAGTTCAATACTTAGTTAAGACATTTGCAATTCTTTTATTCAATCCTTGAATTAACTGCTTTTATTTATTTAAGAAACAAAATTAATTTCACCTTTTTCCATCTGGGTAGTTTTTTTTTTAAATTCCGACGTTTTTGCAGTTTTTCTCCGTATACTTCATTCTCATTCATTCATCACAGAGATGAATTCAGGGCCACACAAAAAAAAATTCAAGCTGCCTGCACGCTACCCTTTCAAACAATGTCTGTGTGCTTGCACAAGGTGTTTTGGTTCTTTTCTCATTTGCACGTTACTTCTCCTTCATGCTCCCGCGATCTACTCTCCTCTCATGGCTCGCGTCTCCTGTAGTAAGAGCAGTTTTCCAAGCAGTTTCTTAATTAACCAGGTTGGGAGACAAGGTGGAGAGCCCCGCCCCTAAGGCGGGGCCACAGCTGCGGGCCGAACCAGGCGCCTGCTCCGGTTCCTTAACAAACGAGCCCTTTACTATCTTCAGTGGAGAGACACACACACACAGCGGGCCAATCAGCGGCCGCGGCCCTCGGCGTCCAGAGCGGGGCTGGCCCCGCCCACTCCCAGCCTCCCGCGGGGGCCGTCCGAGCCTCGCGGGCTCCCGCATGCCCCGCCCCCCCGGCAGGCGCGGCGACCATTGGCTGGTGCGCCGCTGGCTGTCGCCGCGGTTGCTGGGAGAGGGAGGTGGGGGCGGGGCCCGCGGTGGTCCAAGGGGCCCGAGAGAAAGGCTGCTGGGCGCGGGAGGGCGCGCTGGGCGGATTCGAGCGTCTCGGCGGCGGTTTGCCTGCCGGCCCGCGCGGCGGCGTCGCGGTGCGGGAACCGGTCCCCGTTGACAGCTCCGCGTCTTCCGGCCGCGCCACTCGGGAGGCGGCTTCCTCCCTGCGCTCCCTCCGCGAGTCCGCGCGGCCTCTCTTGAGGAGAAGAAGCGGGGAGGCGGCGGAGGTCGTCGGGGGCGGCGGGCGGTGAGCGCGCTCCCGCTTCCCCGGCGGCGGCCGCAGGACAATGGAGGTGGCTGTGGAGAAAGCGGCGGCGGCGGCGGCTCCGGCCGGGGGCCCCGCAGCGGCGGCACCGAGCGGGGAGAACGAGGCCGAGAGCCGCCAGGGCCCGGACTCCGAGAGCGGTGGCGAGGCAGCCCGGCTCAACCTGTTGGACACTTGCGCCGTGTGCCACCAGAACATCCAGAGCCGAGCGCCCAAGCTGCTGCCCTGCCTGCACTCGTTCTGCCAGCGTTGCCTGCCCGCGCCCCAGCGCTACCTCATGCTGACGGCGCCCGCGCTGGGCTCGGCAGAGACCCCTCCACCCGCGCCCGTCCCCGTCCCCGCCCCCGCCCCGGGCTCCCCGGCCGGTGGTCCTTCACCATTCGCTACCCAAGGTGAGAGGGGCCCGCGAGGTGGCGGGCGCGACCCGCTGTCAGGCGACTGGGGAGGAGAGAAGAGGGCCCCCGGCTGGCCGAGCGACTTGGCGGTCCCTCACTTTTGAGGAGCTCTGACGACTGCGGCGAGTTTGCAGCTCCCCGCTGCCTCCGCGACGCTTTGTCCGGGTGCATATGATCCGGATCAGCTCGTGTCCACCCGGGTTCTGCGAGCACCGGGAGAGGAGGGGGAGGGAGGGATGGAGATGAAGTGATGGGGAGTTTCTTTGATGATTGATTGCAGATTGGTGGCCGTCTGTTTCGAATCTTGTGCGTTCGGGGCTCCTTTACCTTTAATGAGTTCCCTCTCCTCTAGCCCCTCCGTTGGGGACAAAGGAACCGGGAGAAGGAGTTTTGTTGTCTGCCGCTTTCGGAGATCTTATTTTGAGAGACACTATAAAGGACAGAAAGTAAATAGACTTCCAAAGTGTTTTGTACACAGTAGTTGGAAGTTACTTTCTCTTTTGTGGTATTACTGAGTAATTAGTTTTTGACAGGTAGTTCCCATTGCTTATGTTAACAGGTTTAAAGCATTTAAAGAACAATATTTTCTTGCGAGAACGCTTGAAGTTTTTAACTTTTAATACTGCAAATATTTGGGCAGATTGATGTCTTTCAGAAATACGAAGTAACGGGAGAAAAGAAATCTGTTTCTGTTCGTGGTGTTTTGTTTGTTGGTGTGTGTGTTTTGTTTGGCTTGTGTAGCGGCCCAGACTTGTTCACAACTAGCAATCTTCCCGCCTCAGCCTTTTCATAGTGAGAAGTATGAGGGTCACAGGCTTGAAGTCATTACACCTAATGGCTAGTCACTTTTAACATCTGCTTGGAATGACTGCTTTGAGTTAATATGTTAAATAATTACATTAGGTTGGGATGCAATTGCAGGCTTGGATTGTTGTCTTAGACTCACTTAGCTCTTAGAACAGTCTTTAGTTATAGGAAACTATTTTCCATGGGTCTTTATTGTTGTGCGGAACCCACCAGAGACCACTCTGACATAATCTATAGGCAATTGAAAGCTTTTATATCAGTTGACTGGGACTACACCTAGATATTCAGGGTGCAAATGTAACCCAATGGTTCTCAACCTGTGAGTTACGATACCCCGCCCTAACTATCCTTTCATAGGGGTCACATTATAATTCATAACAGTAGCAAACTTAGACTTATGGAGTAGCAACAAAAACATTTTATGGTTGGAGGTCCCTACAACATGGTGAACCATATTAAAGGGTTATAGCTTTAGGAAGGTTGAGAACCACTGCTTTATAGAGCAAAGAGCTTTACCCCCTACCGAGACAGGGTTTCTCTGTGTTGCTTTGGAGCGTCTGACTCAGAGATCTGCCTGCCTCTGTCTCCCAAGTGCTGGACTTAAAGGAGTGCACTACTGCCCAGCCGAGCAAGCAGTTTTTAAAGGCAAAACCCACATCCTGTTATCTTGCCTGACAGTTGAGGGGAGTGTGTGTGTGGGGTGGGGGGGTAGTACAAACAAGCAGTTTAACAGAAGCTGAGATAGCAGTTTGCTGGAGGAGGAGCTTTGCACAAGCAGACAGTTTAACAGAAGCCAACATAAATTAGCTGGGCATCTTGACCTCAGGTTCTTAGAAGAGTTTGGTAATTTTCCACAAGATTCTTCAAAAGGAGGCCAAACTCTAGTCAAGCCTCAAATGGCCTCAGCAATAATACAGGATTTAGAGGAACCTTGGCACTATCCTGCCCTGTCACCTTCCCTAGTTGGTTCTGTGGGCATGAGTTGAAACAATGACTTGACCTGTTCTAGCCGGGGCATGGCTGGTTTAAGGACCAGTAACTTAACAGTTTATTCTCTGACATATTGGCAATGAAGTTGAGGATGCAGGGTCCCACACTTAGCTGAATCAGAATAAGAATCAACAGGCTAATGCTGATAGTAGGGTGGTCATCCTTGGGGGACCAGGTAAACAAGGAACTGAAAACAATTATCTGATCTGTGTCTCTTTTCTTTAAGGTTTTCTCTGACCATGGCAAGGTTTTCCTAATTATCCCTGATTGGTTGGCACAGAAACTGCAAGTTTCTCCCAAAACCTTGCTATGTTTCATAAAAAAAGGTAGATCTAGCATCCTTCAGTTCTGTAGGACTACCTCTGCAAGGGAGGCAGCTTGGCTATCTAGCCTTGAAATAGATTTCTTCAAATGATGTAAGTCTGAGAGTATCTAGGAACTGAGTTCCCTAAAGTTTTGATTCCTAACAATCAAGGCTGAGGTGCCTATGGCAGCTACACTGGCTGTTCCTGTCCCTACTAGAATCGGAGCTAGAATTGGAGCCTGTTTGACCTTTAACATTGAGACAAGACCAGGTTGAGCTTTCCTCTCTTCTCCTTTCTAGGCATATATGTGCAGGATAACATGGACCAGTATATATAGAGTTAGGGTGTGACTTTTCAGTGAGTTAGAGGAAGCATGTTTAGTCGAGCAAGTCAAGTAGGGAGCTTCAGGGGCATGAAAGAATATGCTGTCTTCTAGGCGAATATTGGTTCACTGGGCATTTGAGCAAGCCTATTGTAAGGTGAGGAATCAGCAAGATTATAACTTGAGGACAATATGCAGGTAGATATCTTGTCCTTGGCAGGGCAACTTACTATTGGTAGGGTATGCATAAAATTGTAATTCCTGAAGGTCTTTTTTCTAGCTAGTCTTTACAATCTGATAGATTCATATTAACCCTGGAAGGGACATGAGAGAGTCTTATCCCTGATTTTTCTGAGTTCCCATTTCTATGTTTGGGGCTGATAGAAACAGTGTATCCTGGGTTAGTAAACTCTGGTCAGTCTGAGGAGTCTTAAGGAGTCTGAGGTCCAAGTGACAGACAGTCGATCTGTCATTGTCCTTCGTGGCTCTTTGGATGACTCCAAGGGATGACACCAGCTACTTGTTCTGCAGTTGGATTCTTTGTTTGTTTGTTTGTTTTTCGAGACAAGGTTTCTCTGTAGCTTTGGAGCCTGTCCTGGAACTAGCTCTTGTAGACCAATCTGGTCTCGAACTCAGAGAGATCCACCTGCCTCTGCCTCCCAAGTGCTGGGATTAAAGGCGTGTGCCACCACCAGCCCAGCTGGACTGCAGTTGGAGTGGTGAGGATGGCTGGATAGAGTCTCTTCCATACAGTTTCAGTTTTAAGGGTCCTTTATGCAAACCAAGTCTGGCAGGAACTGGTGGGCAGATTCTTCTTTTCACAGTCTGGTCAATGGCCTGGCAAGTTCCTGCTAAGCCTTCAGGTATTTGAGAAGGGAATGATTAGACATTTCTGTTTCGAGAATAGCTTGGAGTTTGGGGAGTATGGGAAGTAGTTCCCCAAACACAATTTCAAAAAGAAATAATTCCCTTCTAGTAAGGAATACAGTGGACCCCGAGCAGGGCAAAGGGAGGATCACTAGATTCCAGGATCAGTTTGGTCAGAGTCTCTTTAAAAAGAGTTTTATTCATCCTTTCTGCCTGACCTGAGCTCTAGCCTATATGCACAATACAATTTCCAATTAATACCTCTGTTAGAATTTAAGACTCTTTGGCAAGGTTATTGCTCAACCCCAAAGCTAGAGGCAGTTCAACCTAGGATTTATTTTCTGAAGAAGTTTCCTAGTAACTGTTGGAGCAGTCTCTGTTCGGGTAGGGTGGGCCTCCACCCATCTCGAGAAGGTGTCTACAGACACCAGCAAATATTTGTAGCCAAAATAAGTCCAACTCCAAATGTTCCCCAGACCCATTTCCTCAGGCCTGGATCCTTTGTTGGATCTTCTCCCCTTGGGGTTTGCTGAGTACAAGTGGCACATCTAAAGTGGTGTATTTAATTGAACTTTCAAATTTGGAACATAATCCCTGGGTCTGAGGAATTCAACAGTTTTCGTGACTCTTAGGTGGGTGGCTTGGTGGAGGTCCATAACCCATCACTTTCCCAAACTCATGGGAAGCATGGATCTGCCATTGAGCAACACCTACCATCCTTTATCCTGTGTGACTAGTTCTTGTCTTCATAGTCAGTCTCTGCTGGTATGCATTATGAGTGGTCTCATAAGCTGGGCTCTGGCAGGACATCTAAGACTTGGAGAGGCCCTAATGGTTCTAGGGCTATTTCCTGGGCAGCCAAGTCAGCTGTACTATTATGTCTGGTTTCTGTGGAATCTCCTTTGTGATGTCCTTTGCAATGGACAATGGCTACCCTCTTGGGTAACTAGATAGCTTCTAATAGGACTAAGATTTCGTCTCTGTTTTTGGTTACTTTTTCTGCTGAAAAAGTTCTCTTTTCCCTGTGCCATGGTGAAAGCATATTGCCTGTCAGTGTGTATGGTGACAGCATAGTCTTTCCCCCAGTAGAATGCTTGGGTCAAAGCTAAAAGCTCAACTTGTTGAGCTGAGGTTCTCCTACCTAAAGATTGTGCCTAGATAGTCTTATCTTGGGTCACTACTACTCCTGCATACCTGATACCATCTTTAAGGAAATTGCTCCCATCTGGTGTCACCAATGAGACATTAGTCAGATCATGCCTGATAGACTATATTAAGTTTGTCACAGTCTGTCACTTCAAGACAGTCATGCAGAGGTTCTATCTGTTCATCATCCCGCAGTCGAGGGCTGACATGCAGGGTTGATCCAGAAGCAGGACTTTGTATTACATCCCCTCACCCCACTCCAGGCATTAGACATCTTTTGGGTTCCCCAAGAGGGCCTCAATAGAATTTGGGGTTTCCAGGAACAGTTCTTGCCCTAAAGTTAATTTGTCAGCTGCTTTTACCAGCAGGGTAGTGGCAACTATATCTTTTATACATGCTGGTCATCCAACTGCAACTGGATCAACTCTCTTGAACAAATAGGCCACCAGTCTTTTCCAGGGGCCCAGAGTTTTCATCAGGACCCCTTTGGGAATGCCTCCAGCTCCATCCACATCCACAAGTTGAAGGACTTAGTAAATGTCTGGAAGGGCCAGGGACCTCTTTCAAGACTTCGAAGAAGGCCCTCTGCTTAGTCTCAGTTAATTCCAAAGGTTTTGTGCCCCTTGTGCTAACATAAAAGGCTTGGCTATCTCAGCAAATCCATTTTCGTAACCTGCAATACCCGATTCCCCTAGGAATTCCTGTACTTGTTTTCTCGATATGGGAGAAAGGATTTGCAGGATGGCTGGAATACATTGTAGAACAGCAAATGCTTTCCTTCCTCTAGGTTGTAGCCTAGTTAGTTATATGACCTGAGGGATACACAGCTGAACCTTCTTGGTTGAGACTCTGTACCCTAGGGCTTGGAGGGATTCTAAAGGCCTTCTGTTGCCTGTCTACATTCCTCCTCAATGGTCAAAGATACGAGGAGGTCATCTATACACTGGGGTATACACTGCTTTATGGATATTTTTGTCTAAATTTCATTCTTGGGGCTTCATCAAACAATGTTGGTGAGTTTTTGAATCCTTTCTCCTGGTCTGTTTCCTCTCATCTGTTTCTCTAAGGGCAGCCATCACCACATGGGAGAGCTTTTTTTCCTATCTTTGAAAAGTTGACATCTGTTCATCCCTTCAGATCTCTTTGTCTTAGTTAGGATTTCTGTTGCCGTGTGAAGAGACACCATCACAACAACTCTTATAAAAGAAAACATTTAATTGAGGTGGCAGCTTACAGGTCAAAGGCTCAGTCGATTATCATGGTGGGGAGCATCAGCAGACATGGTACTGTCTACATCTTGATCAGAAGGCAACAGGATTCAGACACTGAGCAGTATCTTGAGCATAGGAAACCTCAAGGCCTGCCTCCATAGTGACACACTTCAGCCAATAAGGCCACACTCCAACAAAGCCTCACTTCCTAGTATTGCCACTCCCTATGGGCCTATGGGGGCCAATTACATTCCTACTATCACACCCTCTAATTTCTGCAACTTCCTCCTTATTTAGGAACAACTACACGACAATGGTAATATTAGTGGCTCAGCAGTTATCTGGGGCATCTAGGTTTATGGAGGTAAACAATCTCTATGCCTCACAGGGCCTTTCCAGTAACTCAGTGGGCAATTTGTCATCAGGTTCTTGAGTATCCTGACTTACCTTGGATTAGTTGGTAGGCTTTATGGCTGCCACTTTTAATCCTCACAATGATATTTTGCAAGAAGTTTCCAGTACCTCCTTACCTTCATTGGTATTAGAGTCCCAACTGAGTTCAGTTGATGGGAAGGTTCACAAAGTAGAAGGTTCTCTACTTTGGGAAGTGTCCTGTTATGCCCAAATTACGGACCCCCAAATGAATTCACAGGGCCCGGTTTCCCATGCAAGTTACACGAGGGTCTTTAATGTACAAACTTGAGTTAGAACCACCCCTTTCCAGCACCCCAGCATGGTATGGCCATGAACCTGGGGAAGAGAGAACTTTTAAAGGGGAAACGCCATAATCAGGGGAGTTCATGTCCTATCATTTTGGGATTGGGTAAGGAGGGCATAGAATAAGGTAGAACTTTTAAAGGGGAAACGCCATAATCAGGGGAGTTCATGTCCTATCATTTTGGGATTGGGTAAGGAGGGCATAGAATAAGGTAGTTTCTGAAACCATTGGTCAGTTGTTGGGTGTAAAACACTAACAGAGCTATAAATTACTGGCAAGATATCTTCAAGGACAGGATGCCTGCTAGGAACATCTGGATCTCGTTAAATTTTATGACTCTGCTCCTTAGTTGGTGATTTCTTAGGGTATCCCTTCAAATTCCGCTATTGCAGCTTATTTCTAGAGCTGAGATCAGCCCCTCCCCCCTGCTCATTATATAGCTTAAGATGAAACTCCTTCTTTAAAATGGAGTTTGCAAAGTCCATCTTTACAGTCCATCTACCCAGCCCCAGAGCCTACTACTTTCCAGCCAGATTTGGGTCTCCTTGGCTATAGTCAGGGTAACCAGGAGGCCCTGGCAATCACTCCAAGACATCTTGTGTGTATAAAGTCTCTGACAGACTGATAAGGTCCCGTCCTAAAAGGGAGGGTTTTGGGTCTTCTGATTATAAAAATCACTGGTGGAGAAAGGGACCTCTGCACTTCCCTCAAGGGGAGAGCAGATAATGGCCTCACAACCTCAGACAAAGCCTGTCTGGCCGCCCCATAGCCAGAGGCACTCTGTGTGTAAGGGGGAGAGAAAAGACCAGGTGTAATAGCGGCAGCCTCCTGGCCTCTCCTCCACGGAGAACCATTTTCTCTAGCCCCTTTCACATTTCTCATTGGTCCAGTCAGAACATAAAGAGGCATCATAGCCATCTCTTCAGATGGACCAGGCATAAATTAGCTGGGGCATCTTTGAGTTTAGTAATTTTCCACTGGGCTTTCTATCAAGGAGATCAAATTCTAGTCAAACCTAAAATGGCTTCTGCAAGGCTACTAGATGGAGGAACCTCTGCACTTCCTTACCCTCTCACAGAATACTTAAGTTTATGCTATTGCTATTCATAATAAACTGCCCAGTTGTCTGATCCTTGAGTTACTTGCCTTTGCTCGCCATCTGTGAAAGAAACGGGCTACTTTATTAGGTTGCAGGTAAGGTGGAATATCAGATCATTCACTGTAATTTGTTTCAAAGAGGCTTATTTACTAGAAAGGTAGTACAGGTATAACTTAAATCTTATTCTTCTGTTTATTTTTCGAGACAGGGTTTCTTTGTGTAGTCCTGGCTGTACTGGAACTCATTTTATAGACCAGGCTGGCCTTGAACTCATGAGAGATCCACCTGCCTCTGCTTCCCGAGTGCTGGAGTTAAAGGCATGTACCAATACTATCTGGAAAGGCATGCTTGTTTTTGAGACACAACCTCACTATGTAAACCCTGGCAGGCCTCTGTCTCCTGCATGTTGGTTCCAAAGGCATGTTCTATCAGGCCCAGCTAAGTCTTAGTTATTAAGTCATTTGTGTATGTAATACTTATGCTTATATTGGTGCTGGGGAATAAGCCTTGTGAATAAAATCACACACTACTATGAAGCCCCCAGTTCTTAATTCTTAGGCACATTTTAAGGTTTCTTTTTGTTCCCCTTCCCCCATGTTCTTCTTAATGTGTGTTTTGCTTGTATGTATGTATAATGTGTGTGTGGTCTACAGAGCGAGTTTCAGGACAGCCAGAGCTGTTATCACAGAGAAACCATGTCAGAAATAAACAGGTGAAAAAGAAAAGGAAACATTTAAGTAAAAATATGTTTTTATACTAAAGAAAAGACAAAATGAACCCCTGTGTAAAATGTTAAAGTTACTTATTATTTGAAGTAAGTTCTTTCTAGCCCAGGCTGCCCTTGATTGGATCTGTAGTGATTGATCTCCCTGCCCCAGCCTCACAGCCCCTGCTAGCTAGGATTACAGCTGTGAACCATAATATCTAGCTAGTAAAGATTTTTGTTAGTTTTAACATTTTGTGTTCTTGTATCTCCCATGACTAACATTTAGAAGTTTCCCCCTCCCATCATGTAGTCTCAGGAGGATTGAAATCCCTCATAACCAGACTTGGCAGCAAGCACCTTTCCTGCTCAGCCATCTTACTAGCCCAAGGGTTTTTTTGTTGTTGTTATTAGTTTGTTGGGTTTTTTTAGTTGATTAATTTTGTTATATAATTCCATACCTGTATCTAATTCATACCCCCCTTACCTGCCTCTGATCCCTGTCAGTCTCCCTTCTTTCCTACAAGTCTCTTTCCCTTGTTTATGACTTTCTGTATTGTTTTGTAGCCCACTGAATTTAACCTGGGACCATCTTTGTGACCATGGGTTTGTGGCCTCACTAGTAAGTACGCAACAACTGAAGATGACTTTCCATTTCTAGAATTTGTCAGTAGTAAATAGTAGCAGAAAGCATAGTGGTTCCTGGGCCCTCCCCCATTCGTGGTTGGCTGTTGACAGGTCTAGTCCCCTACCTGTAATTACAGCTGCTGCTAGTTTCTGGCCGTGTCTATGCATTTTGCAGGATTTCTGTTTTCTTACTCTTGAATTTTTTCCACCCTCTTTTCCCTGGTGTTCCTAAAGTTTAGAGTGGGTGATATAAATGTCTTGTTTAGGGCTGAACCCTTACCCATCATTTATACATATATTCTTCTGCAGCTGTGAGTCTTTATGCACTGTGGTTCACTGTAGTCATCTTTGATTAAGACTAAGTAGCACTTGTTTCTATAGATAGGATATTTAGGAGGCACTTTTATACTATGGCTATTTACTAACCAAGAATAGTAAGTGCTCCATACTCCTTTGGGTTTATGATTTACCCAAGCATGGGTGGTTTTGGTTTTGTTTTGAGACGGGGGTCTTACTCTATAAACTTGCCTGGTCTTGAACATACAGAGATCCACCTGCCTTCGCTTCCCAAGTTCTGGGAGTAAATACATGTGGTATGACACCTAACAAGGATGAATTTTTAGTAGGCTTCCAGTATTAGGAGGCATGGATTCCATCTTAAGGAATATGCCTCAAATCCTAACAGAAGGCAGTTGGTTACCCTTAGAACAGTCATGCCACGATTGCAATTGGGCATCTTTCCAGGCAGATTAATGTTGTAGTTTGTAGAGTTCACAGCTCAATGAGACCCTTAATCTCCCCTCCCCACCCCCAGCAGCCTTTAGAGCACTATCTGGCACTTGAAAGCCTAGCCAAAAAGGAAGGAAGTTTCTAGCTCAGTTCCAGTTTGATTTCTCTTAAGTCTTGGATCTCAAGTGTGTGGTGTCATCAGTAGTAGAGGTTTTGTTGTTGCTGTGTTGCCTTCCATTTACTTATCTACCTACCTACCTACCACCTACCTACCTATCTACCTACCTATGTGGAGACAGGATCGCTATGTAGCTCTGGCTACCCTGGAACTCACAGAGATCCACCTACCTCTGCCTCCCAAATTGCTGGAATTAAAAGCATATACTACCAAAGCTGACCTAGCAGTAGAGTTTTATCATCTACATCTGGTGTGCAACTAGAGGAACAGCATGATCATATATCTGGGGAGGATTTCTATATGATTGTGTCTCTTTGTGGGTGTGTATACAAGAGTACAATGCTTGTAGAGGCTAGAAGGTATTGGATCCTTTAAACTAGAGTTACAAATGGCAATGATCTGTCCAGTAAGGGTGCTAAGATTCAAATTTTTATCCGTTTGGCCCTCTTTGACAAAAACAGCAGAGTCTCTTAACCACTGAGCCATCTCAAAACCCTAAGACTGAGATTTTTATTTAGTGATGATTGCTTCTAGAACCAGCATTGTGTGGCCATGTAGGTTCTCTCCTTTTAAACTCTTATTTAAAAATAAATTTCTTTTGCATGGTTGTTTTTTGTCTTTCATGTATGTCTGTACACATGCATACTTGATGCCCTTGGAGGCTCTAAGAGGGTATCTATGTACTCTATGTATACAATGACCTCTGCTCTGCCTCCCAAGTGCTAGGGTCACAAGTGAGCCATACCTGATCCACTGTAATTTTCTTTTAGTATCCATTTGTTTTATGTAGAAAAAAAGTGAAGAGTTTAGTTTTTCACTGGAATATTAAATTGGAAAACTAAAACCTTGGAGAAATGCTAACATGTTGGTGACATACTATCCAGTCCACCAGAATAGTAAACTATTAAGAGCTACTTCTAAAGAATAGAAAGCATGCTTTTGACAGGGGTCAGACTATTTGTCTAGGAAGAGAAAAATACAAGAATTTAATCCATGTTTGTTAAGTTTTGCTAGTTTTGTTTTGAAGATTTTGTATTCATTTAAAAATTATGTGTATATGTGTATCTGTGAATGTGTACTATGTGTGTGAATACCTGTAGAGGCCAGAAGAGGCTGTCAGATCCCATGGAGCTGGAGTTACAGGCAGTTGTGAGTTGTTGATAGGTGCTAGGAACCACTCTTTAAAAGAGTAGCAGGTCCTCTTAACTGATGAGGTATCTATCTGCCCAGTCTCTCTTAAATACTAGGCTAGCACTCTACTACTGTTGTGTATGAAGAGGAGCAGGCTGCATCCCGCCACCTGACTAGATTATACCCGAAATTATTACACAGAAACTCTATTCATTTAAGCACTGCCTGGCCCATTAGTTCTAGCCTCTTATTGACAAAACTCTCACATCTTCTTGATTCAACCCATTTCTAAAAATCTGTACGTCACCACGAGCTCATGGCTTACTGGGAAAGATTCAGCATGTCTGACCTGGCAGCTTCGTGGCGGGCGGCTCTCTGTCTCTACTTCCTTTCTCCCAGCATTCTGTTCTGTCTACTCCACCTATCTAAGCTGCTGCCCTGTCAAAAGGCCAAGGCAGTTTTCTTTAGTCAACCAATGAAAGCAACACATAGAAAGAAGGCCCTCCTACACCGTACTGCTGAGCTGTGCTGCAGCCCTCCCAATTTTGTTAACTGACAATTTACAATATAGGCACAATTGGGGAGTTGATCTATTAACTAATGTTAGTTCCTTGGAGCCGAGACATTATAGTGATGTGATATTTATGTTTTATAAATAAAGCTTGCCTGAAGATAGTAAAACTAAGCCCCTAGAGGCCTGGCAGTGATGGAGCATGCCTTTATCCCCAGCACTAGAGAGGAATATAAGGCCTGGATGAGACAGGAACTTGCTCTCTTTCAGTCTGAGAATTTCTTAGAGGTAAGAACTCTCTAGTGGCATGACTGCTTTGCTTTTCTGATCTTCAGGTTGAACCCCAATATCTGTCTCTGGATTTTTATTACTTGTGCTACAGAGTCATACACAGTCAGCAGAATCCCATCCCCCAGGTGCTTTGGGTTTTTATTTTGATCATGTTTTTTACCTCCTAAACTCCCCCCAGATTCCACCTTCCTACCCAACCAACTCTGTGTTCTTTCTTTCTCTTTCAAAGCACAATAAAAACCAAAACATCAAACAAATTAAAAATGAAAGTGAAATACAACAAAAAATACCAAAATGAAACAAAAAGTCCACAAAAAAAATAAGAATATTAACAACAAAAACATGGAGTTCATGTTGTATTGGCCAACTACTCCTGGGCACAGTTGGTATATCCAGGGATGGTCCATTGGAGAAAACTGATTTTTCCTTTGCCAGCAGGTATCAGTTGTAAGTAGCTTCTTGTTTAGAGTGGGATCCCATCTTACTTGACCCTGTAAAGGTTTTGTGGGTGCTGCCACAGTCACTGAGTTCATATGTGCATCAATCCTGTTGTGTATAGATGACACTTGGAGTCATCAGTCACCTCTGGCTCTTACAAGCTTTCAGCTCTTACAGTCTCTTCTCCTGCATAGATCCTTGAGCCTTGAGGAGAAGGATTTGATGAAGTCATTCCGTTTAGGATTGAGTGATTCAAAGTCACTTTCTGTACGTTGTCCAGTTTAGTACTCTGTGTTAATCCCCATATATTACAAGAAGCCTCTTTAATGTGGGTTGAAGGAGGTACTGATTTATGAGTATAGCAGTATATCATTAGGAGTCATTTTAATTGGGTTCCTTTAGCAGAATAGTAGTACTAGGTTTTCCCCTAGGCACATGACCTATCTAGTTTCATATTCCTGCCCACTTTAGCTATATTGGGTATGAATTCCACCTCATGGAGTGGGATTTAAATACAATCAAAAAATATTTAGCATTGGTTTCTGTCGTGACATAGGTGTCATATTGCAACAGTATATATCTTGTGGGTAGGTCATTATTGTAGGTTAAATGATTTGTAGCTGGGTGATATTGATGATCAATTACCTTTCTCCTTTGTTTCCATTCAGAGTGCCAAGACCAGGAATGCTAGTCAGTAGGGATGAAATATGTAGTTAGACACTTGCTAGATTTTCCCATGTTCAGTGACATAAGTAAGTGTTGTTTTTAGCTAGAGGCCTTACCACCAGGTTGTAGAGAGGAACCAAGCCTTGACAAGAGCAAGTGATGTTAAGGCTGAGGGGTTGTTCCTTGGGACGCCTTTGACCAATGATTTGGCACGATGTAACCCATTCCTGACACTGGAGATTTCACTTGGCATTTTGGAACGTTTTGATGTATCTTGTTGGAGCATTGTCTCCCCTGTTATTTGGTGATTCCATTTAGATTTCTTACATATATGTATATATTTTCAGAAGCTTCTATAGCAGTGTTTCTCAACCTTCTTTTTTCTTAGACACTTTAATACAGTTCCTCATGTTGTGGTGACCCCCCAACCATAAAATTATTTTCCTTGCTACTTCAGAATTGTAATTTTGCTACTGTTATGAATTATAATGTAAATATGTTTTGTAGTAGTCTTAAGTGATCCCTGTGAAAGAGTGTTACAACCCCCCAGAGGGGTCACAACCCACAGGTTGAAACCACTAGTCTACAATAGTAGGTTTCCATATGATTTTTCTGATAACCTTTAATATTAGTTGTTTCTCTCTGTATTCCCTCTTTTATACCATTTCTAAGCCTCTGTCACAAAACATGTAGTCTCACTTCATGGAAAGTCCTATGTGGAGGCTGCTTATAAAAGCCCCTCAATTTTAGCAGCCTTGGAAGTCCCTACGTTATATGGTACAGAACACATGAATAGCTCCAAGGAAAGTGATTGTGGCAGAAAGTGATGGTACATGCTTTGTGATCCTAGCAATTGAGAGACTAAAACTAGAGAATGAGTTCAAGACCACCCTGGACCTTTTTGTTTGTTTGTTTGGTCCTTCCTCCCCCCAGAGAAAAAGTGAAGCAAATAAATAAGGAGTTCTTCCATTTGATCTGTACTCAAGATTGAGCTGATGGCTTGACTCCTCACCAGTTTGGGATATTACAGAAGCAGAGCCCAGAGAAATCAGGGCTGCTCATAGTAGATGACAGCCTGGTGTTCCTGGGAATTAAATATACAATTAGCTGACAAGGAGATATGTGCTCTATAGAAAGCTATAACCATTTTGTGAGTAACTCTGACTGTCCTAGAATTGTTCTGTATATTAGGCTGACCTTGAACTCAGAGATCTGTCTGCCTCTGCTTTCCAAGTGCTGGGATTAATGGCATCCAATACAACTAATTCCTAGCTGCTGTCCGATTTGTGCTTTGTAATGTAGAAGGAGCGGCAGGCTGCTTTTTCTGCTACTAATGCTGAAACAGGAAATCTCTCTACAGCAAGCCCTAGCAAACAGCAAAATCTGTGTTAAACTCTCTTTCCCTTATTTTTAAGCTCTCTCAGGTTTTTAAGTGGATTTAGTTACCACGTTGGGCACCACTCTGTAGTGAGTAGCTGTGGGCAGGCCTGCTTTTCATCCTGCCTGGCTCCCACAAGGTTAGCTTAGCCCCAGAAATAACAACAGACAAATTGTATTCATTTAAACACTGCCTGGCCCATTATCTCTAGAGAGTTAGTTGCTGGCTAACTCTCACATCTTGATTAACCCATTTCTAATAATTTGTGTAGCACCACAAGGTGGTGGCTTACTGGGAAAGATTCAGCATGTCTGACCTGGTGGCTGGCTCCATGGCGTCTGCCTCATTGCCTTCTTCCCAGCATTCTGTTCTGTCTACTCCACCCACTTATGTTCTGACCTATCAGGCCAAGCAGTTTCTTTATTAATTAGCCAATGAAAGCAACAGAAATAGAGACGCCTCTCCTACATCATTGTAATATCAGCTATATGGAATTGATAAGTTTGTTTTTCTACCAGCCTTGATTTCTTTCAGTCCTTGAGGCCTTATCCCAGCTATGATAAAGATAACATTTCTCTAGGCAGAGCAGCATTAGAGCGACATAGCAGGCACCTCATAGGCACTTAGCAGTTCACTGTAAGCTTAGGAGCAAGCTTAGGAGCAGTAACCAAAGGGGGAAATGGGATCAAGAATTTGAAAACTAGCAAGTTTCTTTGTTTGGGAACCATGCTTTAAGTGCATTTGGTGGCTTGGAATTAGTAAGAAGCTATCATCGTTAATGTGGCATTTAAAAAATGTTATCTCTTGGGAGCTTGAGAGATGACTCAGTAGTCAAAGTCATTGCTGTTCCTGCAAAGGACTGAAGTTCCTGGCACCAAAATTGGATAGCCCAACTGCATGTATGTAGCTTCAGGTCCAGGGATTCTGATGCCCTCTTTTGGCCATCTTGGGTACATATAAGCATGTGGTGCACATACAAACAACCACAGAAACACATTAAAAAATAAGATTTTAAGAGATTCCCAAAGATCTTTATTTGATAAAGATTGATAAATATTTTTATGTTTATGTAGTTTGTTATGTACCAGATATACTAGTACTATAATAGGTACATACTAAACATAGGATATATATACAAATTGTTATACTTAGTTCATTGTGCACCACAAGGAAGGAGAGAGACAATGCTCTTTCTCCTGACAGTCCCAAGTAGGAGCAAAGTCGGGGTTTGTAAGCACACACACACACACACACACACAAATTACAATTTGTTGCCACATTGCAGCTATAATTTTCACCAATCAGATATCAAAGATTAGGGACTTTCTTTGTGTGTTCCATCATTATCAACTAACATATAATGCAAACCTTTCAGTCCAACCAATCAGATTTATTTGTTCTTTCTGTTGTTAGGAACAGCCATGATGTTTCTAGAAAACTAAAGATGCGTAATGGCTACTTCTGTGGTTTAGGGAGGAGGTTAGTCAGCCATTGGAAAGTTCCCAGCTTCCCTGGGGTTGGGAACCTGAGCTTTATTTCACTCTGCAGGTAAAATGGAGTCTGAAGTCAAAATGGCAGTACTTAGAACAAGATGCTTTTGCCTGCCTCTTTTAAAATACTTTTTAAAAAATGGCATAAATCATAAACATAAGTCAAATTACCTCACTTTCTTTCTTTATTTTTTTACATAGTTTTCAAAATTTTTTCAAATGCTTATCCTCCTGTTGATTTGTATTTTCTTGAACCCTGGGGATCTTATGTTTGGTGGCGATTGCTGATTTCAGCTCCTACCTATCCTCCTTTGAAATTGGAATTTGTTTCTTAAGACACATTTACTTGATTTCTTCTTATATTACCAGGAAGAGACCATGAGATTCCCTAGAGTCTATATCTCTATACAGGTATATGTTCTTTATATGTTTCCTGCTGTAGACTTCATTATCATGTGACTTATCTTTTATCCTCCTTTCATTAAAAGTAGATTTTTTTCTCACATGTATGACTTGATTACAGTGTCCTCTCCCTTACTCCTCCCAGTTCTTCTCCCCACCCCCACCCCAATCTGGGTCCACCCCTTTCTCTCATTAGAAAACAGGCTTCTAAGGGATAATAAAATAAGAAAAAACAAAAACTTCAGAATAGGACAAAACATCAGAGGACAAAGAGCCCAAGAAAAGTCAGAAGAAACAGATAGAGACACAGACTCACTCATTCGAACACTTGGGAATCCCATAAAAACACTAAACTGGAAGCCATATTATACACAGAGGATCTGTAGGGTAAAAAGAGAGAAGAAAAAAAAACATGAATAAAATAAGATAAAATTAAAAAAGAAAGACCAGATTAAAGACCACACCTGTAATTCCAGCACTTGGGAGGCAGAGGCAGGCATATCTTCTGAGTTTAAGGCCAGTCTGATATACAGAGTGAGTTCCAGAATAGCTAGGGGCTACACAGAAACACTGCCCCCGTAAATGGATGGGTGGATGGATGCACGGACTGAAGGAAGGAAAAGTAAAAGCCCTGGCAGGGCATTATGAGGCAAGGAATCTCCAAAGATGCTGTTAGTTCATTTTTTTGTTGGCCATCTACTGTTGAACAAGCAGCTTAAGAGTAGTTTGTTTCCACAGTGAGACTTCCTTGGAGAAAACTAAATTTTCATTTGCAAGTGTTTATCAATTAGAGATGGTTTCAGCATTAGGGATTGGAGGCATTTCCTTCCTACAATGCAGTCTAGTGCATACCAGTATAGGCCCTGTGTATCAGTTTCTGTGAGTTCCCATGTTGTATTGATCCCGTTGATTTAGATATAGGGCCTTGTTTCCTTGGTGTCCTCCATTCACGATGACTCTTAATGCTCTTTCTGCTGCCTATTCCACAGGGTTCCCTGAGACCTGGGGGAGAGGATATGGTGGAGATATCTTGTTGTAAAAGGAGCGATGGGCCGCTTCCCACCGCCTGGCTAGCTTTACCCGAAATAATTACACAGAAACTATATTCTTTTAAGTACTGCCTGGCCCATTATATCTAGCCTCTTCTTGGCTAACTCTCTTATCTTGCTTTAACCCATATCTAGTATTCTGTGTATCACCACGGGGTCATGGCTTACCAGGAAGATTCTAACCTTCGTCCATCTCGGGCCGGTGCTTCATGGCATCTGCCTGACTCTGCTTCTTTCTCTCAGCATTCTGTTCTGTCTACTCCGCCTATCTAAGCTGCTGTCCTATCAAAGGCCAAGACAGTCTCTTTATTTGATCAATGAAAGTAACACATAGACAGAAGACTCACCTATATCAATATCCCATTAGGGCTATGTTCCAAGCTCTCTCACTCTGTATATTAATTATATAGCTTATTTCCATCTGTTTCAGGAGAACACTGATGATGGTTAAGCAAGGTACTACTGATCTATGAGTATAACAGAATGTCATTAGGAGTCATTTTGTTGCTACTTTCTTCTAAGAACAGTAGTATTTGTTTTTTCCCTAGGTCCCTGGGCTGTCTGGTCTCTGGTTCTTGGTCACCAGGGTCAGTTGTCGATATGAGTTCTATCTCATGGGGTGGACCTTAAGTCAAATCAGATATGCTTGGTTGGTTCCAAGTTTTATGCCACCATTACCTGAGCATATCATGCAGACAGGTCACCAATTGTAGATCAAAGGGTTTGTGGCTATCTTGGTGTTTGTTTTTCCTTTGGTAACATGCAGACTACCTTCCTGTACTAAAGACACTAGAATGTTGGAGTGAAGGCTCTATTGTGGTGAAGGCATCAGCTTGACTTCTCCATTTGAGTGAGTTGTGTAGGTGCTGTCTTCAACAATAGGACCTTGCTGTCAGTTTGTGAAGCAACCTATAGTCATGGCATCAGCTTAGGATGTTTGGGAGTTTTCATGGGACCCCTTTTGCTAGCAACTCGTTTAGTTGTAACCCAGTCCTGGTACTGAAAGTTTCATTTGGTGATGAGATGTACTGTTGGGACTGTCTCCCCATTATTTAGAGATTTCATTTCAATTGCCTTCATTTAAGTATATATTTTAGGATGCTTCTACTGTATTAGGTTTCAATATAACACCTCAAATGGCCCTAATTTTAGCTGTCTCTCCCCCCATTTTCTCTCTCATTCTGTTCTCCCCTCTACCACCCACTTGATCTTCCTATTTAAACCTCCCCATCCATCCATAACTATTTCTTTTCTAATTCTCTTTCCTAACGAGATCTTTATGTACCCCCTAATCCCTTATTCTATACCTAACCTCTATGGTTCTATGGATTGTAGTTTGGTTATCATTGAAATAACAGCCAATATCTATGTATCATTGAATACATGTCTGTTGTCTGAAGGTTTTTTGTCTTGCTTGGTCCTTATTCTACTTCCTGCCTGGTTTTCCTGCCTGGTTTTCCTGCCTATACTTTCTGCCTGGCTACTGGCCAATCAGCGTTTTATTAAAATACAATTGACAGGGTACAAATCATTGTCCCACAGCACCCCCCCCTTTTTTTAAGGAGCAAGAACTCAGATTCTAATATCCTTTGTTTAGCTTTTCTCCTGACCATTATCCATAACAACTTGTAATCAACATTCTAAACAAAGGAAAATATCCATAGTCCATTTTTTTTTTTTTTTGGAATGTGGGTGTAGTTTTCCAGGCTACTTCCTGCTGATTGGGGGCACTGATAATCTTATGAGGACCTAAAGAAAATTTAGAATTATCAAGTTATGACTGGAGTGTCCTGTGAGGCTTGATCATCTCAGGCAGTAGTCTAGAATCTGTTCTGGAAGTAGAACTCAGAACAGTTCTACATCTGAGCCATCTGCTCCTACCAGAGATTTCTCAGGTGGTCTTCCTTGATCAAACCTGATTTTTCTTAACTCAGAATGAATCCATAGCCTCATTTCCTGTAGAAACAAAAAAACAAAACCTCTTCTCCAAAGTAACATACCTTTTGACTTCAATTTTGAAGTCAAGGTATTTTCAAAATACCTATCTTGGATTAATTTAGCAGCATTTATAAACAAATATCTTTTAGCAGCTGTTGCTCTTTCCTCAGCATTCAAACAATTCAAAGAGAGCATAAATACACAGTATCCAGATTGTGTATTTTTCATCTTTACGTGGCTTTATTTTAACCTCTATTTTTTTATTTTTATTTTTTAATTTTTGGCTTTTTGAGACAGAGTTTCTCTGTATCTTTGTCCTAGAACTCATTCTGTAGACCAGGCTGTCCTTGAACTCACAGACATCTACCTGTCCCACCTCTCAAGTGCTGGGATTAAAGGTGTGTGCCACCACACCCAACTACTCTCTTTTTTTTATTTTAAGGACTTTAACCTTTTTCTCTCCCAAGCCTGCATATATTTTTAACACACTATAAACCATTTAGAGGTTTTCTTCATCTTTGATTCTGTCTTTACTGTACATCTCTCTTTTTCTGACCACATGAGTCTTTAATTTGCTAAGCAATATGGCTAATATTAAAGCCTTGGCTTTGACAACTGGATCCAGCCCATTCTTTAGCTTTCTGAGATTCCAGCCTCATGGCGGAGGTACCAGCCAGAGCCATGTTTATTGCTACAACTCTGTTATTTCAAGGTTTGTGGTGCCACTAAGAAACATGCTGTAGGCTATTCATAAACACCATTTAAGTGTTTTGTGGCAGAGCCTCTTAAAAGGGCTGCAAAGTTTTTACAGCTAAAGCTGAGTCAGGAAGCTTCTCTTCCATGAGACACATCTAGCAAACAGAGCCCATCTGAGAAAATGCTGCTATCATTAAGCCGTGCTCTATTCTTTTCCCAAGCGCTCTCAGGCTTACTGTGGATGCAATTGTCCACACATCAGGCACCATTCTGTTGTCTTAAGGTTCAGCGAGGCAGTCAAATCTTGCTTCCTCTGAGGCTGGGTCACGACTGCAGACTAGGACTTCCTTCTTCCCAGAATTCTCCTGTTCTTGTCACCCCACCTCTACTTCCTGCTGATTGTTCCTATTATACTTCCTGCCAGGCTACTGACCAATCAGCTTTTTACTAAAATACAATTGAGAGGGTGCAAATCATTGCCTCTCCGCACATGTCATGTGACTTTTGGGTATTACGGTCCCTCTACCACTTTTCTGATGATCCCTTTGAGGTCTGTCTGTCTGTCTGTCTTTTGTTCTTTCCTTCCTTCCTTTCCTTTAAAATTACATATTTATTTGTTGGACAGAGTGTCTGTGTAGCCTTGACTGTCCTGGAACTCATTCTGTAGACTCTGCTGGTCTCTAACTCAAAAGATCTGCCTGTCTCTGCCTCAGTGCTGAGATTAAAGATGTGTGCCACTGCTACCATCCAATGAGATTTTCTTTTTTCTTCATCTTACACTTTGGATGGTAGAGTAAGAAATTCACCTAGCAGTAGTGTGGCCTGTAGGCAGAGACTGCGCCTTTATTTCCTGGCCACCCAGACCCAAATAATTACACAAAAATCATATTAATCACAACACTGTTTGGCTGATGGCACAGGAGTATTTCTAGCTACCGCTTACATATTAAATTAACCCAATTTATTAGTCTATGTATTGCCACGTCTCCGTGATGTTACCTCATTTTCTGTGTGTCTTGTTTTATTTGGTGTTTAACTGGCTTCTCTTCCCTTTGACAGCTATGCAGCCTCTGCCTGACCCCACCTTCTTTCCTCCTCTTACCTCTGCTTGGATTTTCTGCCCTGCCATAGGCCAAAGCAGTGTCTTTATTTTTGTTTGTTTGTTTTTGTTTGTTGAGACAGTGTTTCTCTGTAGCTTTGGAGCCTGTCCTGGAACTAGCTCTGTAGACCAGGCTGGCACACCTGCCTCTCAAGTGCTGGAATTAATGGCGTGTGCCACCACAACCAAGCATGCAGCTTGTTTATTAACTAGTGTTCATAGCATACAGAGGGGAATCACACATCAGTGGCCTCTGCTTTAGGAAGAACTTACCAAGGAGACTTGGAAGAAATAGAGAAGAATGTCATAACTTAGATACTAAGGAAAGAAAGTGCAATCTTGAAATTTATGAGACACTGTCTCGAAAAAACAGAACAAAACAAAACTGGTTTATAAGGCAGCATAAACCTAGTAACACAAGCAAAAATAAAATTATCTTATGGTTGTATATTTTGTAAAATAGAACACTTTATATATATATGTGTGTGTGTGAGAGAGAAATATGTAAGAAATTAATGTTCTACATTTAAAAGAAAACTATTTGCCCCAAAGAAGATCTACTATTCTATCTTGGCATTAACACTGTGTGGAACTGTAAGAAAGCAAGATACTTTACCATATTGTCAATAGGAATGCTGTGTGATAAACACATGGAAAGGGATTTAGCAAAATTGAAAATTCATTTTCTGTTGACTGCATAGTCTTAACTTCTAGGAATAAATTTCAAAGATGCAAATACAAAACCGTAAATATGGTGCTCTATTGTTAATAGTGACTGTCACTGAACAGATAATAAAAAATGAAAGATCATCTCTGTAAACCAGTGTTTCTAAAACTTACTAATTCTGGGACCTTTAAAACAGTTTCTCTTGTTGTAGTGATCCCTAGCCATAAAATTATTCTTGTTGCTACTTTATAATTTTGATATTGTTATATATCATAATACAAATAACTAATAAGCAGGATGTATTTTAATTATTACAAGTTGAACATAATTAAAACATAGTAATTAATCATAAAACAATATGTAATTATATATTGTGATATTTATTTCTAATTATAAATAAATGAGATTTTGTCTTGAAACATGGTGTAGTGTAACACTCTTAACAGTGAAATACATTGCTACATTTTGTGGCACTATAAGTAAAAACCCAATGTCAGTGAGAAGGTTGAGATTGCTTTTTCTCTCCAGACCAGAAATTCTCAGGGCAGTCTTTGCAAGAGCACAGAGAAGATCATCTTCCACAGCAAGTCTACTGCTGTATTGAGACCTGATAACCAACAAGCTGGAAATCCCTATTTCATAAAGGTAGTTGTTGGAAATGAAGAAAGTGCAAATGGGCTATCAGGAGATTTGGAAAATACAATGGAATTTTATCTGCAAATATGTGCAAGTGTTCTTTCTCAGAAATTATCATTATAATCCTTTTGTCTGGTTCAGTGTCGTGTTCCTCAAAGAAAGAAGATAAGACAATATGTAAATTCCATTTTCATCCATTTTTTATTTTAATTTTTTATCAAAACTGAAGTTTTCATTTTGAATGATTGTATCTTCTCAGACAAATCATGACATGTTACATTTGGTCCTTACAATAGTAAATTTAACTTATTCAAGAAAGAAAGAAAGAAGGAAGGAAGGAAGAAAGGAAGAAAAAAGGCTTAACATCTCTTGGGAAAAGGTTTGTGGTGTTTGAACCGATGGTGCTTCCGCTATGCTACGATATGATGTGGATCGGGGTTTCAATGTCAGTACTGAAGAAGTCACCAAAAATCATCAGAACTCATTGTGTGATTCTCTGGTAAATATTAGCAGCGAAGATGCTGCCACAAGAGTTACAAGAAGTAATGAATAACATCATAAGTTCAGTCAATTTTGTAAAGGCAAGCACTTTAAACAGTTGACTGTTTTTGCGACTGTGCAGTGAATTGGATGCACTGAAGAAAGCTCTGCGGTTTCACACTGAAGTGACATGGTTGTCAAGAGTAAGGTTTTTTGTTGTTGTTGTTGTTGTTGTTTTTTTGGTGACTGTAGAGACAGCTGTGGGTGCTGGGAACCGAACTCTTACATTTTTGGTTGTGAGCCCAGCCTTTAATGGCTGAGCCATCTCTCCAGCCCAAGGATAAGTTTTAAACCGTGTTTTTGGGCTTGATGAACTCAAAACACATTTATTTAATCAAAAAAAGCAAGACCAGAGTTTGAAGCACTTTTTAGACATGAATACAGCCAGATGATAAAAAATGAATTGCTGCCGGGTAGTTATGCTGCCCCCTTTAATCCAAGCACTCAGGAGACAGAGGCAGAAGTATCTCTGAGTTCGAGGCCAGCCTGGTGTACAGAGCAAGTTCCAAGACAGCAATGACACCCTGTCTCAGGGGTGGAGGGGTGGGGTGAGGAGGGTAAATTGTGAAAAAGAACTCATTCAAGATGGCAAAGATGTCAACCATGTAAGCAATTTTCTTAGATAAGGAAATTGCACTCAATTGCATAACCGATTGTATACGGATTTGTCTCCAGTTGTAACTCCAGTCATGTCTGGCTGCTGCAACAGTAAATCCTTAGCAGTGGTGTAAGGTTTTTTTTAGCCCTGTTGATTCTGAATGCCACCAAATATGAAGCTTAAATGGCTGGTACCTTGTGTGTGTGTGTGTGTGTGTGTGTGTGTGTGTGTGTGTGTGTGTGTGTGTATGTGTGTGTGTCTGTCTGTGTGGTATTTGTCACCAGTGGCAAGTCTGGCTTTCTTGAGTCCATCAGCTTTGCAGCTAAAATAATTGGTATCCTTGCCAGCAAAGCTCAGATGCTTGCTGTCAAATGGTGTTTTAGTTTAGCATCATAGAGTCAACTTATAGAACTTTACAGCAAATAACAATGCGGTTTCTCAATTCCTGCTGAAACTGGTGAGGTAAAACCATATTGTAAAAAAAACCCTCACTGTGTTTTCTTAGCGTTCTTCTGTACATGGCCCATTGTCATGGGATAGTGTTCTAGTGAAAATAATATATAACAATAGCTTTAATAATACAAAAGATAGCTGGGTGGTGGCGGCGGCGGCACATGCCTTTAATCCCAGTACCCAGGAGGCAGAAGCAAGCAGATCTCTGTGAGTTCGAGACCAAGCCTGTCTATAATACAAAAGATAGCTGGGTGGTGGCGGCGGCGGCACATGCCTTTAATCCCAGTACCCAGGAGGCAGAAGCAAGCAGATCTCTGTGAGTTCGAGACCAAGCCTGTCTACAAGAGCTAGTTTCAGGGCAGGCTCCAAAGCTACAGAGAAATCCTGTCTCCCCGCCCCCATGATAATAATAGAAAAGAAATACATGGCATAGTTCAGTCAATACAGTTCATTAAAGTTTCCTATAATTTAGTGTTCTCTGTGTTGGACTTTTTTTTAACTTTTTTTTTTTTTTAACATACCTGTTAGTATCACAGTGCCGTAGTAGTCACACATCAACCACAGCTGAATATAAAAAGACTGGTCAACATCCGCATCCAGATTAAGTTTACATGGTGTGTGCGCGTGCGTGCACGTGTGCCAGTAGTTAATGGTTTTACATTTATCTAATAATTAAAGCTTATGAAGTCTCATTTTATCTTCAAAACTGCTTTCAGCGCAGTATTTTGCTTTCTACACACATGTGGCTAGTCCCAGTAAGTACATTATGGCACCAACCCTGTCAAATACACCTGTATTTGTTTAGGGTGTATGAAATGGGGCTGGCTCAATGATGTCATCATGCTGGGTACTGTGTGGGGGAATATCTGCATGTATGTGGACCCACCTGGAGACGGGTAGAGGAGCAGTGCCTTCCTAAGGCCATAGGAAATGTGCGTTTTCTGATGGTCTAAGTGACCCCCTGTGAAAGGGTCGTTTGAGCCCCAAGGAGATCGCAGCCTGCAGGTTGAGAACCACTACTATAGACTCTTAAGGAGTGAATTCCAAGGTGTAATAAAGTAAGTGGAAACAGCGAGGCACAAGAGAATCTATACTACTCAGTGTCTTTTATGAAAGATATGAAGTGTGTTTGTGTATTTCTTAGCTCTATCTACTGAAGGACAGAAAAGAAAATTTATTGTGGTAGAATATTATTTTAAGATGTGTTACATTTGTTTATGCTCTGGAATATTTGTTTTAATGATGCAAAGATGTGCTGCGTTCTTTTATGTTGCATTTGTTTAACTTTGAAGCTGTGATTCTTTGCCTGTCTAAAACACCTGATGATCTAATAAAGAATTAAAGTCAGTAGTGAGGCAAGAGAGAAGATAGGCAGGGCTGGCATGCACAGAGAATAAATAGGAGAAATCTGGGAGGGAAAGTGGAAGGAGCAAGAGAAGGAGAGGAGGGGGGGCACCTAGACTTGGAGTAAGAGTGAAAAAGTAAGATATACAGAAGTTAAGAAAGAAAAAAAGGCCCAGAGGCTGTAAAACCTCACCTGATGCCCAGAGGAGATAAGGAAAGATGGCTAGAAACAAGCCATGCTAAGGCTGGGCATTTCTAATTAAGAATTAGCCTCTGTGTGTGGTTTATTTAGGAGCTGGATGGTGGACTCCCCCCCAAAAGCCAAAAGAGTAATAAGAGTAAAAAACAAACAATATTTTGGCATTCTAACGTGGGGCTAGAGTAAAAGAAAACCCAATAATATATCTTTGTGTTTCAAAATGTTGTGGAAGAACAGCTACCAATAGAGGTGTGAAAACAAAAGAAAGAATAAAGAACATGCAGTGTATCACAGTATTGATTCTACCAGGAGTCAGCTAGATAGCTCAGTGGATCCAGGCACACTGCACAGGTGTGAAGACCTGAGGTTGATGCTTGGAACCCACATAAAGATGGAAAGAGAACCAACTGCATCAAGGGTGTTCTCTAGCCTCCACATGCACACCCATGGCGCATGTGCCTACACATTGTGCATAGACACATACAATAATAAATTTAAAAATATAACCAATGGACATTGTTACAGATTGTTTTCCCATCTTGTAAAGAACTCTTTTAGATAGACTTTTAAATAACTGTTTACTGTGTTTTTCTAGTATATGGTATCCTGTAGTTTGTTTAGTGATTGTTCAACATTATTACTAATGGTTATTTGACACTGTTTAAGTTTCATGTGTCATAAAGCATATAGAGAACTGGGTTAATATTGCTAGGCAGAGGAATTCTCAGGGTAATGAAAGCCCCAGGGTAGAAGCTTGCAGTGAATCTGAGAAAAAATAATGCTGGAAGAATTTCAGATTTCAGGAAACGTGTTCAACAGAACACGTGTAGTGCTCATAAACTAGCTGATACTGAACATTTTGGAAGAGGTTTGTATTTCTGCTAGACAACTTGGTACTAATTTGGTGATATCTGTAAGCAACTTTTATCTAGTTTTGTTGTTTTGAGAGAGTCTTACTATATATTCCTCCCTAGCTTCCAAAGCCTAGGCAGTCCTGTGTCAGCCTCCCAAGTTCTGGGATTACAGAGGTGCTCTGCCTTGCCTGCCTTATGTAGAATTATGTATTTACTTTTGTGGTGCTGATACAGGGAAAATCAGGGTCACTTTTTGGGGGTGATCCCATTTTCTTAGGAGTGGTTCCTTAGCCAAAGTGATTAAACCAGCCCAACTGGAATATTCTACACCCAAGCCAGAGATTCAGCAGTGTTGAAGAAGAAACCAGGGTTCTTCTTGTACATGCTGAGCTATCGCCCAGCAAATACTGTGTGTGTGGGGTGGGGGGAGCGGATGCAGCGAGGGGAGAGAGTGGTGCTGGGACTCAAAATATATTAAGCGCTCTACCACTGAACTGTATTCTTAACTCCCTAGCAAGCTCTTTTAAATGCAGATGCAGGCGATTCTTCCAGGAACATTGTGTTAACTGGAATTAGGGTCTTCTTTTGCTGGTTCTTAGTTTCAAGTAGATTTTTTTTTTAAAAAAAATTGAACAGTCTCAGAATGGAACTCATAGCAGGCAAGCCAGCAGCTGCTGGGAGGAGATTTGTGCTTTTTAAGGTAGGAAGGACAGAGATGGAGGGCCACAAGAAACTGCATGATGGAGGGGTGGTGTTGCTGGTGGCATGAGAATGCCAGGTGTCAGATCAAGCAAGCTTGGGATTTCGGTCAGTGTGGGAAAAGAAGAATGTATATTTTTTCCTTAAGAACTCAGACAACTTTAGTGAAATGATCCACATGAGATAGTTACAACCATGCTAATTAAGCCAGTACGAGTGTAAGAGTCCTTTAATAATGGCCAGGCCAAGAGTAGGCTAAATACCTCCAGAATGACCTCTGTTCTGAGAGGGATTAGAATAACCTTGTAACATCTGTCTATTTGCAGAGCTAAGCAGTATTTTCCAGACACAACACAAATTTTTGATTTGCACTTCCTCTAGTTAATTTTAGTTTGTTTTCACTTTCAGAGACATTATTTTGGTTAATGCATCTGGACCATGGTCAGGGTCATAGATAGTCTCAAAGCACTACCAAGGAGTATGTGATTATTGAAGTAGGGGTGGAAGGATGAGAAGTATCCAGGCAGACACAGCATTAGGACAAGACAGCATTACCTTAGTCAGTTCACTTATCAGCAAAGATCTATAAACAATTACCTCTAGGGGAAGGGCGTCTGACATCTAAGTACTTGATTGCATTTAAAAAATTATACTTGCTTTTGTGTGTATAAGCCAACGCATGCATATAGAGGTCAAGAGATAACCTGTGAGTTCACTCCTACCATATAGATACAGGGGATCAAACACAGGTCATTGGGCTTGGTAGCAAGTGCCTTTATATCACTGGGAAGGATGACCCCTCCCATCTTTACAAAAAGTATTTCCATATGTATCAGTGTTCTTGAAACTTGTTCTGTGATTGATCGGTCTATTTAGATTACTCTGTTTTGTTTTTTAGTAAGTTGCCAGCAGATGACCTGATCCTCTTACTCTTAGAATCTTTCTGCCCCCTCGTCTCAAGTGTTCTCTGAGTCTTAGTTGTAGGGATTGTGTTAAAAATATATCAATGGGTGTTGAACCCATTTGAGTTCCCTTAAAGGAAGAGGTACTTGTATGTCTTTGTCGACTCTTGGACAGTTTTAAAGTGCCATGTTTCCATCTCACAAAGAGAGCTCAGATTCTAGTTTCTCTTCTCTCTGTCCTCTTCTTACCCCCACATCCCCCAGTCCCCAAAAAGGTTTCAACTATGTTAGCATGGCTAACCTTGAATTCACCAAGCTCTCTGACCTGCCAAATGACTATTTTGAGAAAATGTTAAAGCTTTAATGATTACATCCATTAAGATCTACTATACCAAGAAAACTCTTTTTACCTTTTGGCCAGCAATCCAAAAGTTTATCTGCATACTCTCAGACTTTGTGAAACTAGATAGCATGCATTTATAATGAGGGATCATTTGATGGATTTTGAAATGTTGGTGATCCTTTTATCTTTTGACCCATAAACCTACTTCTAGGAGTCTATTTTAAAAACTCTTCTGCCATGAGTCTAAAGTGATATGTAGACAGTTATTCTCATCTGTAATCAGAAGATGAAAAGTAATCCATTAGAGGAGATATGTGCTGTATAACCCAGATAAAATTACCCAATGTGAGTGTGTGGGAAGAGGCTAACAAAACTGATAGGAAATGAACCACCATAATATATTAAGTGAACAGGAGCAAGCAGCAATGTAGTATATACAGTAGGTAGTTACTTTTTGTGTAAGAAAAATACTTTTGCAAAACAGAAAAAATAGGTATTAGATAAAATAGAAAATATATAAGAAATGGTTTAATAAACCAATTAATGAAAATAGTTACTCAAAGAGAAGTAAAGTGGTGTTGGGTTGTTGGTTTGTTTCTTTTTTTCTGTTGTTTTTTGTTTCCCCCTCTTTGTTCTTTGGGGGGGGGCTGCCACCCAGCTCCCAAATAAGTACATATAGATGGAGGCTTAGTTTTTCTTATGAATGCCCGGACTTAGCTTGACTTATTTTTTGCTAGCTTTTAATATAAATTATCCCATCTATCTTTTGCCTCTGGGCCTTTTCCTTTTCTTACTTCTGTACATCTTACTTTCATTCTTATTCCATGACTGACTGGGTGGCTGGGTGACTGTTCCCTTGTGTCCTCCTCTCCTCTTTCTTCTTCTCTTCCCAGATCTCTCCTCCTTTTTATTCTGTCTTCCTGCCAGCCCTGCCTAGCTAGTTATTGGCCATTCAGGTGTTTTAGACAGACAAAGTAACACAGCTTCAGAATTAAACAAATGCAACATAAAATAATGCAGCACATCTTTATATCATTAAACAAATGTTCTACAGCATAAACAAATGTAACATGAAAAAGTAAAGTCTAAAGATCTCCTGAGTAAATTGGGAGCATGGGAACCGTGGGAGAGAGTTGATGGGGAGGGGAGAGGCAGGAAGAGGGGCAGAGAAAAATGTAGAGCTCAATGAAAATCAATTTAAAAAGTGAAGTCTAAAAGTAGATGATTTTAGTAACCTTAAAGTTTGCTAGATTGGTAACCTATCATTGGATTTTATTATCAAGTATGTTATATCAAGACTTGCTTATCACAGTAATTTTCAAGTACTACATTTTATACAGTATTTAACAATATATCTGCTTAGTTTTGGATCTCCTCTCCTTCGGATCTCCCCTCCTTGTTTTTGTTTTTTTTTTCTTTCTTTTCCTTGCATGTGTGTGTATATGTGTGAGACTGTTTCTTGTGGCCTAGGCTAGCCTTGAAATCTGGATCCTCCTGTCTGTACCTCCTGCTTGCTGAGATTATAGGCACGTGCCATATGCCGGCCTGACTGGGCAATTTTTTTTTTTTTTTTTTGGTGGTGGTGGTAGTTGAGGGGTCATAGCTTTCTCTTGTCTTCTGACGCCCTTTGTTGTAGCTAAGAGGCTTGTCTTTCTTTCATGATAACTCATTTCTCTGTCTTTGTTTCAGTTTTAGCATATTACATCTATTTATTCTACTTTGGATTCACTCATCTTGGAAACTTCAGAATTTTTTCTTTTCTATAAAATCCTTGCCCATTATATTTCTTTTTAAAATTCTGATTTAAATTTGTTCTGTATTCTATGTGTATATGTTTTTAATCTCATTCTGCTTCATTGTTTCCATTACTTTTAATTGTGTGTGTGTGTGTGTGTGTGTGTGTGTGTGTCTCAGAGTATTTTTTTTGCACACATGAGTACAGTGCCCATGGAGACCAGAAGAGGGCATTGAATCCTTGGAACTGAAGTTACAGACAGTTGTGGGTGCTGAAGTCAGATCCCCTCAAAGAGTAGTACATGCTCTTACCCAATGACTCATTTCTCCAGCCCCAAACTGTATTTTTACTACTTATTTAGTCCAGTGAGACAGAACATATATACAAGTTACGTGATGGAAGTTTATTACTCAAAGTAGACATCAAAAGGACCAGGAGAAGCTAAGTATCCATTGCCAACCAGACCTTCAAGGCCTAGGAAAGCTGTCCAAGGCAGATGAAGTCCTGTTTGTGTACTGCAAGTGAGGAGCTACAGAAAGCATGCAGCTACCCTGGGTTATATAACCTAATGGCAACAGTATTCATTGGGATTAAAGCACTGAAGGCTATCCTATTTCCAAGACAACAGGGACAGTGATTTGGCTGCTCCAGTCAACTCCTCATATCAAGATATTCTATCCCTAACACACTAAGAACTACAGATGAGAAAGAAATGCCTCTGTCCAAATTCACCTCAATAGCTAACTCTCCTGAACAGATGTCTAAATGTATCTCTATTGTACATTTGTATGTGTGTGTGCTTGGTAAAAAGTAGGTTTCTGGGCTAATGGTATGTAACTTATTAGCAGAGCACTTGGATGGCATATGTGAGGCCTTGAATTCAGTCCTCAGCATCTTAAGAAAATAATATAGGAGAGATCCAGCCATGAGCACTTGCTGCTCTGGAAGTTCTCAGCGCCCATCCATGGCTTAGAACCATCTGCAACTGCAGTTCCACAGAATCCGATACCCTCTTCTGGCCTCTGCATGTACTTTACACATGTGATGCACATATGTACATCTGGGCAAAGTACTCATACCCATAAAAACTTGATTTTTTAAATGTATGCTTCTGTAGATATTATTTGAGTCTTTTGATAGACAGGGACCACATAATTCATTCAGTTAACAGATGGACTGCAATGATGATACCATAAGATTGTACTACAGTAATTTTATAGCCATCTTAGTTACTTTAAATATACTCTTTTGTGGTTAACAGCACGAAGTAGTTGCCTAATAATACATTTCTTACCATATCCTCATCACTGACATGTGATCTTTCTTTGATGAGGATTGTATCTTGGTAGCAAGCCATTAATGTATGATGGACCAAGTACAGATCACTAACTTGTAGTTTATACACTAGATCCTTTTTCTCCATAGATATTGGAGTTTGTATTTCTTGACTAGGGATGATCTGTCTCTGATCATTCTCATGTCATGTGATCTGGTCCATGTAACTAGACCTTAAAATCCACATCTCTTTTATAGAAGTGAGCAAAAATATGCTAACCATTCATGGCATACAAAGTAAAATTATAAACTTTGCATTAATCTTATATTTAGAGCTAAGACCAAAAAGACTACAAGTGAGACAGCAAGTCCTACATCTCAGAATCCAGAAGCTTAAATAATTTATAAGAAAAAAGAATGAAAGTTGATTGTAAATACACTTCCTGATAGCAGTCATCAGTCATGTTTTATGACCTGTAACATGCTTTGTAATTCTAGTAAACACAGAAACTTTAAATGGACAAAGAACAGCAAAAACATTTTGCATTGTTTTGTTTTAGAATTTAGAAAAAATACTGTTAGTTACAATTTAACAAGCAAGTACTTTCTCATTTACTTTGTTTTAAAAATATATTCTACATTCTTAATGTTAGATGTTGGTAAAGAGTTCTTTATGATTTCTCTAAAATGATGACATTTTATTCCTTGACTGTGTGATTTTTTTTAAATATCTCCTTAAAAATAAGCTGTTTTCCCCACCTTCCTAGGTGTGTCTAATAGACTTATTTTAGCCCAACACTAACTATATTTACTGTATGATATGAAATGTCTTAGCTTTTTGTTTGTTTTTGTTTGCTTAGTTTTGCACCCAGGAGCTTTTGGCATCTGTCTGTTTAAATACTTATCAGGCAGGATTCGAATCACAAATTTCCCATTTAGAGTGTGTGACCATGAATAAGTTATAGTAACACTAAATGCACTAGAACTGATTTAGTAAAGGACTCTTCCAGGATCCAAGTAAGAGCTCACACAGAAGCTGGCAAGTCTTTGACTTCGATAAGGCCTCTTTTCTTGGGACTCAGAAGATCTTTATTTACTTCAGGAAAGAACTGATTATCTTTGAAAGGCTCTGCTTTCTTTCTAGACTTAATCACTATCAGTATTTTTTTTGTTAATTATTATCACTTGAGTTTTTCTCCTAGTTTTACTAGTCCTACATACTTAAAATTTTTCCTTTTGATTGTACTGATTTGCTTGTTCCATTTGTGTTTATTTTGCTCCTGTCTAGCTGTCTAACTTTTTGAATGTGTTGCTACAAAGTAGGAACTTGTTGCTACTTTGTAGACGTTTAGACTGTTATAAGGAAGGCCTTTTATGTAAAATGCTGTTGGCATTCTTAGGACATATCTACAGATAAGAGTATGATTTTTCTCAGTGACTTTTTTTATTGTGGATAACAGGTATGTGTTTTGCACAAAGGGAATTGTGCATTTACTCAACAAATGCTTATTGAACACTATGTGCCAGGCCCATTTATAGAGTTTTTTTGTATTATCAGTGAACTAAACAGGCAAAATACCTCTGTCTTTATGGTGGTTATGTTCTGCTTGGGATTGCCAGGCACTAAATAAAAACATAGGTAGATAAAATGATAAAGGTAAGATGATAAGGCAAATGACAGGGAATGCTGCCGGAGGAGGATAGGGGTGTAGCCAGGTAGATTTGGCTTATAGTTTTATAGATTTCAGGCCGTAGTAGATTTCATTGCCTTGTACCTGTGGTAAGACAATCAGGGTAAGAATATGTCGTAAAACAGAAATTACTCATCTACCTTGATCAGCAAGTGGGAACCAAAAAGAAGTCAGGATCGTTAAACTTCCTCCAAGTCCCCCTTCTGACTTTATGAACTCCAGTGGCCTTATCATGCCGTCTCACCATTTGTAGTTGTACAAACTACAAAGGGAATCCTTTTGGGTAGCCATTAGCTATCCAATTATAACAGATATTTTTTATTATACTTTTATCTGTTTTTGTAGAGGTGCCTGTTCCACCTGCTCTGGGGCCTTCTGTTTGAATTACTTCTAGAATAAAAATTGTTTCTAGGAGCACCTTGCCTGTACTTTTCAGATGACCTTTTCTACCACAATTAAAACCTACCATTTTGATTTTTCTTGGTATTTTTATAAAACAGTACTCATATCCAAGTATCATCATTAAAAGTATATGGGGTTCAATATCAGCTGTATTTCTGATCCATTCTTCTATGGGTGCTCATCTTGCCTTTAAAGGCCTAATCACTCTTTTGCATTCTAAATTAGCATTTTCAATAATCAAAGATTCTATTAATATTTGTCTAACTTCTGATTCTGATACTATTCCATTTACATCTGAGGTTAGTTTTCGTTTAAAAAAAATTAGTGAAGGCTTCCTTTGGCCTTGTATAATTTTAGTAAATGACTCAGACCTCTTTCCTGATTCTTTAGTCTTGTCTTAAGCATTTAAAACTTGTAAACAATATAGCACCAAGGTGTGATCCTCAAGCTGTCTCTGTTCAGCTTATTGACCTTCATCTAAAAACTGATCTTAGGAAATACTACTACCACTACCACTGTCTCATTGCTCTGTAGTCCTAACCTTCTCTTTCTACCATATGCACCATTGTGAGGACCAGCTTCCAATATCACTGTTTTCAAGTCTTTACAGTCCTCGGGGATAATTCTATTTTTAGTTGTCCATGAATTTAATATCTGTTTCACAAAGGTTGAGTGCATGCTAATAACTGCTTCCTTAAATTTCCTTAAATCTAATACTTCTATAGTATTCCTTTTAACTTCTTTATAACCTTATGTGTGCCTATTGTCTGCTGGTCCTTCTTGTATAGTAACTAAATAATCTAAGGTTAGTTTTCTAACAACCTTGGGCCTCCCTTTTTCAGTTTTATCATGCAATGGCATGGTAGGTTCTTATTAACTTCCTCTGTGAGTATTCTTATTTTTATTTATAAGTCTTCCTAAGGTATGTATGTTATCACCATTTTACATATTTAAAACAAAACCCACTGACTTAAGGATGAAATATGAATTACCTGATAGTAATTATAATTGTTAGTATATCAATCTCAGTTAAATTACTTTATCTTTTCATTTTCTGTTTCTGTTTTCAAGTCATCTAAAGGCCCTAATGCCTTGTATTATATTACCCATCCTTAATGTGGGAAAGATTTTTCCTTTTAATATTATTAACCCTCTCCTTTAGGATTTCCCAGGTGTCTTGTCAAATCTGATGTGTTCTCAGTTTGTTTGTAGTTGGTATGATAACTGTGTGGTCTTGCCATACGTTTGAGTGCCAAATGTTGTTTTTGACTAAATCTCAATTGTTCCATTTTACACTGGTAAAGACTTGGGAACTAGATACCAGGGTGAAAGCCTGCTAGCTCAGAGAGGCAGAGAAAGCACCCAACTGACCTTCCTTTTCAGTGAAAGAAAGCTACCTTTTGGTGTAGGAGGGTCTTTTTTCTATGTGTTGCTTTCATTGGTTGAATAAAGAGACTACCTTGGCCTTTTGATAGGGCAGAAAATTAGGTAGGAAGAGTAGATAGAAGAGGATGCTGGGAAGAAGAGCAGAGTCAGGCAGAGGCCATGATTCTCCAACCCGAGGCGGATGTAGGTTAGAATCTTCCCCGTCAGCCATGACCCCGTGGTGATATGCAGATTACTAGATGTGGGTTAAAGCAAGATGTGAGAGTTAGCCACGAAGAGGCTAGATATAATGGGCCAGACAGTGTTTAAATGAATACAGTTTCTGTGTAATTATTTCGGGGCTAAGCTAGCTGGGCAGCCAGGAGCCGGGTGGCGGGACGCGGCCCGCCGCTCCTCATTACTACAACCTTTCTCCTGCCATCTCAAACAGAAACCTCAAACTGAATGTCACTCCCTTCTACTTCTTGTGCATCTCTTTATACATCTTTCTATCCGTTTTACTCTCTGGTTTTTTCTTTGCTCACTTACTGTCAGCTGGTTGGTTGCTCTTCCTCTTGAGCTATGGTTGACTTTGTTTAATTCTGTTTACAATTTTCAAGCAGAAAGTTCATGGATTAAAGGTGTGTGCTAGGGTTGAGCCACACCACAACTAGAAATAGGGTTTTCTAATAAATAACAATCTGAGAGATCACTGTGTGAGATCCTGCAACAAGTAGCCATCCCAGCAATTTGTAGAGTTCTTGTGTTTTCCTTCTAATTTCTAGTTCACGTTAATTATACATAGATGTTTCTGGTATGCATATTCAGTTCTGGCTTTGCTTATTTTTACAAAAATACTGTATTGTAAGCTTACTATATTTATATTGTTTTTCCCCTTCCTTTCCTCCCTCTAATCTCTCCTATGTATTTCCCCAAAACTCCCTCTGGAAGCTCTGCGTGCACACACGTGCGCGTGCGCACATACACACACACACACACACACACACACACAATATCCTAAATATACAAATATACCTGCGAAGTCCATTTAGTATTACTTGTATGATTTCAGTGCCGACCACTTGGAATTAGGTAACCATTTAGGTGCATCATCCCCAGGGAAAAACTATTTCTTCTGTCTTGAGCCTGCCTTAGTTGCCTGTCTGTATTTCTTGGTTTGTAGGCGTGTCCCTATGAGATTTCCCCCTTCCATGTTAGCATGTCTGGTGTTGTACTAGTCTATTTTAGGTCTTGTTTAGTCAGTCATAATTCTTTCACTTTGTCATTTCTAAGAGATACATGCTCACAACCAATTTTCTCATTCTCTAGTTCATACGCTCTTTTTGCCCGCTCTTCCACAGTGTTTCCTGAGTCATGGCTAGGTACCCCATGATCACTTGTTCTCGGAATTTTAACTAGTTGTGGTTTTCTGTCTCCTGTATGTTGTAAAGAGAAATTTCTTGATGGACGTTAAGAGCTATGCTTATCTGTGGGTGTTAGGATAAATATTTAGAGTGCAGTTAGGGATCATGCTGACTTAGTAAAGTGATGGTGATACGTTCTCCTCTAAGGTCCATGGCCTCATCTCACCCTAGATAGTTGGCTAGGTTTCCAATACCAGACACAGTTTCCATCCTAGTCTTGTGTCCAAGTACATAGTGTGTTCAGCAATAGGGACTTGTCTTCAAGCTCTGTACTGGAGCAAGGGCAACAGGAATACCATGTATTGTTTGGTAAGTGTCTTAGAAGACCCCCTTACCGACAACTCAAACTGGGTTCTCATGCCTAGTACTAGTCTTGTTAGGTAGCCTGTGACTCTGGTGGAGGAGCATAGTCAATTTAAATTGTGTGTGTGTGTGTGTGTGTGTGTGTGTGTGTGTGTGTGTGTAGATTTTTTTATTTGCTTCAGTTGAGGGTCAGACTTAGAATCTCAGATGGGTTTTGTTTTTTGTGCTGCCAGCTAAGTTTGTAGGGGAAATTTCACGTCCAAACCATAAGTATCTGAATATTTTGGAGATTCTTTAAGTCTCTATTAGGTCAGTGCATTGTATGTATTACATGTATCAACGAGATAGGACATTTTCCCCATAGAAGCAGTTTGTATCTGTTCAAGGAAAACACAAAATAATGTTTCTTAATTGTTTGTGGGAGCTTTAAACAGAGAAGATTGTAATTCTTCCAGAAATTCTGGTTCTGTAGGTCTGGAGAGACCCAGAGTCCTTGTTCTGTAAAAAACATATGTGACATTGGATACAGGGATGACCCATCAAGACCTTATCTCGAATACACTGTTTGAAAAACAGTGAGAGGAAGTTGCTGATCTGTGAAAACAAAAGCTGTTGGGCATGTCAGTTAAAATTAAAAGGGCTTATGCAACTTTTAGTGCAGTTAGTTAATATATATACTATATATGTTTTGTGTGTATACATATGTATATATACATACATAAATTATGAATTTAGAAAATATGAAGTTTAAAATATTAGTAATAAAAACCCTATCCAGTTACAGTTTAGATGAGGTGCGGTAATCTCAGTATATTAAACTTCAAATTCAATTTTGTCTTTCCCAGTTGGAGTCATTCGATGCCCAGTTTGCAGTCAAGAATGTGCTGAGAGACATATTATAGACAACTTTTTTGTGAAGGACACCACTGAGGTTCCTAGTAGTACAGTAGAAAAGTCTAATCAGGTAAGTGTCAATTCATGCTTTCACTACCTATGATGAAGGAGCTTAAATGATATAGGAGAGTATTTAAAAAGCCAAATTTTAGAACATTGATATACAAAATTATATTTTTATGTGTATAAACAATAGTGAATAGTTGAGTTTAGGAATAAAATAATGCCAACATAAAAGCCCATGATAAAATAAAAATATATTTTATTTATATATAATATATTTATAAATATATATAATATATTTATAATATATTTATAAATATAATATTTATAAATATATATAAATATATATATAAATAAAATAAATATATTATTTATATATAATAAAATAAAATAAAAATATATTTTTCATTATATTTCTTATTTATTTATTTATTTATTTATTTATTTATTTATTTATTTATTGTGTGTGTAGTGTTCTACCTGCGTGTATGCCTGCTCACCAGAAGAGAACATTAAATCTCATTCCAGATGGTTGTGAGCCACCATGTGGATGCTGGGAACTGAACTCAGGACCTCTGGAAGAGTAGCCAATGCTCTCAACCACTGAGCCATCTCTCCGACCCCCCCCCATCACATTTCTTTATGCTATGGGAAAACATTATGCTATAATTAGCATTATTTAATTTCTTTGTACTGAGTTACTGGGTTTTGAAATTGTTACTTTAGTTTTCTTTTTAAAGTGATTCATTTTTCTGCATATTGGTGTTTTTCATGCATTCTATTAAGCATACTATTTGTGTGCAGTGCCTGTGGAGGACAAAAGAGGGCATCATATCCCCTGGAACTCGAGTTAAAGACACAACCACTTGAGAGTCTTGGGAACCTAACCCAGGTCCTGTACAAGAGCAACAAATGTGCTTTTAACTGTTGAGCTGTCTCTTTAACCCTAGTCTCCTTTTGCAAACTGTATTATTATTCAAATAAAAATAGGTTAGATTTTTGATCAAGATTTCTACATTTTGAAAGTTACTTTAGTGTGTGCATATGGTACTAATGGGTATGCATACTTGATGGCTGTAAATAAAATCAGAGGATAAGTTGGTGAAGTTGGTTTTCTCCTTCCATTTTTATGTGTTTTCTGGGAGTCTATCTTAGGTTATCATGCTGACATCATCAGACTGGAAACAGTTGTCCACGCTGAGCTATCTCAGAGGCATATCTGTTTGAGAAAGTCTTGTGTTCATGGTGTTGATCGAAAGCTTCCGTTAGTAGCATTGTCCAAGGTGCCCGATTTAGATTTGCAACAGTATCATTTGTTTTTCACTCCTTCAAGCTTAAATGTAGATACTATTTTCTTAGGGACAATCTGTGATATTTTATCATGGAATGGTCTTGTTAAGGTGAATTCCTTTACATGTGCCAAGTACAGTAAATTTGTGTGCATGTGAATTTTGATTCATTTGTGTCTCTTGGTGGTTCTTTTCATTTGTAACAAAGACCCAGGAAAGAACTAAATCTAATTCTAGTTTGGAAAAAAATTATTAATTTTGTCTGTTGGGAATTCTTCGTCATGTGTGTGATGGTAAAAATAAAACACCACTGTTCCCCAAGTGGCCCATTGGCCACGACGGGCAGCAGATCCCACGCCGGGAATCTTGCAATGGGTAAGAGACCACAGCGGGCCATCAGCAGGGCAGCTGGTCCCACGAGGAGCCGTAGTTGCAGCAGGTAAGAGACAGACAGACCATGCAGAGTGAGGTTGGATATTTATTTAGTGGGTTATGGAGGGGAAAGGAGAGAAGGGAAATGAGGAGGGAAGAGAGAGAGAGAGGAGGGAAGGGAGGGAGGAGCAGGGAAGAGGAGAGAAGCCACAGCAGCAGCTACCTCTTTGGGAAAGAGAAGGAAAGGAAGACAGAGCTTGGGCTGCAGGCAGGAATGAAGAGCTGCCTGCCTCCGCAGTGGGTGGGGAAAGGAGTGGGTGGGGTGGCTCTTGCAGGGACAGGACAGACCATTACATTTTCATCTCTTTTTTATAGTATAATGGTGGGAGGTTAGGCACAATAGGCTAAAGGAATTGGGTTGGCATATTCTCAAGACTAATTCCTGCTTATTTGTGGCATCGTCTTGGTGTGGGGATAACCTGAGAAAACTGGGTGCTAGTCACATTCTGGGGTAGGTGGTCTCTTTGCTCCTGTCTGGTGTTTTTGGTGTGGAAATGTCTGTTGTCTTTTACACCTGTTTAAAGTTTTGGCAGAACAGAGGACAAAGTTAATAAGTTTAGGGGAAAAAAAAATTTTGTAGGACCAAATTTTGAAATGAAAGGGGTGTATCTGACTTGTTTAAGGTGCATCCTATAATTCGGCTCCCTGAAACTCACAAGAAGTTTTTGGGCTTATGAAAACGTAAGTTTTAGACAGTAGTGTATTTGTATCAGAATGACTGTGACAGATTTTTTTGCACACAAAAAGTATTTTTAAGACTATGAAAGGCAGCGTGAGAGAGAAATTTGATAACTTGTATTTGTCCTCATACCTTTATAACTTGCAGGTACACACCTTAATAACTTGTATTTGTATTTTACTGAAATTTTTTTTGGTGAGGCTATCCTTTTAAACTGACAAAACCTCTCAGCTGTCACACTGCATCAGGGATCTCTGAGAAGGATAAAATTTTACTTGAGTTATTGATTAAAAAACAACAGAGAACTTACTTGATTGGCATCTACAGCTACTCTTCAGGGTCCTCCATGGTCACTGAGGGTCGTAATTTCTTTTGCTGTTTGGTGCAGGACTTGCCAGGCTCCAGAAAATGCTGTGGGCTAAAAAATCTGTAGGAAAATAGGTGTACCTTGACCTGAGCAGCTAGGCTGTCGATTCCAGTGATTCTGTCCATGGTCCGGATATCCTCAGTTTAGATGAAAGGCAGTTTTGTCCAGTGCTTGGCAGTTGAAGCAAATTGTGGATGGACGTTTTGTGCCCATTTGTCTTCTATCTTCTTTGGAGGAGATAGAGTGCTGCTAGGAGCCAACCTGTCTCTTTTTGTTACAAAAAGTTTTTTAATAATTAAATATTTAAATGTCATATTCCCCAGATCTCTGAGCAGTTGAGGGCTGTTTACCAGGTATAAATGAGTTATAGCTACAGTATAGAATCTACCTGCAGAGCTGAGTTTGAGCTTACCTGTACTGGCTGTCATTTTAACAAGTAAAGCAGGGTTGAATTAAGAGATTTAAAAGTCCATACCAATTTAAACATGAGATGTATTGTTTTTGTAGTCTAAAATGAGATACAATGGACAAACAATTATAACGTTTAATAGTAAACATAGGTGTATTTTTAAAGACAAAAACATAAGTAAACCAGGGGACCAGGCAGGGTATACTTCAGTAAAGATGGACTGGTCACCTGACCTGGCTCTCAGTTATGATGGCAGCAAAGTCACCTGACCTCAGTTAAGATGGCGATGAAGTAACCTGACCTCAGTTAAGATGGTGGTAAGGTCTCCTGACCTCAGTCAAAATGGCAGTGGTCACATATTGTATGGAATGGTCACATATTGTATTGTATGGAAAAAGCCAAGGGAGTTTTAAACATAATAATAAGAGAGACCTAGAGGCATGATCCACCATGTTGCCGAGCCGGCGCACCACATGCCATGGTGGGGAGCAAAGGCTAGAACTGAAAACAGCTGCCTCATGGATCCAACCAATCTTGTTGGTTTTATAACCAGGTAGTTGAGGAAAAGCGGAACCTGCAGGAGGCCAGTGAAGCATAGTTTGAGGGTTTACACCATAGTTCAAAACGTGAAAAACACCACAGGGGCTATAGAAGAACGTCCTTTCTCTAAAAGCAGAGTGTTAAAGTCTGACTAGCTCCGGTATAGGTGACTCAGAAGCCAGCAAGGCTAGAGGCCGCCCTGTGCAGTCTCTCACGGTGGGGACCACTTATGAGTGGTCCAAAAGAAAAGAAAAAGAAGAAAGAAAAATCTGAGGGACCTTGGGCCCCCTAATTGAATGCACCGCACAGTGTGTGCAGTGCTAGCTCAGGAGGACCAACCCCAGGTTGTCTGATCATGGTTTTAGTTATGGAAAGCAGCGAAGGGCTCAATTGTAGCTGTGAAGGCTTTTTGGGAGCTGGAAGGGAAAAACTCACCACTGAAGCTGCTGGTGTGCATAGAGATTGGTGTTCAGGCAGATGGAACTCGTGGTTGTTGTAGAAAAAATACCCAATTCTGGATCCTGACCCCAGGAGAGGGGTGGGAGAGCCTCCTGGGTTTTGGCACCAATGATATGGTTTAAGTAAAACGGCACCATTCCCCAAGTGGCTGCAGCAGTCAGCGGGTTCTGAGACCACAGTGGGCAACGAAGGCAGCCATCCCAGACACGGAGCCCCCGAGTAGCCTGTGAGTCTCAGGCCGACAGCATAGGCAGGGAGCCACGTGGTGGGTGAGAGACCAAGGCAGATAGGTATACCTTGGACCATGCCACAGGTCCCCCAAAAGGCAGCTGGTCCAGGGCAGAGAGCCACGCTGTGGGTGAGAGACAGAGACATAGATAGGCTTGTCATGCACAGTGAGGTTGGATATTTATTTAGTGGGTTATGGAAGGGAAAGAGGAAGAGCTGAGAGAGAGAGAAACAGGGAGGAAGGGGAGAAGTGGGGAGAAGGGAGTAAGGCAGAAGCTGCCTCTTTGGGGGATTAATTGAAAGAAGGTTGAGAGCTCAGGCTGGAAGCAGAAGGAAGATCTGCCTGCCCTCGGTGGTGGGAGGGAGTGGGTAGGGTTTATCTCTTAAAGGGACAGAACAGACCATTACAGTGTGTGACTAGTTTCTGTGCACCCCCCTCTCCTTTTCATTTTCAGCTTTTTTATTCCTGAGGTGTAATTACAGGGATTTAGGGTTCAGTTTACTTATAAAAGAACTTAGTTAATACTAGTTTAAATTCTGTTGTTTTAACAGTATCCAACATTGCTCCCCAAAGGCCAAATTGGGTTTGCTCTAGGGGATAAACTATCTTCTTGTAAAACTAGCTTTCTTTGTGAGAGGAAGTTTGACACAGGGTTTCTTAGTGCAACTTTGGAGCCTCTCCTGGCACTTGCTCTGTAGACGATAGGCTGGCCTCGAATTCACAGAGATCTGCTTGCCTCTGCCTCCCAAGTACTGGGATTAAAGGCATGCACCACCACGGCCTGCGTGAAACCTGCTTGAAATAATGGAACTGGCTATCAGTTTACCTCAGCTGTAATGTGTAGTATGCTGGAGTCCCTGGGCTCATTGGCTTGCTCTAAGGGAAAAACACACAAACTGATTTTGGAGACTATGTGTTGCTCACTTTTCTAGGCTTGTCAGTGGCACTCCCTATCTTGCTGATGTTGTTTTGTTTTTGTTGTTGTTGTTTGGTTTTTTTTTTTGTCCTTTTTGTTGTTTGCAATAGGCTCTTGCCATGTGCAGCCCAGGGTGGTCTTGAACTCATAGTTGGCTTCTATCTCAGGATGACAGGTGTTACCAGATCTTGCTCCTATTTTGCACTTCATATTTTGATTCATTTACCAGGGATCTAGAGCAGTGCATATTAGACATTCTTCATTCCTTTTTGTAGCCTACAATGGAAGATTAGAAATTTAAGTTGTATCCTTATAGACACAATAGTTGGCCTTAAGAGGATATCTCTAGATCTATCAAAAATCTTCAGAATCAGAGGAAGAGAAATGACAGATGGGATCCAGAGTGTCATTGAGAAAGCTAAGAGGATTGGCAGATTGTCCAAGTGATTACTAGCACTGACAAGTACTTAGCAATAGTGTGAAAAAAGGTGAAGATGATAAGCCCTAAGAAAAGGCAGATTTTTGGTTCTTACAAATAACAGATACTTGGAATTTGGCAACTTCTGAATTATGTGCATTTTCATTTCCAACTACAAAGATAGATAGTATTGCCACTATCTACACCTTTATACCAGCCAGATACATGTACTAGATACTCTTTATTTTCACCTCCCATTCCCAGTGCACTCTCCAAACTTATTTTACTCCTAAATCCTCCATTCTGTTCTGTTCTCATCTTGACTCTACTAACCCTCATATAAATCACCTTATGTGGGAATTCTTTGAACCTTTCTAATCTGTTCTTCGCTTCGTAGCAATAGTGATTTAAAAAATTTCTATCCGTGCCTTTTTTTTTAATATTTTTTTTATCCGTGCCTTTTTATTTAATCTTTCTTCAGACAAAGACCACCATTGTCATGTGTCCTTAGTTGATCTGACCCTTGCCTGTCTTGCTGCCAGCTCCTTCTCTTGCCAGTCTTCCCCTTGATTCCTATACTAAAATGCTACTTGTTTACTTTCAGCTCTTTAAATGAGCCATGCTCTTCTCTTGCAGTTTTCTTTGTGCTGTTCTCTGACTAGAAGACTTTTCCTCTAGTAGCTTTCATAGCTTGATGTTGATGAAGTCTTTTTTTAAACTTTTTTTTAAGGAAAAAAACTTGTTTTATCTGGGTAAATTCTTCTGTGTCTCAGTCATAAGTGCTGACAACTTTTTGTACATTTCGTTTTATTGGCACTTCTTAACAGAGTGATCATTACAATAATGTGGCTTTCCTACTTAACTTTAAGAAGAACTCAGTAAAATATGTATCGTTATCCTCGTTTTAATCATGAGTTCTGTATCCTGCTCAAGACCATTCATTGTTGTAGTTGTGGTTTCTGTTGCTTTGATAAAGCACCACGACCAAGAGTAACTTGACAAAGAAAGGGCTTATTTCAGCTTGAAATTGTGCATCACAGTTCGTCCTCAAAGGAAGTCATGGGAGAAAATTCAAGGTTGGACCTGGAGGCAGGAACTGAAGCAGAGGCCATGGAGAAATGCTACTTACTAGCTTATTCCCGTGCATGCCTTGCTCAGCCTGCTGGTATAACCCAGAACTACCCAGTCAGAGATTTCACTGCCCACAGTGAGTTGGGCCCTTTCCCACATTAATCCTTAATCAACATGATCCCCCACAAAATTATATGCAGGCCAACCTTTTTTCTCTTCCCCCCTCCTCATTTGTCGTCTGTCTCTCTCTTAAATGTTTTGTGTTATGTGCTTAGGCACCTTGCCTGAATGCATGTCCATGTACCATATGCATGCAGTACCCATTCAGGCCAGAAGAAGAGACAGGCTAGAGAGACAGCTTAGTGATTAAGAACAATGATTGCTCTTCCAGAAGACTTGGGTTCAATTTTCAGCATCCACATGGTGACTCATTACTATTCATAACAGTTCCAGAGGATCAGATATCCTTTATGGACTCCACAGGCACCACATGCGTATGCTACACAGACATACTTGCAGGAAAAATATCCAACACATAAGAATAAATAAAATAAATGACTTAAAATAGTCTCTCTTTCAAGATCTATCTAGGCTTGCATCAGAGTTGACAAAATCCATCCAGTACAAACATTAAGGTAATTAGTGGGATAACTTGAATTTAAACTTGTTTCTCTGTTAGGATCCTAAGTGTCATTAGGACAGAGACTATGTTTACTTTTTCTTATTCTTGTACATTCAATACCTAGCCTTATACTTGGAGTGACAGAGTGACTATTATATTGAACTATGAAGAAAATTGTACTTAAAATTATTATTATTTTGGTTTTCAAGACAGGGTTTCTCTATGCAACAGTCCTGGTAGTCCTGGGACTTACTTTGTAGACCAGGCTGGCCTCAAACCCTCTGAGAGCCACCTCTATCAGTCTTTACCTCCCAAGTGCTAGGATTAAAGGCCACTACCCAGGTAAAAGTATTTTTTAAAAAAAATATTTATTTTTACTTTGTTAGTGTTTTGCCTACATGTATGAATGCATATGTACCACAAGCATGCCTGGTGCCAGAAAAGAGTGTTGGATTTATTGTAATTAGGTTTACAGATGTATATATGTGCACCATGTGTGTTCCTGGTGCCCACAGAAGCCAGAAAAGGATGTCAGATCTCCTGAAACTAGAGTTACAGATGAATGTAAGTGATCATGTGGATGCTGGGAATCAAACACAGATCTTCTGTAAGAACATCTAGAGTCATCTCTCCAACCACTTGAAGTTATTTTTACGTGTATCATTTGCCTACTTTCTGGAATGTCTAGTATATCAGTTTAGAGGCCAAAGAGAAAATGTGTTTAATCTTTGTCCAGTTTGATGTTGCACACTATTAATCCTAGACCTCATGAGGCAGAGTCATGTGTCATATTATGAGTTGAATATCATCCTGATCTAAATAGTGAGTCCCAGGCTCGTCAGAGATACATAGTGGGACCTTGTCTAAAAAGACAGTTCTCATATATAACATCTTCATTTTATATGCATATAGTTTAATGTATACTATAAATTTAAATTTAGACTAATGTATGAAAGCTGATAGTCTATTTGGTTGATATTTTATTCTTTTTAATATTTTTCAACAATTTATGTGACCAGATTCTTTTATTACTAGGTATGTACAAGCTGTGAAGATAATGCAGAAGCTAATGGGTTTTGTGTAGAGTGTGTCGAATGGCTCTGCAAAACATGTATTAGAGCTCACCAGAGAGTGAAGTTCACAAAAGACCACACAGTCAGGCAGAAAGAAGAAGTATCTCCAGGTAATGAATCAGGTTTTCACATTTCTCTTTTTCTTTTCTGAAACTGTATTTTTAGTCTTTCTGTACTGATACAGCTATAAGCATTACACACACTTAAAGTATACTTTTTAATACAAAGAAGTCAATGTTCTAATTGAAATTGTACTTAGAGGTGCTTATATATATTGAATCTTACCTTAATATGTTAGGGGCCATGTGTTACAGCAGGTGACAACCAGTATTCAGATGTCAACCCACCAGAGGAATGGTTATCTGATGGAGGTTAATCCTTTCCAGACAAGGTCTGTAGGACCATCAACTCTGGAAACTGTTGGTCACTTTTGCTCAAGGAGCTTGGTACCTCCCCAGTACCTACATTGTAGTATATAATTTTATGTGATGTGTATATGTAATCTCATGATTACATCTCAGGCTTAGTGGTTAGGAATATGACTTTTCATTTAGCTGTATAGTTTTGATGAGTAGAGTATATACTGGTACATCCTCCATAACTGACTCTATTGTCCTACAAGGACTGTGGACACTTAATAGCCTGCTTTTTTTTTTTTTTGCTTGCTTATTAGGTAACTTCCCCCTTCTCTGTGGGATCCCCAGTGAGAAAATTTAGCTACCCAGTCAAAAACCTTGGTTCCCACAGTCAGAATCTCTACTCCATTTCCTGAGATAAAACCTAGAAGCTAGCTCCCTGCAATTATTAATTTTTTTATTTGGGAGGACATTTAGTCAAGAGAGGAGTCTTCCAAATAGATTATCTTCAAAGATAGGGTTATGGCACATCCAAGCTTGTTTGATTCTTAACCCTTCCTGATAAGGAGATTGGATGTCCCAAATTCCACCACAGCCGACTTGGAAAGTCCTAACCTCAGTTGACCCCCAGTTCTAACCCTAACAAAGTTATTAAATTCCCTACAACCACTCTTAGCTCCATTTACCAAAGCAGGATTTTCACTTAGGAATATAGTATAAAGTTTCTCCCTTTATAGAATTTAAAGCTTCCTAAATCATCTTCTTTGCTTCTTAGTGCTACCCAGGTATCTTCCTAGATACCTCTTCTACCATATAAAGGAGCTGACAGTGTCACTCTGAGCAGCTCTTACCTGTTTTAGGACCCTGAGAAATTCTGGCTTTGCAACCTTGCTTTTACCAGAAAATTGCTGTGTGTGTGTGTGTGTGTGTGTGTGTGTAAACTAGAAACTTTATAGCACGGAAGAATAATAAAGAAACTGGCATGAAGAAGTACTGAGTGAGAGAGTTTGTTCCTTCATCCTCAGATAGCCAGAGGAAGAAAGTCCTTTTTGTTTCTTGTAGCTTCTAATCTGAACCCTGAGAGGATGTTGAGACTGGCCCTCAAATAGCCATCTTTATTAATGCATATTCTCAAACACATTCAGTTTGGTGTGATCAAACCAAAACCCAAACCAAATAAAACAACTTTTGCTTTTGTTAACCCACTAAGAGTGAAGAACATTATCCAAATTCTTTGGTCAAATTACGCAAACTTTATTTTCAGGCAAACAGGGAAATCTTCCTAGAGTGGAGTTTGAGAAAATAGCCTTGAACACAGGAGAAGGTAGGATTATATAGCCTTAATAACTGCAAGACAAGGGGTTTTTCAGGAGTTGGGGGATTTTCAGAGGAGTTTTGGTTATGTACGAACTTGGCTAAAGATTTCAAAATTATTTGGTAGAACATCTAATCAGGAAATGTTTAAAGGGAGAGTCAAACTCCATAGTGTGGAGAGCATGCCAAATTCAGGACCAGGATGTTGTTTGAGTTGTAATTGGTCTTAATAATAAAAACCCAGAAACAGATATTAGGGGGTGAAAGCTAAAAGGTCAGAAGCAGAGCAGCCAGTTCTTACCTGTATGAAATCTTCAGACCAAATGGGTATCCTGTTTCTACAAGTCCTCAGAGGGAATACCATGTCTGCGAAACTGCAGACTGAATTCTGAGCTCCTGTCTCCTTCTATCTTATGTTTGCCTCGTCACCCAGCCACATCACTTCCCATCTCTACCTCAGTAGTGCTGTGATTAAACTTGTGTGCCACCACTGCCTGACCTCTGTGGCAGTGTAGTTAACTCCACACTGATCTTCAGGCAAGCTTTATTTGTTAAAGCACAAACAAAATATTACCACATTTCCCCTTTTTTGTCTAAAAAAAAAGGTTATGACTGATATTAAAAAACTGTATATAATGAGTACAATAACTATACAGGCAATAAGTACGTCAACAATATCTATTCCATTTGCCTATGACAAATTCAGAGAAAATACTCTATCATCTATCCTATCTTGGTGAGTCCAAAGTGTTGTACCTAGTTCACTTTTTATTTTTATTTGTTCTTTTTTTTTAAATTTTTGTTTTGTTTTGTTTTTTGTTTTTCAGGACAGGGTTTCTATGTAGCTTTGGCGTCTGTCCTAGCTCTTGTAGACCAGGCTGGCCTCAAACTCACAGAGCTCCGCCAGCCTCTGCCTTCCGAGTGCTGGGATTAAAGACGTGCGCCACCGCCACCTGGCCTGTTTTTGATTTTTGAAACGGGGTTTCTCTGTAGTTTTTGGTGCCTGGCCTGGAACTAGCTCTTGTAGCAGGCTGGCCTCAAACTCACAGTCCTGGCCGACCGGAACTCTCTTTCTAGACCAAGCTGGCCTCCAACTCACTGAGATCTGCCTGCCTCTGCCTCCCGAGTACTGGGATTAAAGGTGTGCGCCACCACCACCCGCCAACTTTTTATTCTATCTTGCATTACCAACCCAAAATTTTTCTTTTATGTCTCTCAACTTTAACGTTATACATTTTACATTTCAATTGTGAATTTCTTTTCTGAGCCTGGTAAATAAGGAAAACTATAATTACCTAGTTTTAACTCCCTCAGAGAACCAAGATAGAAATATTAAGAACGAATTGAAAGCAAGCAACTTCCAAAAAAAATATGAGAAATGACAGAAACAGCTGGCTACCTGTATAGACATCCAAGGTTCTTCTGTAATGTTGGGGCATCTGTTTTTTTGGCCTATTGGATAGACTTCTATGAAGCAGAATTTTGAAAGATTGTCCCATCTTATCTTGACAAAGTTTGGCAGTTGATCTCTTTTGTGTCCTGCTTGTCCAATTTGCACAGCATACTGTTAGCCATCAAGAGCACTTTGTTGCCTAGTAGCTTACTTTTCTACAAAGAAAATAAACACAAAGTGCAGTTTCTTCAATGATCATCATCTTCTGAAGTAGATTGGTGCTGCCAGTAGCAGACATGAACCCTGAATCTAAACTCCTTTGTTCAGTTTTTTCCTTACTGTTACCAATAATAACTTATAACCAACCACCCTAAACAATGACAAATATCCATACCAATACCAACCCAATACCATGCACCTCACCTCTTGGGAATATGGGAATCATGTTTTAAAATTTACTTCCTGCTGTCCAGGGTGCGATGGCATTTTAGGGGGTCCTGAAAAGAAAAATTGGGGTTGATTGTCAAGTCTTAGAGGTAGCTATATCATTTATTGTCCAGTTTCAGCATAATAGGAAAGTGCAGGACTTGTCTCAAGTTGTGACTAGGGTAGTCTGTGAGGCTGGATCAACTCAGCTAGCCTCTTAGATATTGTTCTGAGCAGTTTTTGTCCAAAGCTGATCATTAGTTGGCGGTGTTATCATTGCTTAGTGGTGTTATCATAGTCCTGGTGGAATTATTGTTGTGGGGTCCCCATCATCCTTTTGGAGATCTCAAAGGTCACTGTTAAGAAGCGTAGTCAGTGTTCACTGCTAAAAAGTGATACTCAAACCCGAAGTTAAGTACAAAAAGCTAAATGAAGTGTTTTTCTAGAATTAGTACTCCACTGATCATTAATAGCATAACAAAAAGTTTAAAATATATACACGTTTATCTTATAAATTTGAGATACTTATATCTTAAGAAAAGCTCTAAAGAGTCAAAATAGAACCAAGAGATTATGAGATTAGTGGCAATAAAATAGTCCATTAATTTTGGTTTTTCTTCTGTCCCATATCAGGTGGCTCTGCTGACGTGAGACAGATTTTGTATTTCACTTTAACAAGCATGCTTGGGTTTAGAGAAGGAGAGAGCCACACCCCAACTCCAAAGCCAGCTTTAATCTTTAATCATACTAGGATTACTAAAAGATCATTTGTATTATATATCTGTAGAGAACAGCAGAAACAAACATTAGGAAGAATTTATGAAATTTTATCCTGTTGAAAATGTGATATCAATAGGCCAATTTACTCTTTCGTTGGACATTTTCTCTGGATGATTGGTCCTTTTTCTTCAGATGTCTCGTTTCCACTGGTCTTCAGATTCCTTAACTAGATGCTTTCATTCTCCTGAAAAGACAAAACCAAAATCCTTCCCCAACTCTAATTTTGGGGAGTTTCATTTTTGGCAAGTTATATCTGATTGTGTAAGAAGCAGTTGTTAATTTAGATTGAATGAACTATCACCTCTTCTAATTAAGAGATCTCTCTTGTTCAAATCTAACCTTTAACAATTTTGATGGCATCCATACGTTTTCTTCTCCTGGTTTCCATTCTGAGGTCAGCACGTCTTAAATGTATACAAGCTGATTTAAATTCATAGTTTTTTTTTTATTATTAGCTAATGTCTCTTCATGGCTGTTGTTCCTTTCTCATTATCATTTAGAAAATTCAAAGTTAATAAAGCTTTTGGAATTTATTATGGGTCTTTATTACCTCTTTCTGTTTATCTAGCAAATTAGAGTTAGACTTGATTCTTCTATGACTGCTTGTAAAATTCTTTGTGCCTTTAATATGCTTTATTTCGTAATAGTCAAAAAACTTTCATTTTATTAGAGACATATGCTAGAGCATTGCCAGTCTTAAATTGTACAGGTATACCCATGATGTCCATAACTTCTAATAAATGTGTGATTACTAAATCAGCCTTTTCTGAACTCAAAGCAATTGCCCATTGAAATCCAGAATAAGTATCAATGTTGTGGTGTACATATTTTAATTTTCCAAATTCTACAAAATGTAACACATCCATCTGCCAGATTTCATTTCTTTGAATACCATTTGGGTTACTTTCTGCAGTTTAGAGTTTGGTTGTAGAAAGAACAAGTAGGCTATTTCTTTTTATTTTCGTTTCCTTATAATTTCCTTGACTTTTTGTGAAGTGATGGAAAAATCTTTTTTTTCAGACTTTTGCTATTGACATGATGTTTTTTATGAAATTCTGAGTCTTCCAGCTCATTTCCTATCAATGGTTCATCAATTTCATCATTACCTTGTGCTATAAGGCCTGGCAGACCTGTATGGGATCAGAAGTATGTTATATATACAGGATGATTCCTATTCCTGATTATTGCTATGTCTATTCCTGCTAGTTGACAAAGTATCAGTTTTCCTTTTCGTATCAACTCAGAGACCTTTTCACAAAAGATTTTAACTTTTTACTCTGTTTATGTGGTCAGAAAGGTCTATTCTAAGATAATGTCTTCCTTTTTTGCATTAATATTCCTGTAGGGTAATATTTAGAGGATAATATGACCGGAATGCAGTTGAGATTGGATACACATAATACAAATGTACATCCTGTAATTTGTTTTCCATCAAAGCCAATTCTCACTCAGCGCCAGGTGATAATTCCCTTGGACTATTTAAGTCTGTGTCACCGTCTAAGGTTTGAACAACTTACTCAGCTTATCATTTTCTACCCCAATATTGTTTTGTAAATAGGAAATGTCTCCTAGCAATCTTTGAAAGTCATTAAGAGTTTGAAATCAATCTTTCCTAATTTGTACCTTTTGGTATCTTAATTTTTTGTAGACCTATTTTATTAATTAATAGAGTTTTAATAATTGAGTCTCTTCTGTTTGGAATTTTTCAGGAGAAATTTGTAATCCCAAACAAGGCAACATTGTTTTTACATCTTCAAACATTCTTTTTAAAATATCTATATTTGAATCATCTAGTAAGATGTCGTCCATGTAATGGTAAGGTATAGGTTGAGGAAATTGCTTATGTATCATTTCCGAGGGCTTCTGTACAAAATATTGGCACAGGGTGGGGCTATTTAACATTCCCTATGAGAGAATCTTCCATAAATGCCTCTTACCAGGCTGAGAATTATTCTAAGTAGGAACAGTGAAGGCAAATTTTTCTGTCTTTTCTTGTAAAGGTATAGTGAAGAAACAATCTCTTAAATCGGTAACTGTAAGGCATCACCCTTCAGGTAATAGAGAAGGCAGAGGAATTCCACACTGTAGAGAGTTCATTGGCTGAATTACCTTATTAACAGCTCTTAGATCTGTTACCGTTCTCCATTTTCCATTTTTTCTTTTTTAAGAACAAATACAGGAGAATTCCAAGGACTGGTTGATTCTTCAATATTCTGAGCATTTAACTGCTCCTGTTCCAGCTGTTCTGAAGCCACAGTTTCGCTCTTGTTAAAGACTATGCTTAATCTATACAGGTTTGTCTGTCAACTGTTTTAAAGGGAGGACTGCTGCTGCCTTTGAAAGATGAGCAGCCATTGTGCTCTTCTAATATTTTTCCCTTTAACATATTTTAATTTATGGTCTGTCTCTCAGATCGAAGGAATGTTAATCTGAGTATTCTGTTGCTGTAACTAATCACATCCCCATAAACTCATTGGTATGTTAGCCATATATGGGGCTTTAAATGTTTTCTCTCTCTCTGGCCTTATACATTTGACCCATCTTGTACTCTGTTTTATCTGAGATAAAGTTCCACTTCCTAAAAACTGAACATTTACCTCTTGAAGAGGCCAGTTTGGATGCCAAGTATCTGGTACAAATATTGTGACTTCTGCACTTGTATCTCCAAGGCTTTCAGTGACAACATCATTTATTCATATTTTTTAAAATTTTGGCCTTTGTTCATTTATAGAAGTTGGCCAAAATATTTGCTTTATGGTTTCTCCTGAATTTTTTGTTCTCTCTTCTGTAGCTGTTCTATCATGCAGAACAACAGTATGGTTTTTTACAATAGTGATTAGTTTCTTTAATTGCCCCAGTAAGGTGTTTCCTTCACGATGACAGGAAACAACTAAACCAAATTTGACATACAGTCCTGTGGGAGGCCCGTCAAGGGTTACCTTTATCTCCAAGCGTCGTCATGATCATGAGATTCAATATTAATTGTATCTCAGGTCTATTCCTCCAAGGGTGCCAATCTTACACTTAGTGACTTAATTACCCTTTTCCATTTTGAATTAGCATTTTTATAAGCCAGGAATTCCATTATTATTTGTCTAGCTTCTGAATTTGGTATCATTCTATTTACTGCTGAAATTAATCTTTATAAGAAATCAGTGCAGGTTTCTTTTGGGCCCTGTATAACTTTAGTAAATGACTCAATTTTCTTTCCTACTTATTCAATTCTGTCCCAAGCATTCAAAACTGCTGTATGGCATAAAGCTAGACAGTGGTTAACATATAGAGACTGCCTTTCTATATTAGCATGGTTTCCTCCAAAAAATTGGTCTTGGGAGATTTCCATATCTCTAGCCCTACTTCATTATTCAATGGTCTTAGCCTCATCTTTTCACCAGGTCCTCCATTGTAATTGAGAACCAGGCCCTAAAGCCGATGTAACCAAATCTCTCCAGTCCGGAGGGATGATTCTATGACAAGTTGATCACAAGTTTAACATCTGCTTCAGAAAAGGTGAATGCATGCCATATGAGACTCGCTGCCGTGAATCTCCTTAAATCTGACGTCCCAAAGGGTTCCTGTGAGCCTTGGTGCTGTCATTTGGCAGTTTTTGTAAGGTGACTGGACAAATTAAGGTTGGTTGTTTTAAAACCTTAGGCTGTTTTCTTTGTAACCTTATGATGCAGCAATCATTGGTTTTTCTTTAAATTCCTGTGTCTGAGTTTAAATATCTCTGTGATCTGTTTTTATAAGTTTTTCTAAGGCCTGTATCTTGGCACTCATATCAACCACCATTTTTAGAGATAAACCAAGAATTATCAAGGTGATAATTAACATTATGTCGAGCCCAGTTAAGTTGGCTATTTCTTCATTTAATTGATTTAAATGTTCCAGTTTTAAATCATGCATTGCATAAGCATACAGCAACCTGACTCTCTTCATCATAGTTGTATTTCCCATTTTTTGGGGAAAAACTTTCTCTTTTAACTAATTCTTCCCTTTAAAAACTCCAAATTGTCTCACCAAATCTGCTGCCAATGATTCAGATGACTGTGAAGCATGAGTCTGACTGCTACCTAATCTGGGAGCAGCCTGAGAAGGGTGCCCAGGGAAAATCTACCAGGAGAGAAGAAAGGAAAACCTTGCCTTCAGCGCAGTGGCATAGGCTGTGTGTAGTTCTGGCCTACGCTGGTGGCTGCAAAGCCACAAGCAAGTGGCTTTTTTGTGAATTCATACTCCAAAAAGCCACATGTAGAGCAAATTCTAATTGGTCTCAATAATAAAAATTTGGAGTCAGCTATTGAGAAGAGGGGGTGGAATCTCCAAAAAATCAGAGAAACAGAGCAGCTAGTCATTAGTCCCTACCTCTATAAAATCCTTAGGCTGAATGAGATATTTCTCTACAAGCACTCAGATAGAATGCCATGTCTGTGAAACCTTAGACTGAATCCTGAGCTCCTGTCTCTACTTTATTTCGTCTCTGCCCAGCCATATCACTTCCTGTTCTCACTCACCTCCTTAGTGCTGGGATTAAAGGTGTGAGCCTGGAAAACTTGGCTGTTTCTCTTTTAGACTGATTCAATCTCATGTAGCCCAGGGTGACCTCAAACTCACAGAGATCCAATACCTCTCCCTCTGCCTCTCGAGTGCTGGGATTAAAAGTGTGTCCCACCTCTGTCTGGCCTTTGGCTAACTAGTGTGGCAAGCTTTGTACTCTTATCTTCAGGCAAGTTTTATTTGTTAAAGCACAAACAAAATATTGTCATACCAGACCTACAATTCAGGTTGCTTTGGGGGATGAATGGGAGGTGAATGAACATTTCACATCCAAACCATAGCAACTACCAAATTTTTCTATGGTTATTTTTCTTCTTCCATTGTAAGTTTTATATGTTTGTATCTTTTTTTAAAAACTTATATGATAGGTTTGGTTTTATATTTATTCATAGGAGTAGCTCTTTGGGTATATTTATCCAATTACTTCTACCTTTTAGTCCATTACTCTTGTGTTTCTTTTCAATTACTCCAATTTTCTATTTCTGTTACTAGTGATGGGTGTGGTGATGCACAGCTATTATCCCAGTATTCAGGAGGCAGAGGCAACCTGGTCTACATAGCAAGTTCCAGGACAGGCAGAGCTACATAATAGAGAGAAAACCTGTTTACCCACCAAACATGCTCCCAAAAATACAATAATTTTTTTTTAATTACTGGGACAGATGAGCTATATACTCGATGGGTGTTTTAGATAAGTATTTGAATTCTAGTATTTCGCTGTTTCAGTTTATTTTAAAATATTCTGTACTTGCAGAGTTGGGATTTTGTTTTGACTTTCTACTTTGGTAGTTCTGTGAGTGAATATGATGTATTATTAAATGTAAATTTAATAATTAGAGTGTGATTATTGTGAACCAAGAATTGATTGTATCAAAGGATCACCTGAAGCTTCTGATCATCCTGCTTTTCCCTCTCAGGTGCTGGAGTTACAGGTCTAATCCAGTTTGGCCTGCTTATGAGGTGACAAGGATTGAACCCATGGGTTCATGTGTGCTAGCTAGACACTAGCAACAGGACTGTATCCCCAGCCTTGAAAGAATTCTGTAAAAGAAAGAAGGAAAATTTCCAAGTTCTTTGTCTTTATTACTTTTTATTGTCAAATTTTCATTAATTCATGGTAAGATAATTTAAATCTACAACTTAATTTTCCTTTCTGGCTACTTCTAAAATTTTTCTAAGATTTTAAAATCATAAATCTTTTAGATGTCTCCAATAGTTTAGTTTATTAACGTTTCCCTATGAGAGGGGTAAAACTTTTTAAATACAAACCATAAAAACTATTTTTGGGCCTGAAAAGTATAGGTCTATACACGTACTTTTTGAGAAAGGACTGTCTAAATGAAGATTTGTTGATGGAGCTGGGAATGTAGTTGAATGGTTGTAGGCAGAGGCTTCTTGTTTGTTTCCTGGCCACCCAGACCTGAACAATAACGCACAAACTATATTAATTACAACACTGTTTGGCCTATTAGCTCAAGCTTCTTATTAACCAACTAACATGCACAAGGCTTTGAGTACAAGTTCTAAAAGCACAAATAAATAATAATAATAATAGATACTTATCCTTGGCCAGACAGTGGTGGTACACGCCTTTAATCCCAGCACCCAGGAGGCAGAATCAGGCAGATCTCAGTGAGTGTAAGACCAGCCTGATCTACAAGACTTAGTTCTAGGACAGGCTCCAAAGCCATATATCCTAATTTAAAACAAAAACAAAAACAATTGGTATATTGTGCATTCGTGAGTTCATGTGTGTATGTACCACACCCATGTAGTGGCTGCAGAGATCAGAAGAGAATATCTAAACTGGAACTAAAGACACAGGCAGTTTTGAGCCACCTAATAGGGTGCTGAGTCCTCTGGAAGAGTAGCAAGTGCTGTTGCCTGCTGACCAAGTCATCTTTCCATTTTCTGAAAGGGACAAATAGGCCAGGAAATAATAACAAGAATTGGCAAATGGGATTTCATGAAACTAAAAGGTTTCTGTTCAGCAAAGTAAATACAAGTAAAAAGGCTACAGCTATTAATCTTACAGGGGATTAAGACTTAGGATATACACAGGAGCTGAGAAGATGGCTCAGTAAAGTGCTTGCATACAAGAATAAGGACGTAAGTTCAGTCACTAATATCTATATTAAAAAACCTAGCATGATGACTTACTTGTAATTTGAGTGATGAAGCATCTGGGAATGGGGGCACAGACACATGCTGAATCCTGAGCCATATTGGCCAGCAGCCTAGCTTATTAGACAGACCTAGGTGCTAATGAGAAACTCCGTCTCCTAAACAGGTGGCTCCCGAGGAATGATACCTGGAGTTTATTTTAGTCTGTGTACACACATGTTCATTATACATGTGCACCCAAACACACATGAATACATATAAAAAGTTTAGAATAAAAAAGACATCAAAGTACACCCCTCAAACAATCCAGTCAGTAAAAGAAGCATGTATAAATAATAACTGTATAAGAATGTTCTGTTGCCCTAGCCATCAGAAATATGCAAATGAAACTACATATATATTTTATCTCATCGCAGTCTTACTGGCAATAATAATAATAATAATAATGATAATAATAATAATAATATCTAACGAGGATTCGGGGAAAAAAAGAACCCTTATAGTGTTGATGGGAGTATAAATTCGTGCAGTCTCCTCACAAAACTAAAAATAGCTGGTAGGTATAGCTCAGTGGTTAAATATTTTATTAGCTTATATAAAGCTCTAGGTTTAATTCCCAGTAAGAGAGGTATGGGCATTCACAAACTAAAAGTACACTTATCTTAGGAAGAAGAAATATATCAGTGTACAACAGAGATGCTAGAGATGCATACTCAACTATGGCCATATTCATGAGAGCCAGTTTATAGAACCATCCCAGGCCAGCACAACTTCTTAAGAATATTATTTTATTATGTGTATATGTGTTTTGCTTACATGTATTTCTGTGCATCACTACATTAGTGCCTGGTGCATGTGGAGACCATTAAGAGGTCATCATCAGACTCTGTGTTACAGAGAGTTGTGAACTGCTGTATGGTTGCTGAGATGGAAGAGGAGCAAGTCAAGTATTCTTAATTTCTGAGCCTTGTTTCCAGTTCAAGTCCACACATTTTGATAGTCCTGTCTCATATTTAGGATAGAAACCATTTAGTTTATATTCATAGGGACTATCTTAAAATGTTTTAATTTTATAAACCACATATGTTCATGACATCTAACCAATTAAATTACTCCTTAAAGTGAAAAGTTTTATTCAGTTCCCTTAAATGCTTGAAAAGTGTTTTAAGTTTTTTGTTTTTTACAATTTATTCTTTGTGAGTATGAGTGCGGATACTTTGTGGGAGATATCTTATGGGAGTTGGTTCTCTCCTTCCACCGTGTGGGTTCTGGGGATTAAATTTAGTTAATCAGGCTTGGGGTATGAGACTTCTCTTCCTCCAACAAATTGACACCAACGTGGTAGACTAAATCCATGTAAAACCTGGGAGGGCTTGGAAAAAAACTCTAGTCACACAACAAACAAAGTTGAGCCACATTTTTTTCAGCCGGCAGCTTACAGCAGCAGCTCCATTAAGAGAGGTTTTCCTGATTCAGCAGTAGCAGGAAAAAGCCATGCCGTTTTAAAACGCGGCTCCCTGGACCTTGCTGCCAGTGTGAACTCCGGCTATGGAACATTGAAATGGCATTTGTGGGCCTACTCAGGGTCAGGAGTAAAGTAGCTGAGACCATGCCCATTGCTCAGCGCTCCCGGCCTGGGCAGGTGGCAGAATCAGGTCTACTAGGTGTGCACAGGCAAGAGACAATGGCTCATTCCTGTCTCCATACACAAAGATATTTTCAGGCTGTGCAGTGCTCTGCATGGCAGATTTAGCTATTACTCAGATAAAAAGGGTTTATGTACTGCACGCTCATTATCAGAGTTAAAGTGCTGAGCGCAGCTCCCACCTGACGGTCCCAGAGCTGGCAGTAATGGTACCTCCACCATTTTAAAAGTGGAGAGAGGTAGAGCCAGCATCCAGGGTAGCTGCAAACAAGTTGCTTACCATTTTAAAAGCTCTTCAAGACAGTAAAGAATTATAGATAATGCAATAAGGATAGATTCAGACATAAAAGAACTCTAAATGGGCCACAGAGTTGAATAAATGTACGTTGGCTTGGGAGAGAGAAGAAATAGAGTATAGACATTTGAAAAAGAAGTAAATCGTTAAAAAAAATCTTTAAAGAGACAGAATATGGACAGTCATAGATTAAACGGAATAAAGAAAAATAAGCCACGTAAAGATGGACTATACACATAGAGTCCGGATTTTTATATATTATTGTGTTTTCTTTAAATTTTTGACTGTGAAGGAGCTAACTACTGAGAGACATTTTATTGTATGGACTGCTAAGTTAAACCAACATAAAGGTGTCTTGATTCCAAAATTTGGGTCTAAGGATATGTTGCTTTGGAAAAGAGGATCTTCTTTTGTTTCCACAGAAGATGAGAACCTGTGGACTGTTTCCAGACCAATATGGTTTGATGGACCAAGATCCCCCGAAAGCTTTCTGTGAATACCCCCAAAAAGAAAATACTTTGCCTGATAAACAGCAGGAAGCAGTTTAGAAAAACTAAGCCCATATTTCCAAATACTGATTATAAATATTTGTTTACATTTAAAGGGGATATGCTGTAGAGATTTGCATTGGTATGGATCTTGGTTATTGATAAAAATTTAAGGTCAATTTTGTTATACTGTATATATGTATGCTCTTGATTAAGGTATTGTGTTTGTGCAGCTCATTTAAAAATGTAATGTATTAGATAGTCATCTTTAATAGTCAAGCTTTTAGTCATGATAATTAGGTTTTCTAGATGTACAGAGATGTATTTCAGATGGATAGACATTCTTCAAAGATTTTTTTTTTAAAGATTACAGAATATGGCATTTAAAATGTTTAAGAACTTAGGACTTTTGGTGACAGTGAGACACATCTGCTCCTGGCAGCGCCAAGCTACTTCAAAAGGAAGATGGGCATCAAAGAGGCTTCTTATGGAGTTGGTTAGCCATTGGGCAAGAAAGTGTTCTTGCCTGGACATGCAAGACCCACAAAGAAATGACTGCTAAACTTGCTTAAAGGTGAGACGATCTTTCAGGATTCCTGCTTCATGAGTCTGCCAGACATTCTGCAGGAACAGAAGAAAATGACTGACAAACTGCTAATATATGCGGAACTGTCTTTGAAATTTCCTGCTTCATGGAAAAGTCTGCCAGAGATACTATGGGCCTGAGGCTGAAGATGGATGCCCCGACGGTGTAGAAGAACTTTGGGTGGCTGTCCAGGCAGCAAGATGTCTCTGTCAATTCTAGAGTTTTGGATGTTTACTTGGGTGATAGTATATCCTTCTGGAGTCTTTGATGTAGTTGAAGAACTGATAGTTATAGTTTTCCTCAGTTACAATAAAAGATAAAGTAGATAAAAATATTGTATTTGTAATTCTTATTTGATACCTATTTTGTTATATGTAATTTGCTATGTTGAAAATAAAGCCTTTCTTTTCATTTAAACAGAAAAGGGGAGGTGATGTGGAATTCCCCTGTGTATGCTGTGAATATCATTGGTTAATAAAGGGTTTTGGGCCTGTAGCAGAGCTATAGGGGAGCAGAGCTAGGTGGGCAAAACTAAACTGAATGCTGGGAGGAAGGGCGGAGTCAGAGAGAAGCCATGTAGCCCTCCTAGAGACAGATGCTGGAACTTTAGCTGGAAAGCCACAGCCACGTAGCAATACACAGATTCATAGAAATGGGTTAAATTAATATGTAAGAGTTAGCCAACAAGAAGCTAGAGCTAATGGGCCAAGCAGTGTTTTAAATAATATAGTTGCTGTGTGATTATTTTGGGGCTAAGCAGCTGGGAATCAACAAGAGGCCTCTCTTCCTCCAACAGAGGTAGATAGATAGATGCCTTTAGCCACCATCCTTGAGAATATTTAATATTTCAAAACCTGTAATGCAGTGAAGCTTAAACTGCATAGATTAAAGAAACAAGAGTTCTTTTATTTACATGGAATTGGGTAGAAATGGACCGTCTAATGATTTTCTGTTCAATTACATGAATTTTCTTTTTGCTGTCCGTTATTTTTTCAGAGGCAGTTGGTGTGACCAGTCAGCGACCAGTGTTCTGTCCATTCCATAAGAAGGAGCAGCTGAAGCTTTACTGTGAAACATGTGACAAACTGACATGTCGGGACTGCCAGCTGCTAGAACACAAAGAGCATAGGTAACAGCATATCCTGTTCTGTTGAGATCGGCAGCACACCTTTTATGGACTACCGCTGTTCCACCTGAGTGGAGATTTGTATGTGTTTTGTTTGGCCAGTGGCAAGCTGGCTTTCTCAATTTCAGTTTCTTTTTATTGTGGTCCAGACAGAACATTGAATGTTGTGCATTATATGGTGGTTAGATGCTAGTGTTAACCCCACTGATTGAGAAAAAGACCACTGTCACAGTTCAAAAGCCAAATTTGAAGTACACTTAATTAAAGTACTGGCCAGGTGAATGATTCTGGCCAGTCCATACCCATTCTTGAGAAATGACCCCAAATCACAGTTTACATTGCCTGAAGTATTTGTCATCAAGTCTGATCAGGATCAAATATACCTTCTGATGTACCTCCAGCCTACATCCAATCAGAGGCAAGCGTACGTCCTAACATATTTCCTTCCTGTGACCCTCCTGCTTACATGTGATCAAACATATCCAGTGCAGATGGCTCAAACAAACCTGTGGCTTATTACCTCCCATAAACAATGGCCTCCAGCATTTCAGGAACTGTCTGTCCTCGAACAAGAAGCTTACAGATTAGAGATATTTTTGTTTCATGTACCTTTTAGGCATAGTAATTAAAACTCAAAATGTTTTTAACTATGGCTCTCAAATTAGTTGTACCCTTGTATGCCCTCTGCGCCCATGAAAGAAAGCTAAAAAATAATTTTAAAATATTCCTAAGACATTGCCAAATGTCCTATAGGCCAAAGTCAGCCTACATTGAGATACACTGGCTTACCATACTGTTTATAAAATAACAAGGTTGCTAGTTTCACAAAATTAGGAGACTTTTCTTTGGTAGGGCTTTTGTTTTTGTTTTGTATGTTTGGTTGGTTTTTGTTTTGTTGTTGTTGTTTACGTGGAATCTTACTATCTAGCCATGTCTGGTCTGGAACTATGTAGACCAAGCTAGTCTCAAACTCATAGATAGAGATCTTCCTTATTTTTGTGCCACCATGACTGACTTTTTAAAAGTTCAGTTTATTGTATAGGTATGTCTGTGTTTACTGTATAGGTATGTTGTGTGTGTCTGAGTGCAGGCTCACATCTCACATGTGCCACCTGTTGAGTCATTGGGGAGTCAGTTCCCTCCTTTTGCCTGGGTTCTGTGAGACCTGCACAACAGGTGCTTTTATCTGCTGAGTCATCTCACTGGCCTGACTGCTCTGGTGCTAAAAACTCATCTGGGTTAATTTCTACTTATCTTCTTCCTGGACTGGACATAAACCTTATTAGAGTACAACCTTTGTCTCCTGATATCTCCCTGTCCCCTACTTTATCATATATGAAGGATGATTAATAAAAGCTCAGAGAGAAAAATTGGAGTTCAACTTGAAGGTCAGAAAAGGAAAACAGCCAGCCAGTGGCTCTTACCTTTACCTCAGTCTGAAATGACAATCCTGCCTCCAGGAATCTCAGAATGCGACTGCCTGAGAGCTGTCTCCTATGTGGGGCTGGAATTAAAGGCATGCACACTACTGCCCAGTTTCAGTGGCAAACTGGTGTAGCTACTGGGATTAAAGGTGTGTGTTATCACTACCTGGTCTGTAAGGCTGATCACTGGGGTTGTTTTATTCTCTGATCTTCAGGCAAAATTTATTTATTAATGAAATAATACAAATGAAATGCCACTATATATATATATATATATATATATGGTACATATTATACATATGTACATATTATACACAAGTCTTTACTCTTATTGCCTAAATCAATATTCATTTAACTTTGCTTCTACATATGATTTTAATTACTTCCCATTCCTTCATGGATCTCCTTCATTTCGTTTACTTAAGGGTACTTTATTGAGGCTATACCAGAGATAGAGCTCCCAGATTGTCTGAAACATTTTTCACCTTTTTTATATAACTTTGGCTCTCCTGGAACTCAGAGATCTTCCTGCTTGCTACAGCTGGATTTAAAGGAGTGTACCATCACACCCAGTTTTTCACCCTCATTTACATTAAGAATGTGTTTCTTGGACAGAATTTTAGGTTTGTAGTTACTCTTTTTATACTTCAAAAATATAAAGCTTTCTCTATTTGAGAAAGTTTCTCACTATATAGCTTTGACTATAGATCAGGATGACTTCAGACTTAACAGAGAACCTCCTGCCCCAGCCTCCCAAGTGCCCAGCGCTTTAAATATTTCATTATTTATGTTGAGGGTATACCTGTGAAGGTTAGAAGACAGCTTGCAGAAGTCAGCTCTCAGTATGGAACCTGGGTTTTCTGGCTTAGGGATAATGATAAACCGGATCATGTAGCCTCCTGCTACACTATCTTGCTAACCCTAAAGTTCTTTCTGTAGTGTATACTCTGCCTCTCTTTTCACATGCTTCTCTTCTGTAATTTTCCACAGTCACCCTTTTTGCTTTGTTTTTTGGGTTTTTTTGTTTGTTTTGTTTTTTCTTACAATCAGTGTTCTTGACTTCCAGATTAATAACTACTAAATGCTGTGTCGTGTTATAGGTCACCAAGACTTTTTCAAAAGGGCCTGTATCAAATGCCTTTCCCCATTTATCCCAGAAGAATAATTTTATAGTTGTACAGCAAAGCTGATTACTATTTAGAAATGATCTTGAAAGTGTTTTTTTGGGTGGGTGGGTTGGTTGGTTTTTGGGGTTTTTTTGGGGGGGGTCTCTGTGTAAACAGTCCTGACTTTCTTGGAACTCACTTTGTAGACCAGGCTGGCCTTGAACTCAGAGATCCACCTGCCTCCCGAGTTCCGGAATTCATTGCACTACCCCACCCAGTGAAAGTGTTTATTTGTAGCAAACCAATACCAAAATAGTTAGGCTATTAAGATGTTTACTAAGTTTTGACTGCTTTTTGCTACATCTCTCAGATGGGCTGTATAAATCTCTAAGCTGTAAATGTTGGGTATTTACTACACTCCTGAGTATCTGAAGACTCCCTTCTTGGATGGGAAATTCTGCCTTTTTAAACTTTGTGTGTGTGCATGTGCATGCATTCATGAATACCACATTATATGTATGGAGGTCATGGGACAGCTTATGGGAATTCTTCTCCTGCCACAGGAGTCCCAGGAATCAAAACCAGATTTAACAATAAGCACTTTTATCCACTGCAGCCGTCTTTCCAGCCCATATTTGGATTTTTCATAGGTTTATTTTTTTATACCCTTTATATTATTCCTCTTTCTTTCGATTCATTTGTTCATGTGTGTGTCTTTGTATGTATGTGCATGTGGATTCAGGTGCCCACAAGGGAACACAGTCCTCTGGGATTAGTGTTTCAGTGGTTATGAGCTGCCTCTAGAAGTTCTCTTAACAAGAGTCATCTCTCCAGGCCCATATTCTCTTCCTGTATTAGTTTTGTTTTGGTTTGGTTTTTTAACTTTTGAACTTTTTTTTGTATAGATACTTATATGAAATTATTTGCTTATTATTTCTTCAGATATCAATTTATAGAAGAAGCTTTTCAAAATCAAAAAGGTATCATAGATACACTAATCACCAAACTGATGGAGAAAACAAAATATATAAAGTATACAGGAAATCAGATCCAAAACAGGTAAGTTTATATTTATGAAACTATGAATAAATCCTTTATGTATAGTAAATAAATGTATACATTTCTAGATTTTTTTTAACTCATTGTAAAGTATTGTTAAACTTTTGGATTACAAATAGTTTAGCGTTGGTAAGACTTTTTCAAAAACTTTGGATTAGAAAGTGATTTCTTCACTAATAAAATAAAAATGTATACTAAATAATAGCTTATTTATCTGGTATATATTTATAATTATCTGGTTTTCTAATTTTAATTTTTAAGATTGAAAAAGACAGCTTTGTCAATAACATAGCTATTTTAATATTTGATTATGTACTTAATTACCATTTTTGCGTTTCCTAATATTTGAGGTGCCTCCCCAGTCATCTTTTAGTCACATGGGATACAAGTTTTAGTGCACACTGAGACTGGGTAATACTAAACTTTGATGTACCCTTCTGTTGTGACCAAACATTTCCTTAGGAGGACACAACACAAATGATTCCCCAGATAAGGGAACCCAATACACACACACATATACATACAATACGTGTTTATTTATATACATATATGATATACACGCACACATGTGTATACATGCATACATACACACACACATATATGTAACAATAATAAAATATTTGGAGGACAGGAGTCAGAGGAAGAAGAACCATAAAAATCTAATTTGGTGAGCCAATGCATTTTATTACTTGTGTTTATTTACAAGAATATGGGGAGCAAAAATAACTCAAAGTCAGCTGTGTCACCGAAGCCCACACTAGTATGGGTACAGTATGTTCTCACAAAGAAGAAAGCTTTGAGCACACTGCTCAGCCTGCTGGCAGCTTAGCAGTTTGGAGACTGACTGCCCTTTCCAGGTACCTGAGTTGGTCTAAGCCTTTTTCAGGCAGCTGGGCCTGTTTTGGCTTCTTCCAATAAGTTAGCCTGGTCTCAAGAGTTTTCTTTGCAGCTCCACTCTGTTTGAGGAAAACTCAAAGCTTTTATTGCTTTCTCTGGCAGGGAAAGACTTATTGAACTTGTTCAGTTTCAGGGACTTCCTGAAGCTATTTTGAATTGTTTCTCTTCTTTCCTGCTTAAGGAGCTTCCCTGTAGGATAGAATGTTTCAATCTCCAGAAAGCTATTACACAACACTTTATTCTTTATCTGTTTCTAGATACTACTTATTAAACCTTTTCTGCTCCATGAAAAAGCAACTGCCCCCTAGATTCATATCCCATTTAGGGCACTTACTGACTTTCACATTCCACCTTAGCACACCAAGCAATGTTGTGTCTTCTTTCTCTTATTTCACACACAAATTTAACTTGGTACTGTCCTGAAGTGCCAAGAAGAAAGACCTTGAATAAGAGAGACTGCATCAGCAAAATTGTGTCAGTCTTTGGTGTTCATCTTGCTTAAAACCATCATAATCTATTCTTTCTATCTCCCCACCCCCACCCCGCCACCTTGAAGACAAGATTTCTCTGTGTAACAGTCCTGGCCGACCTGAACTCTCTTTCTAGACCAAGCTGGCCTCCAACTCACTGAGATCTGCCTGCCTCTGCCTCCTAAGTGTTGGGATTAAAGGTGTGTGCCACCACCACCTGGCTCATAATCTTATTATTCTTACTATTTTATGAAACAGATAGGGATGGTATGTTTGTGATTTTGTTTATTTTGTTTTTGAAACAAAGTTTTGTGTGATTTGTTTGTTTGTAGAGTCCTGGCTGTCCTGGAATCTACTTTGTAGACCAAGCTGGCCTTGAATTCACAGAGATCCTCATTGAAAGGAATGGAATCAGTACTGGACTCCCTAAAACCAAGTTCTCAGTACAAAGGAGATTTTATTTGCTCCAGAGGGATAGAAGATTGAATATAAGAGATAAGACAAATGAGATGAACAAGGAGCAAGGGAGGGGGAGGGATATTTGCCCTGGAGGGACTGCCTCTGGATAGAGCAGAGACAATTGTTTCACAAAGATTAATGGCAGTTTCAAGATAATTGGGAATCCCCCCTGTTATGGGGGGGTGTTGAATTTTAATTGGACATGTTAAATAGGTGAGCCAAAGAGGGATTTGATTGCTGGACTTCAATACCTTGATGGCTGTACCTTGGTAATCAGCCTCAGAGGAAGTGGCCGAATAAGGGAGTAGACCTCCCTTGACTAACTTTGGAATCTATCTACTGGTCTTTAGCAAGGCAGAATGGGGGAAGGGTGATGCCTTGCCCAAGCCACGTTTGTGGTGCTCCAGATGACTATGGTTCCTTTATTATGTGTGCTTTTATTTTGGTTGGTTGGTTGGTTGGTTTTTTAAGGCAGTATCACTTGAAGCTTCGACTGGCCTTGAACCTGCTATGTAGCCAACATTTAACTTGAGTTTCTGATATTCTTTCTTATATCTCAAAAGCACTCTACTTACATATATGGGCTCTTTCCTCCTTAAACAAAATAGCGTTGCTGTGTAGGAGGCTTTGGTTTCTGAATCGTGATTATCAAAGAATCTTTAGGTTGTGCCCTTTTCTTTCCCTTTGTTCGTTTCTTCGTCTGTGTAGGGATCGAGCTCAAAGTTTCGTGCAAATGAGGCACTGTCACAGAAGTATGTCTTTAGTTTATATAGTTTCATAGCCTACATGATTGCAGAAGGATTAAAATTATGCTACTAACTGTTATTAATTTGTGTTGAAATATGTGAGTTTTTTCCTTATTTGTTCTATTGAACCACTAAAGATTTTGTTTTGTTTGTATTGTTTTGGTTTGGTTTTTCAAGACAGGATTTCTCTGTAACTTTGAAGCTTGTCCTGTAACTTGCTCTGTAGACCAGGCTAGCCTCAAACTCACAGAGATCTGCCTGTGTCTGCCTCCTGAGTGCTGGGAATAAAGGCGTGTACCACTGCTGCCTGGCTTGAACCACTGAATGAGTTTTGTTTGCTTTGTACACCTACCTGATTTTCTTAATTCTGAAGCAATATTTATTTCAAGCAATTATCTTGAGAATTTACAACAGAATACAACCTCTGCAACTCTTATGTTTTAGAGTGACTGTGAGAGGAACAGGCAGCAAAAATAAAGCTTTGTGTAGTTGTGGCACTGGGTGCATAGTCACCAAATGTCTCCTCAGCTGTTCCAATGTGTAGTGTCTAGTACTGGTTTTTCTTTATGTCCATTTTGTCTCCATTTTTTATAAATAATAATTTTGGAAAAGTTGTTTCATAAAACATAAAATAGTTCAAGTTAGCAAAGGATATGAGTAGGCACTCAGAAAAAAGGAGAAACTGTTAATTAGTGCACAACCAGGCGGTCCCCTAGCTAGTGCTTAAGAGGTGCCTGGCCCTGACTAGAAACTTTCTCATCTTCTTTGTAGTTGAGTGAGTTCACAGAGGCAAAGAAATACAGCTTAAGTTCCTTATACAAGATTGGGTCTTCAAAACAGTTTGACAGATTTGCCTCTTCTGAGAAGACTAAGGGGCTTTTAAAGAGCAAGCAGCCCTAATGAGCAATTTTCTAAAAGTACAACTTCACCAAAGTTAAATTCTAATTAAATCAGGAATATAATTCCGTTTTATTTTCTAGGAGAAACCAGTTAGTAAGCTGTCTATCTTAAAAATCATTGAATAATACTAAGGCATAGCCCCTCAGCTTAGTTTATTTCTATATAATTTAGTATTATCTTAAGGGGATCCCTGTAGGTGTCATGGCAGGGAAACAAACTGCACAGAGGTGAGGATGAAAACTCGGTTCAGTTTGACTATCAAACTGGGTCACATTTCTAGAGTATGATGCCAGGCAATTTATTGCCAGCATATTCAACCCAGTAGAGTCTGGGGAAAAGATTCCAGGCAACAATCAGTGTAGTTCCAGGTGCACAGTAAAGCTTAATGTGTGACTACATAGAAACTCTTTTGCAAAGTACATATGACCAAAGGTTTGTAGCTAAAAGGCCTAGGATCTAGTGTGGTATCTCCCCTCAGGATGGATTCTATTCACCGGGAGCTAAAGATAAAGACCTAGGAAGGGAGAGTCTGGGATAACATTCTGGGGGATTTGGGTGTGGTCTGCCTCTAAAGATAGCAGAGGTTCTCAAGTAGTTAACAGTGTCCACTTTCTTTGAAGAAACCTGCATGATTAATGTTCCTGATTTCCCAGTGATCTGTGCATGCAAAATGCAAAAACTTTTGTGACCCCTAACATTTCCTAAGTAAGCTTATTAATAAATCTGTACTAATTATATTTAAATCAGTGTTAAAGTTTGTTAGTATTTCTTTTCCTTTTCAACTACTTGACTGTTTATTTCCAGACCCCTCTCCCATTTTCATATGTATTCGGAGTATGTATGTATATGTGTGTTTGCGTGTATATGGGCACCTGACATTTGCTGGTGTACATGTACATGAGTACACATGTGTGGAGACTTGAGATTGATGTCAGGGATCATCCTCTGTTGCTCTTGTACTTTATTCATTGAGGCAGGGTCTCTCATTTAAACTCAGAGGTGGCTGATTTGCTAACCAGTTCACTCTGGGGATCCTGTCTGCACTTTCCTAGGCTGCATTACAGGTGGATTTCCACACCTGCCCTGCATTTATGTGGGTTCTGGGGGTCTGACCTCTTGTCCTCAGGCTTATACAACAAGTACTTTTAACTTCTGGGCCATTTAGAAAAGTAAACTAATTGTTAATTGTTGTCTTTTGTTTCTCTGTTCTGGTACGGTGAAAAAATGCCAATTCAGATACCTGAGATGAGAGTATCACACTTACAGAGCAGAACTTGTTCCCATTTATAATTTTGTTTCTTCTTGACTATAAATTCTAGCTGTAGGCTGCTCCCTGGTACTGTCCTTTTAGATCAGCGTATTACTTTTGCTGTGTGACATATTTCTTTAAAAACATGTTCTTTAAAATATACTTACTCTATAAGTTTTGTTTAACTGAATTATTGTTTCTAATGTCTTCTCTTCTAGACAAATTAAATCGATAGATAAAAGATAGAACTTTGAAAGTCTGAAATAATTTTTGGCCTAATTTAGGTATTAAGATAACCAATTTGAATACTTGAAAAATTTGCCATTAATTTTAGATACTCTTGTTTTATTTCATTTCCAGAATAATTGAAGTAAATCAGAACCAAAAGCAGGTGGAACAGGATATTAAAGTTGCCATCTTTACGTTGATGGTGGAGATAAACAAGAAAGGGAAAGCCCTTCTGCACCAGCTTGAGGTGAGTTGAGGGCAGTTCTGTGGACTATGACTCAGCATACTTCCCTTTGTGAGGTGCTGCATTGTGACCACCTGCTTATAGCCCTATCGTACACTAAGGTGTCTTAATCCTTCAATGTATTCTACAGCACTAAGCAAAAAGCCTCACTAGGGATCTCTGATTGTTGACATTCACTGAAGTGACAGCCATTGTATCACCAAGGGGAAGATGTAGTTAAGAATTTTTTTAGAAAGATACATTATGCAAGAGATTTAGTTTTCAAATAGCGTCTTGCAACAAATAATAATGTTCTTATCAATAACAAGTGGTAATAGTGATCTCTTAAGATTATTTACTTTGTCACCTAATGACCTTCTGTCTTTGTTGACTTTGGTACACTCTATGATGCTTGCACAATGAAAAAATGACATATATATTACAGTTCATTGTTAGTAGTACATGGCATTTAGTTAACCTTCTGAGAAATTAGGTAAAATAGGTGTAGTGGTTTATGCCTATAGTTCCAGCATCCAAGAGGCAGAGGCAGGTGGAATTTCTATGAGTTCCAGGCTATCCAGGCCTCTATACTAAGACCTCTGACTCAAAGCAGCAACAAAAGTAAAATAGATAGTGTAGGCAGAGACTGCTCGTTTGTTTCTGGCCACCCGGACCCAAAATAATCACACAGACTATTAATTAAAACACTGCTTCACCAATCACTTAGGCGTATTGCTAGCTAACTCTTATATCTTAAATTAACCCATTACTCTATTAATCTGTGCGTCTTCATATGGCTGTGACCTACCGGGTAAAGTTCAAAGTTCCCAGGCTGCAGCTACCTGGTTTCTCACTGACCGCCTTTCTCTGTGTATAGTCTTTTTTTTCTGCATTTTGTCTGCCCAGGCTATCCTTGAACTCAAAATCCTTCTGCCACATCTTCCTAGATGATGGATTGTAGGCCTGTGCCACCATACCCAGTGGCATTTTATAGTCTTAGTTGTGAAAGCAGCATTTAGGGAGTATATGCTGAAGATAGGATAGTTTATAATTATAGGTAAAAACAATTTTAGAAATAATGTACTATCTTTTTTTTTTTTTTTAAACACTGAAAGATGTGACTTTTGGTCTCTTTGTAGACCTGGGAACCAGACTGACTTCAAACTCATAGGGATCCACCTGCTCCTGCCTCCCATGTGCTGTGGTTAAAAGCTTTAGCCCGCCATGTACCAGCTTGCTCACCTTTCTTAAATTCATCAATAGCAACAGCACAAGTCCACGCAATACTGTATATCACAGTGTATATGGCATGTAACCTTGCCGTATAGTATGTAGTTATTCTTGTAGTATGTCGAGAGAAAGAACTTATGTTCAAGAAACAGTTGAGAAAAAGAGAGTGCTAGTATGTAAAGAATTGTAAGAGAGACGATTAGGAAAACATTCTAGTTCATCTTTAATCATAGTTGACCAGTTGATAATATCTCTATCAGAAAGTCCTGTCCCTGCTAAGAAGCCATGGCTGTTTATAATTCTGCTATTATGGAAATGTTAGGCAGAGCTTTGGATAAAAGGAATCAGTGCCCAGTTATGATAACCATGTTTTTAGGGTTCTGCAGTTGTTTTAAAAATGGGCATATTAAGCAGAATTTGATGTTTTCAGATTTTTACACACATCACTTTAACAATACTCTGGAGTGGTGCCTTGGCTCTGGATACTTGAAGAGTGTTAACAATTAAGGATGAGAGTCTAGAATCTATAAAAATGTACTTGGCCGTCAGTATTCGTTTTGGTGTACTTCGCCTTGAAAATTCCATGATACTTGTTGAATATGCCCCAAGTCTTCATTCCTATTTTTCTGGTTCTGTCCAGCAGATTAATGGATCCTGTTCTATATGCTACCTTGTAAAATCAGGATACTAAACTTCTTAGTCTCAATTTCCAGTTCTTCAAAAAATTCTTCTCCACTCTAAAAATGCACTGCAGTTTGCGGAGGTCATTGCTGCTTTTAGGTAAATTATCTTCTGTCTGAGTCAGACTCAGGGTAGTTGGGACAATGCCATTGACTGTTAGCAGTGCAGCTCTGTGCATTGTCCAAACAGAACTGACCAGGGCAGGTAGTGAGAGTTAAGTTCCAGTAGAAAGCCATGTTATCTGCTCTTCTCTAGTTATGGATGAGGTTTGTATGCTTGTAGTTTTGTTTTGTTTTTTAAATAACACAACTACAGTGCCTTCCATTTTGATTGCTGTCTGTTTTCTAAGTATATATTTTCTGTGGAGAAAGTCAATATTCTGACCCAATTGGGGGGGTGCCATGTTGGCATTTAGCCATTATTTTGTTTTTGTGTAGTACCTTTGAGAATACATTAGAGTGCGTAGTACTTACCTACTGGCTCTTCTAGTAACTCTCAAGACAAATAATTTGATTTTTCTTAAATGCCAAATATGAGATAAGTTTCAGCTATCACCTCTCATGATTCTTGGGTACAGGCTAGTTGCAATTGGGAGGTAGAATCTCTAGAACATGAAACTCTGCATTGGTTAAATCATGTGATGAACTGGTCATTTGAGTAGATAGCTGGATGATTTGTCTGTTTTACTTGTGTGTTTTGAATCTAAATTTTACAATATTATAGCTAATCCGTTTTTCATTTAATTTAGCAATTAAATGTTTTTCATTTAATTTAGCAATTAAATGTTTTTCATGTAATTTAGCAAGATCCCTACTCAGAGACCTGTAGGCAAAAGGTAGAGACAACACGAAGACTATACTTTTATTACATTCAGAGTGATCCTTTGTATTATGAAGGGAAGTGCTTATGATCATTTTGCTTACTGTCAGTTGAATACAGAGTAATTCTTAATCTGAGTTGATTTTCCAAAAATAACCATTTAAATGAATGTGAAGTATTAATTCTGAAATTATTTTATTTGCAGAGTCTTGCAAAGGACCATAGAATGAAGCTTATGCAACAACAGCAAGAAGTGGCAGGACTTTCCAAGCAGTTAGAGCACGTCATGCATTTTTCTAAATGGGCTGTTTCCAGTGGCAGCAGTACAGCACTGCTTTACAGCAAGCGACTGGTAAGATGGAATACTCACTGTCCCCAGGAGAGAGAGCGCCAGAGCCAAGCGGTGGTAGTGCACACCTTTAATCTCACACTCAAGAGGCAGAGGCAGTCAGAACTCTGTGAGTTTGAGGCCAGCCTGCTCTACAGAATTAGTTCCAGGTCAGCCAGGGCTACACAAAGAAACCCTGTCTTGGGTTGGGAAGGGAAGAAAGGAAAGAAAAAAGAATAAATGACTGGATAAGATGGTGCCTGCCATAATCCGAGCACTGGGGAGATTGAGGCAGACTGTCTTGGTTCTACATAGTGAGAGTTCAGACCTACCAGGGCTCCATAGTGAGACTTTGTCTACAAACAAACACACAGATAACCACCCCTCCCCCAAAAAAGTAATGCAAAACACAGTCTATTTACCCTTAATTGCATTTTAGCAATTGAACAAAATACTTGATTTTATAAATTTTTACCTGAAATGGATTTGATGGGATTTAAATTTTAATTTCCTGTTGTCGCTCCTATTTGCCTTTTTCTCCCTTTGTGACATATGAATTCAGTGTAATAATACTGATAATAAACATTTACTGTCACCTGCAGCATGCCACGATCTAATTCTAAGCATTTTCCATGTTGAATTTTACATCATTATTAGATGTAGCTAATTATTTCATTGGACAAATTATGAAAAAAGGCACAGAGGTAAATATCATACCTAACACTGTCACTGTCCTGTAAAGAGCTGTAACAAACCTTACCATTGAATCTGTGATTATCCTCTCAACTTTACACTGGAGCGTATACAGCATATGCTGCAGAATATTGAACAGCCTCATAGAGGTGGTTTAAGATTTGGTGCACTTACTGAAGTGACTGCCACTGCACCTACAGCACTAGCATCTCTGCCCACTGAGTTTGTCAGGGGCCAAGCTCCTTTTCCATTGAGCTTCCAGGGCTGCTTATATTGTTGGTCTCAACTTTGGTTTGAAAGCAAGACTATTACTTAGAAAGTCAGCAGATACTTATATTCTTAAGTAATAAAATTCCACTTCTTTTGTCCTTTATTCTTTGGAACCAAGTGGCAGAGGTAGTACATATGTGTTACATAAGTTTTACTTATTTAAATTAATAATTACTTTAATAATAAATATTTATGAATAATATAAGACAGGTCTCTCAAAGTGTGGCTGAATGCTATTATAATACTTACATATTTCTTAAATTATTCCTAATTATTCATAATTAACAGTGATTAGTTGTTTTTACTGCTTCTTTAAGCAAAAATCTATATAGTAATTTGTAATTACATTGTATTACAATTACATTTGTATTACAAATGTAATAACATTTGTAATTAATTTTTTTTTGAAAATTAGTCTTTGACCTTTAGCATTATCTACCTATTTTCTGCTGGTACTCTATTTCTACATATTTGACTTTTGTTGTTTTGTGATATGAGATCTTTGTGGTTTGATATGAGATCTCGTGCTGATTTAAGTTACAGTGTTATTACTAAGTATAGCCTATTTTATACTTTATTCTTGTTTTAGATGGCAGAAGTTTTGTTGTAATGTTTACTTATTGTTTGTTTGGTTTTGTCTTTGTTTTATTTTTCTCTGCTAAATATCATTCCAGTGTTTATGAGGTTGATATATGAAAGTATATAAATAGACTGGAGTTTCTGCCCTGCCCAGTCCCACAGCTGTTTAGTACCAACAAAACACACAGAAGCTTATATTAATTATAAACTTATAATTATAATAATTATACATTATTAGCTTGGGCTTATCATTAACTAGCTCTTACAACTTAAATCAAACCATAATTCTTATCTATGTTTAGCCACGTGGCTTGGTAACTTTTATCAGTGAGGCATTCTCATCTTGCTTCTTCTGTGACTGGCTGGTGGCTGCAGACTGAGCCTTTCCTCTTCCCAGAATTCTTCTAGTCTGATTGCACCACCTATACTTGCTGTCTGGCTACTGGCCAATCAGCATTTTATTAAACCACTGCAAGTGACAAGTCTGTACAGGATACAAGAGCATTATCCCACAGCAATGTAGATCTATAAATATGTCTATCACTATTTATCCATCAGTAGACACATAAAGGTGTGTACACACACACACACACACACACACACGCACACATATATAAAATTTTGCACATGCATCTATCAATCAGTGGACATATGTTGTTTTTCTATCTTTACCATCATGAAAAATATCATAAACATGGAAGGCCAGAAATTTCTGCCATGCTTTTCAGTTCTTTGGGAATATATATAGAGAGCTTGCCAGGCTATATAGTATTAGTTTTAATTGTTTGAAGAACCTCCATGCCATTTTCCATAATGGCTATACCAATTTACATTCCCACCAGTCTCTAACCCTCACCAGCACTTACTGTGACCATTGCTTAGCTAGCAGCTGTAGTTCCAAGCATGATATGGTAAATCCTTGTGATTTTGATTTGCATTTCATTCACTTGTTGGCTTGTGGGGTTCATCACCTGTTCATAGACCTGTTGAACAGTTTTTTAAAGACTTTTTTATAATTGTGTTTATATGTAGGGATATGCACATGTGTGCAGGTGTGGTGAGAGCCAGGGGCATCAGATTCCCTGGAGTTATTTGCCACATGAGCCACCCAACATGGGTGCTAAATAGTCTTCTTAACTGCTGAGTCATCTTCAGCCCCAGGGTGTATATGTGTGTGTTTGTCTGTTTGTCTGTCTCTGTGTGCAGTTTGCAAACTTCCCAAACAGGGAACCTTTTTGCTTAATTATTTTTTGACTATGCAGAAGCATTTTAATAGGATTTAGCATTGTTTATGTCTTCTATTTTAGTTAGTTCATCTTTTTATAATTGGAAAAAGAGACAGAAACTGGCTAAGCCCTATGAAATGAGAGAGTCTGTTCAGAAGTCCAATCATAAAATCTTGAAATATTTAAACTTCATATTACTTTCTTAAAGTTTCTCTTGTCATTTGTTAAACTTTAAATCTGTGCTTTATTTAGAAGGAAGGCAGGAAAAATTATGTTAGTAGACACTCAAAAAATGAAACTGTCATTTGTAATATCAGTGAGTGTTTCTTTGCTGCCAATGATTAGGAAAGTATGCAGGAGCAAGTGTGACAAAGATGATTCAGCTCCTGCGCCCCCCCCCCCAATGATCAAGGACCTTTTTCCCCTTTGAGTGTCTAGTTCTGACCCTACACCAGCTCCCTACTCTTACCTGCAGTACCCAGAGCATGGTGCTCTTCTGATGCTTCACTGAGATCCGTCTCTCCCCTGAGGCACATCCGTTTATCTTTCTGTCCACCTCCACTCCACCAAAACCCAAACTTTTTGCATTAAAAAAATTTTATTCCTTATTATGATGAATAATTAGCTAGATTTTTCATTGTACATACACTTGAATTTGAAGCACGTTTAGTAAAATCTCAGAAAAATTGGGGTTCAATCTGAAGATCCGAAAAGCAAAACAACAAGCCATTGGCTCTTACCTCAACTTCAGTCCGAAATGATGATCCTGCCTCCAGGAATCTCAGAGTAAGACTGTGTTTGAGAGCTGTTTCTTCCCATTTTATAATCCTCTCTAGGGATGGAATTAAAATCATGCATCACAGTTGTAAGGAGAGGGCTGCTTGTTTGTCCCAGCTGCCCAGATAGCTTATACCCAAAATAACCACACAGAAACTGTATTAATAAAAACAGTGCTTGGCCATTAGCTCTAACTTTTTATTGGCTAACTCTTGCATATTAGTTTAACCCATCTCCATTAATCTGTATACCGCCATGTGGCAGTGACTTACTGGAAATTCTAACCAGCGTCCATCTCAGGCAGAGGATCCATGGCTTCTCTGACTCAGCTTTCTTCCTCCCAGCATTCAGTTCTGTCTTCTCCGCCTACCTAAGTTCTGCTGTATCAGGCCCAAAGCAGTTTCTTTATTCATTAACCAATGAAAGCAACACATGAACAAAAGAATCTCCTATACCACATCACTATGATTAAAGCCATGCACCACCTGGTTTCTATGGCATACTAGAGTGGCTACTGGGATTAAAGGTGTGTTTCCATTACCTGGTCTGTAAGACTGACTAGTGGGGCTGTTTTACTTTCAGATCTTCAGGCAAGCTTTATTTATTAAAATACAATTGAAATGCCACTACATAAATTCATTCTAAGTTCTTGTAGGTCTGAAGAGATGAACAGGTAGATAGACTTATTGAACCTTTAGTTATTCTTTGTACTATCTAGACCTTACAGCTCTTAATATTGATTATCTTAAGTACATCAGGAGTTTTGTCAAGTGTAACAGCTCACGGTTTAGAGAGATAATAAAGCAGGTAAAAATCCTAAGTATTTAACACATGACAAGGAGCCAAGTTTGACTATATCTGATATTACTCTTAGAACTTTCTGTTACCTGTTCAGCAAATGTTTAAATAGGTACTTGATTTCTGAAGTATAAATAAAGCTCAATATTAAATAGCTGGCCATCTCGCCAGCTCCAGTGCGCATATTCATATTTGTTTTTCTCACAAGAAACTCCTTAAATGACCACCTTTGATACTAAAATTACTAGGTTTGTATAGTTTGTCTCTAGGAGAAAAAATACAGTTTTAAAAAATGAAAATTCCTGTGTCTTCCTGACATGGAGGAATCAGTCTTATCCCTACTACATCCATAGGGATGTAGTAGGACTAGGACTGGGGATCACCCAGAAGCATGGCCCAATAGTTAGAGCTGTGACAAGGTATCCAGAAGGTTGGACATTCTGATTTTATTTTGGTTCACAGTTCCATCAAGATTTTAACCACATTGGCAGCAACCAAGAAGCAAAGTACGTACTGAGTTTTCTGTATATGTTTAGTTACAGATAGGTATGTTTGTGTGCTCTCCATACCTTAGCCTGCTATCCTGGTTTCAAAGTGCTTAGGAAGAAGAAGGTAGTGCAGAGTGTACAGAGTATCATGCTGTACCAGAAACTAGACAGTACTCAGAATGGAAGGAACATGTCAGAGGAACCTGGCCAAGTGTTTGGATTGATGGTAGCCTAAATCAGGTGCTTTCTTAGTTTAGAATTTACTGATTATATTAAATCTTTGCTTTACTTTAGGTCACACTGGAGTGCGTCTAGAACCTTGTGTCTGCATCATGCTTTCAGAAAAGATCAATAATAATGTATTTAGGGGAGGTTGAGTGGGTGCTCGAGCAAATAATTATTAAAAGTTGAAGATTCTGGGTGAAGGAAATGAAGGGATTATTTTTAGCAGACTTTTAACAGTTTTAAAATTATATAAATATAAGTTATTAAGTGACTTTGCAGAGTTGAACATATTGGAACCCTTCTATACTGTAAATTAGTATAACTGTGATTAAAAACAGTGAATGTGTTCCTCAAACAAAGGTAAAAGTAGAACTATTAATACAAGCTAGTAATCTGAGTTTTGGGTATAGATCCAAAGCAGATAAAGTTAATACATTGTATGTTACCTGCAATGTTACTGCTTACAACCAGTACTGTTCATTATAAAGAGCAAAAGCTTATTCAACCCATGGTTCTGGGGACTGGAATGTGGTATGTATATTGAAATGTGGTGTTCAGGGGCCTGCATATGATGAAGGCCTTCATGTTGGTGGAGAGACTGTAATGTTCCAAGATAGGAAAAGGCATCATTTAACAAGGACATACATGTGTCATCTAAACTGGCTTTCTTCCCAGTTCTCCTATCAAGTCCTACGTTCAAGGGGATTGATTCCATTAATCCCTACCTACAGTACTTGTTGACTTACAGTAGGAATTTAAATTTCAACATATTTTGGTGATAGTTTTCATATGAACCATAGCAGACTGTCAGTTGTATAGGATGAACCTGGAGAGCATTTTCTATGTGATATGAGAGGTAAAGAACACCTCCTACACTACCTCACTTGTATATAGACCATGACTGCAGAGATGTTTAAAGAATGAGTAAATTAGGTAGCTGATGAATTTAGATCCTGTCTTTCTAAGAAAATAATTAAAGTGAAAAAAATTTGTAAGGTTAACCTCGTTTATTTCATAAAAATACATGTTGAAAAAAATACATGATACTTTTTTCAGTGGTTGTGCTTGTTTGTGGTCCAGGTTGGCCTTAGATTTACTATGTAGTCTGAATCTCTGCTCTTCCTGCCTCCAGCTCTTAAATGCAGGGATTAGATATGTACCACAACACCCAATTTATATAGTACTGGGAAACGAGCCCACAACGTCTCCTGCATGCTAGGCAAGCGCTCTACTGCTAGAACTACAACCTTAGCCCCCATTTTTACTCTTAAATATTTACTGCATTTAAGAAAATAAGAACATTGGGCAGTACAAGTTGGTTTAACATTTCATGAGTATGATTTATAGTCAGAATTGTTAAAGAGTAAGAAAAAGTAAGAAAAGGAGAACATGGTACATGTTGTGTTATCTGCTGTTAGCACAGCGCAGTTTCCAAAGTGCACTCATACATGATAGTCAAAATTTATTATAATTATTTGAAATTTTGCAGTCATGTGGAGAAAATTTACTTATTTAACAGCTACTTATTCAATATTTCCATCTGCCAGACAACATCTGAGTTTTGAGGGACTGTAGTAAAAAACAAATTCTGCCCTTAAAGAGCTCCATTTAAATGGTGTGGAGAGGAAGTAGTAAAACTTACAGTGTTGAGGATGGTCCCGAGAACACAAGGAATCTGGAGTAGAGAAAAGCTGCAGCAAGCTGGATGGTGAAGAGAATGCTTGGAGAAAATTGAGTGCTGCACAAAAACAGAAGAGGCCAGAGGCTGAGCATCAGAACCCTGCAGACAAGAGCTGACTACAGCATGCATGATGATGAGGTGACAGGGCAGAGAGTGAGCAAACTAGGAAAGTACCAAAAGGCTTATTACGACAGTTAGCACAGAAATATATGTGCAACATATAAACAGCCTGGATTTAGGTAAAAGCAAGGAAAGTGAGTTGATGTTTTTTGTGACGTGTCCTTAATTCTAAAACTTAGATTTTGGTTAGCACTCCAGTTGGTGCCATGAACCTGGGAGAGTGGGGCATAAATATAAGGCAGACTAAAGTCTCATGCAATAGCCAACGTTATTCAGAGCATCAGACAATTTTTACTGTAAGGGTTAAGAAGCGTTGCACGAGTAAGGTGTTTAGTTTCAAGAACAAATCACACTTGGCAAAAACACATTCTTCCATAGAGGCACGTGAATAACAAGTTAAGTAAGCTCATTCCTATCTGCTATACCTGGGAGGAGAACAGAAAACATTTCAAGAACAGTTCTGTATTTTGAAAAAACTGAGGTCACAAGACTCATTTGTCTGTTTTCTCACAAGCTTTCAGAATTCTCACATGACTACATTCTTGGGCTGTGCTCTGACAGTTTTAACTTGCTACTAAGATACTTTTTAGCTCAATAAGCAATCCAGCTGAGTCATATCACAGAATAGTAACATTTGAACAGAAAATTTTCTGTGATCCTCTTTAGAGACAAGGTCTCTGTGTGTTCTGGAATTACATAGACCAGGCTACCCTCAGCTCAAAAGATCCTCCTGCCTCTGCCTCAGGAGTGCTGGGATTAAAAGCATGCACCACCATGACCATTTTTGTAATCCACATATGATTACTTGCACATGTAACAGAAACTGTTTTAGCTATTCACTGGACATTATTTACCCAAGAAACATACTAATGTTGTTTCTCTGCTTGCTTCTAGATTACATATCGGTTACGGCACCTTCTTCGTGCAAGGTGTGATGCTTCTCCTGTGACCAACAACACCATCCAGTTTCACTGTGATCCTAGTTTCTGGGCCCAAAATATTATTAACCTGGGTAGGCCATTATATGCATTTTCTCTGTTTGACTATTTTGGTGCAGAGCTCTCATTGATTTTTGACATGTTACTGAATATAACATCCCCATCCATTATCTTGCCTTACAGCCACACTTTTCCAGTATGTCATTAATATATTCATGTGGTAACACAGATGCATGAATATATACATACTTGTTTTGAGATGATATGTATGAATGTTAGCTTATAGGGTATCTAAGTTAGGAATTTAGGAGTACCTCTCCTTCCTATAGAATCCTGTTTGTGTTTTGGGTTTATTTTATTTTATTTTATTTCCCCAATCTTTTTTTTTCAAGACAGGGTTTCTCTGTCCTGGAACTAGCTCTTGTAGAGCAGGCTGGCCTCGAACTCACAGAGACCAGCCTACCTCTGCCTTTCAAGTGCTGGGATTAACCAGCCCAATCTAGTTTTTGGGTAATTTAACTTTACAAGCACAAGCTTTGTAGGTGAGAACACAGTACCCTACCCCTACCCCAACCCCAACCCTCAACCCCCAACCCCAATGCTTGTCAGAACGTTGGACAGCAGTGTAACTAAAGCCTCTAGTGGCTCAATTGTTCATCTTACTTACAGACTTTTTCTCTTCCTCCCTTGCGTTCCATTTTTGGGGTTTGTTTGGGGTTTTAGATCTTTTCTTTACATGGTCAGGTTATAAATTGTGTGAATGCAGAGACAGCGGCCAGGGGAGAGGGGTTGTAAGTAATTGATGGGGAACATACAGTCTGAAGTATTAGAGCTCAAAGAGTCAGAAAACAGCATCTTGGCAACATTAGGAAGCAAATAATCCTTGCAAACAGTGCAGTCAAAAGTTACCACTAAGCTTTCTTGTTGCTCTTTTAAATGAATGAAAATATTCTTCTTGCTCTTCAGCTTCAGCACTGCAAATGATACAAAGAAAAGCTCAAAAGTTCCTTAGACATTGTTTCTCAACAGCCAGTATTTCCTTTGGCATCTTAGGTTTCTGGATTTGTTTTAGAATTGTCAGTCATGGTTGTTCTCTCTCACACACCCCCCAAGATTAGATTATATGTGAGAAAGGAAAAAGCTGGAGGGGGGAGTCATTGCTTTCATCACGTTGTACAGTGGGCAAAGAAGAAATAGGCTCAGACGGATGTCATCCATCTGATAATGACCTCATACAGAGCAACAGAAGAATGATGCAGGCCAATCTGAGACGTGTACATAGCAGTTTGCTTATCAATATATAGCCAATATCTGGACTCAAACAACTTACTAAAAGAAACAGCTTTAGAAATAGAAAGTATGGGATAGGGAGATGTCTGATCTTGAAAATCTTACTATTTTTTTAAAGAATTAGTATTTTTTCATAAAAAATTTTATATGGTAAATTCACGTAGAATATACATAAAAAACCTCATTGGGATCCTCTATTTTTTAATAGTTTAGAGAAGTCCTGCATTCAAAATTCTTCGTCAGTTGAAGTCCAACTCAGTAACCATGTAAAATGTGGTGTTTTCAACAATTATCAAACCTTTTTATCTTGTTTCTTTCTCTTTAATTAGGTTCCTTAGTAATCGAGGATAAAGAGAGCCAGCCACAAATACCTAAGCAGAATCCTGTCGTGGAACAGAGTTCACAGCCACCAGGTGGTTTACCTTCCAACCAGTTATCCAAGTTCCCAACACAGATCAGCCTAGCTCAGTTACGACTCCAGCATATGCAGCAACAGGTAATGGCTCAGAGGCAACAGGTGCAACGGAGGCCAGCACCTGTGGGTTTACCAAACCCTAGAATGCAAGGGCCCATCCAGCAACCTTCCATCTCTCATCAGGTAAATTTGGAAGCAGGCCTGTCCTAACTTAGTTAACTGTAGTGTGATTGTGTTCAGCAGCTTACAGTTACCAACACCCCCACACATTTAGATATTAAAAATTGACTGCATTAAAGGATCCTTGATCTAACCCCTAGTTTATAGCTCAACTCTAAACTGATTTATTTGCTTGCTATTATCTATTTTCAATCCCCATGCATTGTCCTCCAGTCCTAGCAAGGGATAAATGTTTATGTTCCCAAATAACTTAGGCCTGTGAGGGATGAGAAACAACTGTGTACCTCTGATTGCTGTATGGGCACATGAATCTCTTTGGAGGTAGTATTTAGAAACCCACACTGCATTCTAGAAACTAGGGCAATGTACAGTAGAGGAAGTCAGGCAGCCTGTTAGAATCCTTCCTTTCAGCCTTTTACATTTTTCCTGAGCAAATCCATATACTATTCCAATTCTTACTAGATGTGTAATTTGTCATTTTTCAATGCTTTTCTTTTTTGGCATGTTTATGCATTGTATGATGAACAAGCATTATCTGTGCATGTCTTCATGCACACATGTATAGGTAGCCATGCACATGTCATATGTGGAGGCCTAAAGTTGACATCAGTATCTTCCTTTATTTCTATCCACTTCACTTACTGAGGCATAGTCTCTTGCTTTGCCCAGGGACCTCACTGAGTTAGCTAGTCCAGCTAGCCAGCTTGCCCTAGAGATCATCTGTCTCTACCTTCTGGGTACTGAGATTACAAGTTGTCCTTCATGCCTACTCTGCTGTTTTATATGGGTTCTGATCTGAACCACACTCAGCAAGTGCCCAATTCACTGAGTCATCTCTCCAAGCCTTCCAATCCCATTTTGATTCTGCGTACTTTTATTAAATAGTTTAGCCAATCCTGTTTAGGTTAGATATGGACATACCTAGATGAGTAAAAGCCTGGTAAGGAGTTCATCCAGCTCTTTCATAGAATTTACAACTTTTAGTTAATTTTATATTCTCCCTGTTTGGACAGGGGTTTGTAATGATTTTGGTAAATGGCACAAATGAACTGGAGTTTCATAAAAGTCAGTCTCATGGACAGAACTATGCTAAGAATTCTCATTACATTTAAGAACAAAGCTCAGCTCAGAATGTCTTGACAACAAAAACAGAAAGGAAACAGGGATAATACAGATGAATAACTGATAAAAAAAGAAATATTAGTTAATTAGGGGGAGAAGTTATTTTATTAGTTTACTAATACTAGGATATATAATGTGGTTCTTTATGGAACAATATCTAAGTGACATAGCCTTTTGAATAGCAATTTAATAAACATTAAAGTATCTTTCAAAGAGTTCTTCAACCCAATTGAGAGTTACAGACATTCATGCTTTTGTTGTTTTTTGCTTATTTGTGGTGCTGGGACCCTAACATGCTAAAACAAATGTTCTACCACTAGTTTTTAACCAGGAAAGGAGTTAATCCATCATCCTAATAAAATGCCTTTTTACTAAGAAAGCAGCTGGATGGTGGCAGCGCATGCCTTTAATCCCAGCATTCGGGAGGCAGAGGCAGGCAGATCTCTGAGTTTGAGGCCAGCCTGGTCTATAAAGGAAGTTCCCAACCAGCCAGGGCTCTGCAGAGAGACCCTGTCTCTAAACCTCCCCCTCCCCCCAGTTTTATCTGGGTTTTAATAGTCTTTTGGGCTTGTCAGAAATATTCTCCTAAATGAACCCAGCTATAGCGTGGCAGTTCAGGAAATGTGTGGACTACTCCCCTATACCTTGCTCACATGTCAGCATCTCAGTAGTAGGCAGGGTTAGCATTTAGTCCCAGTGCTCTGGCACCAAATGTCATTTTTGGTTGAATTACTATGTTGACCAGTTACTGAGAGGATGAAGCTATGGTGGCAGAAAGCTATCTCTTCTCCCTGAGAAACCATTTGGGGGTTTTTCATTAAAGTTTAGAAAATCTCCACTATAATTCCTCACTATTTTCTACTTGTTTTTTTTTTTTCATAGTATAAAACCCTCATGTCATAAACTTTCAAGGAAAATTAAAGAGTTGTTAGGGTTTCTGGCTTGTTCTCTGTGTAGTTTACCACTAATATTGTTTCTGCTCCTCCCCTGTGGAATTTCAGTTGGTCCAGAAACTCCATAAATCTGTTTTTCACGGGTTCTGTAATGTAGTCTAAACTAAGGGAGAAAGGGGGAAGGAAGCGGTTAATTTAGAGTAGGGGAGTAATTTAAAAAGTAGGAAAAACTAGCAGGGAGGGCAGAGCTGCACTTTATGCCTTCACAATGTCAGAGTTTGATGTGTTGCTCCGTGAACTTTATAGATGGTAAGGACTTGTTTCTCTGTGAATGTGGGGAGAAGTATTCCTCTCTAAGAAGTTCTGATCATATACATTTATGGTATCTTAAACAAAGAAGCAGCAATTTCTGACTGTAAACACAATTGAGTGATCGTAAATAGACTTGCATGAGCGCACGCACGGGGTTTGCTAAGACTGCTCGCAGGTTGCTTCCTTACCCCACCCCCTCTACCAGGAAAGCTCCCTTCCTTCCTCTTTGTCCTCTTTCCTTCTGCTCACCCCATCCTTCCTTCCCCAGTCACTGTTTCCCCTTCCCCTTTTAAAAATAGATTACTGCCATCCTCCCATTGCTTCTTGTGGTCTTAGTGTGGCAGAGCTGCTAGCCTTTGGGATTTTATACAGGAAAGATCTGGGCCCCTCTTTAGGAGGCCCTTGTTACTGCAGTGCTTTCATTTCTTTCTTCTAGCATCCGCCACCACGTTTAATAAACTTTCAGAATCACAGCCCTAAACCCAATGGACCAGTTCTTCCTCCTTATCCTCAACAGCTGAGATACCCACCAAACCAGAATATACCACGACAGACAATAAAACCCAACCCCTTGCAGATGGCTTTTTTGGCTCAACAGGCTATAAAACAGGTGTGTATTACTTCTCTGTGCAGTTGCTTCTGTGCTGGTGTTTCTTTGTGTTTCGGATTGTAGGAACTTACAAATGAACTATAAGAGATGAAGGTCGCTTGCTTGCCTTTTTAAATGAATAGAAATTACAGAGTGTACCAAGAAACAGATCTGTGGAGACAGAGGTACAAAAACACATCTCAGTGCTTTATAGTCAAGAAGTCCTTGCGTACTCTGTTAAATCAGGCTCTGAGTTAATATCCTCAGGTTTTAATACTATTTAAAAATTCATACCTGTTCTATTTCATCATTATAAGTAAAGGTTTAAATTGTTGCTTGGCATCAAATTCTATTTATTTTCCTAGTTTATGACCTTGCCAAGTACATTATTTTTAGATCTCACTCCAGCTTTAAAAATATGAGCACCACCAGGCGATGGTGGCGCACGCCTTTAATCCCAGCACTCATGAGGCAGAGGCAGGCGGATCTCTGTGATTCTGAGCCAGCCTGGTCTACAAGAGCTAGTTCTAGGACAGACTTCAAAGCTGCAGAGAAACCCTGTCTTGAAAACCATTACATACATACGTAATACATAGAAACCCTGTCTTGAAAAGCCATTAAATACATACTTACATACATACATACATAGATGGGTACCTTGCTGAGTTATTCTAAAGTACAAAAAATACCCGGCGCATTTCAAGCATTCAACTCCTCTTATTCCACCATTATTAGATTGTATTGGGTAAGCTATTGCCTTCTACCAGTGACCAGTACCAAGGAGCTGAGGCTGAACTCATGAGTCATAGAACCAGGGACTTCATGCTATTCAGCACAAGAGTGCTTCTGCTGTCATTCTGTGAAACTTTTATTTGAATGGTCCAGCATACAGACTACAAAGCAGGGACAGAGAAGTATACAGGGTAGGGTATTTCTCATCACTGTCATCAGCTGTGCTCATGAGACAGATGGTCTCAATGCCATTTTGGGACTATTTACTAAGCTGCATTCGTAAGGGGATAGAAAACATCTTGGCATTCCTACCAGGGGGACAAACAAAGTTCTTTGGAAGCAGAGTACACATAGCAGGATGGTATTGGGAAGGCTATTGTATTCATGCTTCAGCAGATAACTTTTTTTTCTTAAATATTTTCTGGACATAAATGAGTAAATGAACAATTAAACCAGGACAAATACTTTAAGAAATATGATTATGTATTCTTAAACTTTGTAGAATCAGGTTTACAAATGTTACGTACTTTTTTTAAAAGTTTACTTTGTGTGTGTGACTGTCAAAGATGTAGAGATAGGACAGTGCTCTTGGCACAATTGCTGTTTGAGGTCAGAAGACGTACTATAGGAGTCTGTTCTGTCCTTCCACTGTGGATTTCAGTGATCAAGTTGTAAGCCTTGGCAGTACCTTTGTGTACTGAACCACTGACTTCAGAAATTAGTTTTATGCATAAATTCACTAAATTGTAACGTGGTCATGTAATAGATACTTCGTGACTAGTAAGAAGCTAACACGTTACAGAATTTTTGTGAGATAGTATCTCATTTTTGTATATGTTCTTATCTTATACATAGGGGAAAAAAGTAGAAAGGTATCCAACAACTGTGATTCATTATTCTTTGAGGGGGAGGAAGAACAGGTGTATAGGGATGAGAAAATTGTTGAATGTATAGGTGCTGAAGATGACATTCACGCTCAATTTTATATATTTCTATATGTAGTTCTCATAGTTATGTATGTAAGATTTTTCAAAACATGTTTCAGAACATATAGTGTGATCCATATATCACTGATTATGTGTTTGGGAAGTTTTTCTGTTGAATAGCCTTGGGATAGCATTCAGTCTGCACCCACCCCCATATTTTATTCTGAAAATTTTCATGTTTTTCAAATATACCAAATATTGAGCTATAGGGAACATCTCGTTCCCCTTGGTACATACTAACTGAATGCCCTTTTAATCTAACTATCATCTGTACCTTATTTTGTGTAGGTTTTATAGCAACCAAACAGCATGATTCACATTTGTACCTTTCAGCATGTCTAGCATTATCTTTGTGTTTATCTTAACTTCTAATTTGAATGAGAAGACTTTTCCTCAGTAAGACTTAACTACCTGTTTATATGTTAAAAATAAGAAAGAGGAGTATAAAAACCTGACAGCCCTATTTGTGGATCTTTTATTTTTTTTGGCATTTCATGTAGGGGAAAAAAGAAAATATATGTTTTAATTCTCCAGCTTTACTTTGAAGGTGCTCTTTGTATGTTTATTGTTTCTTGTCCGTTTCATTTTCTGGTATATACTAAATATTCTCTGCCAGAAAAAAAGCTTACTTAACGTTTTGATCTGATTGACATGTGTGTGTGCACACACGTGTTTTTTCTCTCACTTGTTCTTTCCATTACAATAACATTTGAGCTGAAGTAATAAATAATAAATTGAGCTGAAATTTCTGTCTTCCATACCTGAGTGACTAGTTACACTAATCTTTCTTTCTTCTCTTCTTGGTACTCCAGTGGCAGATTAGCAGTGGACAAGCTCCGCCCACAACTGCCAGCAACTCCTCCTCCACTCCTTCCAGTCCCACAATCACAAGTGCAGCAGGGTACGATGGGAAAGCTTATAGTTCACCCATGATTGATCTGAGCGCACCAGTGGGAGGGACTTACAATCTTCCGTCTCTTCCAGATGTAAGTTTATGGAAAAGCTATACTAATAGCTTCCTTTGAAAACTGTCCGTGAATCTGGATGCCGTGTAAAGTGTGGGTTTATTGATTTACCAACTATTTTTGAAAGCTTACTTTTATTCTTTAGAAATCAAATATGAGTAAAATTAGAAATTATGAACACTTGGGCATACAGAAGGATGTTTTTCTGGGCTCTGACATTAAAGATGTTTGTAGATGTTGCATCATAGAATCAGGGCTGGGAAGGGAGGGAAGTAGGATCAGAGAACAGACTGGGATTTTGGTCTGTGTCTGACTGGAGTGTGGACAGTAAGCCTGGAGTGAGTTCCAGAAGTGTAAGACATAGAAGAAGCAGGCAGAGTGAGTTCCGGAAGTGTAAGATATGGAAGAGGCAGGGATTCCCTTAGCATCGGAACAGCAGACGTGTCTGCTTGAGTACATCACCACACGGTAGTGCTCGGTCCTTGCATGTTTAAATTAAGAAATGGGTCAATCCATAGGGTCTTTAACTTTGACAAGTGACTTTTTAAGAAGCATAAGATTAAGATAATAAATAAGATTTTTAAGAATCTAAAGGCAGAAAATGTAGTGTTCTGTTGCCGGTTCTCCACATCTTCGTCATTTGTTTTCTATTTTATTTTTTTAAATTTTATTTGTTTATGTGTACAGGTATTTTTCCTGCATGTATATCTGTGCACAGGAGTGCTTGATGTCTTTGGAGGCCAGAGATGGAATCAGATCCCGAGACTGAAGTTAAAGATGGTTGTGAGCTACCATGTGGGTGCTGGCATTAGAACCCCAGTCCTCTGGAAAAGCAGCCAATGCATTTTTTGTTTTCCCCTGCAAGGTTAGGTAATCTCAATGTCATGGTGTATCCACAACCAAACTTGAAACATTAACATTTTTGAAGTATTTTACACTTCAGAAGGAATTATCTGTAATATTACAAACGAACTTTTCAAATTTCTTTGATTTTTTTTTTTTAAATCCAAGTTGGTCAATTATTATTTTTTAGTAATTGAGAGTCATTTCAGTTTTTACAATGCATATATTCTAAATGGGGTGAATATACTTTTTTCATCATACTTTTATACATCAGACAGGCAAACTTAGTCTAAATTTTATATTTTATCTTAGTTTTTGGATTATTCCACACTATAAGTTGTTTTCGTTACATTAAGAAACCCAATCCTTTATGCACCATCTGGAAATTAGTAACTAAAGTAGTGCCTAAGAATATTAAATACAAAGGAGCTTGTCTGCGTTCTATCCCCCACCTCCCACCACCATAGAAGAGAGAGTCCACAGAAAATGAAAATATTCTTCCATATTATTTCATTATGCACATTATACCTTGGAAGTTTTCTTATAAATTGAAAGTAGTTTTGGTTTGCAAAGTTAATTTGTATTGAAATAATTTATTCTCTTGGAAGATTGATTGTTCAAGTACTATCATGTTGGACAATATTGCAAGGAAAGATACAAGTGTAGATCATGGCCAGCCAAGACCTCCGTCAAACAGAACGGTGCAGTCCCCAAATTCATCAGTGCCATCTCCAGGCCTTGCAGGTAAAACCACCTTTTGGATTTGTAAATGTTTTAATTATTAATAATAATTTTTAATTATTAAAAATAATGTTTTAATTATTAAAAATAATGTTTTAATTATTAATAATTAAAAGTTTCTCTCTGCCCCATTTTTTAAAATATCATTCTAAAAATGATAATGGCAACTATATCTTGAGGTTTCCTTTCTATATATGTTTATTTTATGTGTGTGTATATTTCCACCTATATGCCATAGTACATATATGTAAGTCAGAGGACAAAGTGGCGTTTTTCTCCTTCCACCAAGTGGGCTTTCAGACTCACGTGGTCAGGCCTGGTGACAAGTGCTTTGACCCGCTGAGCCCATCTCACCAGCCTGAGCTTTTATGCCATGTCAAACTAGTGTTCACGGAGAAGGAAACAAAGATTAAACTTTTATACTTTTTCGTTTCAGCAAAATTTATTGACATAGCAACCAATGAGCAAATTTTTTTATCACACTCTCATTTGTCTATGAAGTAGTCTTTTCTAGATTATAATTTGTCTATAGTCAAATTTTATTAAAATACACAGGAGAGCAGTCTTTGGTTTATTTGTTCACTGTTGTTTAGTTGTGTTTAATAATGGCTTAATACAAGGAGATTGAGAGATAGCTCAGTGGTTAAGAGCACTTCTCGCTCCTGCAGCAGATCAGGATTCCCAGCATCCACGTGGTAGCTTACAACTGCCTTATACTGTAACTTCAGTGCTGGCTCCCCAAGCATTGCACACATGTAGTATACTTATGTACATGCAGGGAGAGCACTCAGTTCACATAAAGCTAAATGTTTTAAACAATATTATTTCATAAACCAGGTGGTAGTGGTGCACACCTTTAATCCTAGCTCTTGGGAGGCAGAGGCAGGCAGATGTCTCTGAGTTTGAGGCCAGCCTTTTCTACAGAGCAAGTTCCAGGGCAGTCAAGACTACACAAAGAAACTCTATATCTAAAAAACCAAGTAATAATAAAAATATTTTATATGCCTACTGTTTCCTACAAGAAACACTCTACATATTATTCCTGGGAGACTTGACATAGCAGGTTTCTGTTGTGTGACTTTCTGAGGAGACATTAACAGATACATCCAGATAATGTACTGGTGACAAGCCAAAGAAAGAATTGCATGCAAGTCTAGCCCGGTGAACCAGTGAGCTCCCCGTACCCTGCCCAGCAAAGCCAGGTCCCAGTTTGCAAGCCCCTCACCAAATTGTCTCTTCTGACCCAGCACTTGCGTACATAATAAATAACTTTATGTATCTTAACTTCTTGAGCTTCCTGATTTTTAGTAGCTTCATTAGCCTCATATTTTTTTTCCTCATCTTCCTGAATATTAGGAAGTTCCTTTTTCCCTGGAGGAGAGACTGTTTCAGGTCTGAGGAAGTTAGCCATACAACAGCATCTATATACAGGGAATATTGAAAAGGAGTGAACTTAATTGTTTCTGCAATGTTATCAAAAAATAAGGTGTTTACAAAATTTAAGTGGAGATTTTTATTTTAAACATGAATATACAATAGAATAAAGGACAAGTGCATATGAATAAATTAGAAAGATGTTCTTGGTGTTGCTGAAAGACACATTATTAAGTAATCCCTACACGGTAAAGACAGCAAACAAAACAGACTAAACAGAAGTGTTTCCTCTCTCCAGTCATCATAAGAAGAATCTAAACAGAATTTGGTTTCTTACTACTGAATTAGCCAAAATTTGAGTAGTGGTGATACCATTGATGAAAAAGTCGTCAGGTGTTTTCATGTGTACTGATAGTAGTGTAACTTGTCAAAACATTTCTGAATAATTCTGGCAATAATCTTAAGACTAACATTTGTCTACTATAGACTGTGCCAGATTACCACGTAACCTATACTGCCTCCAGAGTATAGATTTTACTTAATATTATTATACTTAGCTATTTGTGTGTGTACACATGTATGTAAGTACCACAGCATGCACATGGAGGTCAGACAGCTTATGGCAATCTATTCTCTCGTTCTACCATGTGTGAGTCCTGGGGAATCTAGCTTAGGTCATCAGGCTTGGCAGCAAGTAGATTTACCTCCTGAGCATAGATTCTGTTTTTATGACAGCAGTTCAGAACCTCCTCTTTTCCTTTTTCTTTTTTTAGCTGCTTCATGTCTGAATCTAACTTTCACTTCTTGTTCTAACTTTTACTTGTCCTCATCTGGTTCCAGAGATTGAGCTCGGTTGTCAGGGTTGCTAACAAGTACCCTAAACCTCTTCGCCATCTGCTTTCCCCTTGACCACCTTATATATCCACCCCTTTCTCTTATGTCGTTCTCACTGGCACTGGAATCCTCTAGCTACTCTACTGCAGAAAGGACTTAGTACTTCAGACTGGGAGTAGGTAGATAGCCAGTGCTGCATAGACCTTCTCACTGCTCAAGAGTCAGTAGTACCACGACGATAAACTTTTAGTGTAAGAAAATATTAAAGATAGGCTTATTGTTTCATAGAATTGGTGTTCCTGGTTTTGGTATAATTTAAGTGAATTATAATTATAATTTATATTATAACATAACTATAATTCAACCTGAATGCATAATTGTTAATTCACCTATGTATGTCTATTTCTTTCTCCTCAGGACCTGTTACTATGACAAGCGTCCATCCCCCAATACGTTCACCTAGTGCCTCCAGCGTTGGGAGCAGAGGAAGGTAAATAGATTTAACCGTATATACTGATATAGTTTTTCCTCAGTATCCACGAGAATTGGTTCCAGGACCCATCTGAATATACCAAAACCTTTTATATAAGGCAGTACAGTATTTGAATGTAACCTGCATATACTTTTGTGTATGCTTTAAATCATCTCCAGGTTATTGATTGTGCCTAATTCAATGGGACTGTTTTGTAAAACTTGTTTTATTGTATTGTCTAGAGAATAATGACACCACCCCCCTCCAAATAGTCTGCACATTCCCTCCCACAAGATATTTTTCATCCATACATGTGAGTGAAGGATATGGACATGAAGAGCCAACTGTGCATAAATTTCTTGCAGTTGTTAGTTTTGATACTTGGTGCATCTTTTTCACTGTTAATTTTTAATATTTTAATACAATAGAGTGATTAAACTTGTACAACTTTTAGGAAGTATTTGTCTCAGTGCTAAAAAATAGGAGAATTTGACATAATGTTACCAAGGACAAAAATAGTTATAGTACTATGTAGGTAGACTTAGAGAAGCAATGCTTTCCTTATGGGGTTTGTTGTTGTTACTGATGATGATGTTTTGTTTGTTTTAAGACAGACTCTCACATGGTCAGGAACTCACTTAATGTAGATGGAACTGGCCTCTTAACTTGTGATGCTCCTGCCTCTGTCTCTGAGTGAAGAAGCAATCTTTCTTTCAGTGTTCTATGACTGTTAAAATGATCAAACATTGGTTCTACTTTAAAGGAAATTCTATACAATTAAGCTTCTTCTTTAAGTTGTTATTTAGATCTGCCTTCATTGTGTTTGAAAGTTATTGCTTGTGGTAAAGCCCATTTCTAGCTAACATTTGAAAGCAGCATTCTCCAGGAGGAAGTTTGCCCATAAGAACAGAGTGACTAATGGCGCAAGGTTTCTGTCCAACTACTGCCTTTAAGGAGCAACCACCAGCAAATGATATTCTAGTGTCTTAACACAAACTGTGCATGAAAACCTAGAGTTCTTGTTGTCCCTACAGTGCTTGTGACCAGACAGGAAACTGGGAAAGACTGAAAAGATGTTTGACCTCAGATCTAGTTGAGCAGTCAGTTCCAGAGCCTTAGAATACTCAAGTTGGTCTTATCTTTTCATATACATGGTGAATCAGTTTGAAAGGTTAGTCTGTAGGGCCTGTCATCAAGGAAATTTTTGTTGATTCCACAATCATATTTTAACATCATTCACTGCTGATACAAAATAGGGTTGTTATTGTGTAGTTACATTATTCCAGAATGTTCTTCAGCTTTCTATTTTTTAAATTGTCTAATTTTGTCCCTTTCTCCCTCACAGCTCTGGCTCTTCCAGCAAACCAACAGGAGCTGATTCCACACACAAAGTCCCAGTAGTCATGTTGGAACCAATCCGAATAAAACAAGAAAACAGCG